>NC_135430.1:19773760-20082260 GCF_051991245.1 Festucalex cinctus | reverse complement strand
TTATGATGGTGACAGTTTGATCAAGGCACCATTTTTTTTTTTTTGTAAGCTTTCTAGTCTATCCGTGTGTATCGGTGAAAGTAGTAAAGAGGCCCGCTGTGGCGAAGCGTCACTAACGTCTGCGCTTGGGCAGCAGTCGTGTAGGCGTATGTGAGTGTGTGCATATGTCGACTCTGGACCGGTCCGGAGTGCTCCCAGATTTGAAGGAGGAAGCCGGCGTCAGGGCCAATAGATGGATCCCTCCCGCGGGATCTGATAAATGAGGAAAAATATCTTTGAAAAAGCGGAAAGCAGCTGTTGCCAAAGGAGAAGTCCAAAAATCGGTGGCTTTGCATTCCACAGCCACAAGGTAGAGGGACTTTTTTTTTTTTTTTTTGTCTCTGTGAACTGAACACTTCATTTTCTCTGCCATTCCCAGCCCCTCTCTCACATAACATCACCCGATCCTCATCACTTGTCTGATTTTTTTTTTATTATGATCTGAATTGATCTTATTATTATTTTTTGTTATGCCCGCCCCAATATAGGAAGAAGAAAACACCCCAAACGAACACAAACAGACTCAATTAACCACCGTGACCATAAATAATCTCATTTGTCGATGCAAATTGTTGCAAGTACACCTCTGCAGAGGAGCTCATACTCCTGTTGCACTCTCTGACAATCAGATCACCACTGCCACCTACTGTAGTGGATGTCCAATTACATATTATTCTAGTACAGAAAAAAAAATATATAAATATGGCATGTCCACTGCAATCATCTATGGGTATGAAGGGGTTAATTAAAATGATCTATCATTATTTGGGGGGGCGGGGTTGTGTATTTAAAAAAACAAAAACAAAAAAAAAACTAGTGGGTATTGGTACTTGGTATCGGTGCATGGTATTGGTGATTACTCAAGAGTTGAGTGCTCGTATCGGTCTGAAAAAAAGTGATATAATGTATTTGTTTTTGTTTTTTTTGTTTGTCTGTAATGCTCATGAGAAAACACATTGATGTATATACAGTAATACGCATATAGCTGCTATATAAATACCGTACATGATGATCTATTTGAGTCATTTTTGTGCCTGAGGGATGAAGCACATTTCTAATTTAGTTTTTTTTTTAGCTGAACATGTTGAGGAAACCCTGCATTAAGGCATCCATCTGTCAAACTGGAAAAAGCACACTGACTCTCTAAGTGGCATTTATCTACTTTTCGAAATGAAACACTTATGATGTCAACGTGTATGCCGAAATGTGACAAAAACCAACACTCCAAATATATTCAAAATGGAAGAAACGAGGAAGAATTCTTATTGGAAACGTCTCATCCCTTCCTGTCTTGCCTTCCTTCCAACAACTGTCCGATTCCGACTGTTTTCCTGCCCGTATCGTGTTTGGAAAGCCCGGCTGGGGGGTCAACGGAGGGCTCGTAAATTTGTCAGTGGCGGCGGCGATGTCGAAAATGAGCTTTGGGAGGGTCAAGAGCTCCGGTTGCTCACATTGAAGCTTTTTTTTTTTCTCAACGCCCGGCGACACTTGTTGTTTCAGGCGTGTCCTTTTTAGACGGACCACCAACTTGTGGTGGGGGGGGGCAGATGATGATGACGTGCTTGAATTTTGCCGGTCCAAATCTGATTGGATGGTCACAGAAGGGCAACGCAGCGTCTGCATTTGTCTAACGGTGTTACAATGTGTGAGGTAAAACAGGTAACCAACTCCAAAATGTTTTCCACATTTCCATAATTCATATTTTCTCAAATGACATCCTTCCACAATACAATTTTCAGAAATCAGAGGTGTTTTATATAAATCCCTCCTCCTTCAAAATGTCTTAAATTAAACCATTTCAATGTCAAAATATTTTATATATTCCAAGAATTTCCACATTCCCAAAATTACATGTTTCACAATATAATTATCATATGGTACACATTTAAATTCTTACGTCCACATTTCTTGACTGATTTGGGGAAAAAAAATCAAAATATTCTTTCCTCATTCCATTTTTTTTTTTGTCTGATTCAAACGGTTCCAAATCACATATTTCATATTTCAAAATTAATTCCACAACATTAAAGTTCAGCTTTTGAGCATTTACATCTGATTTCTACATATTTTGGATAGTTAGCCTACACTAATATAACCATTTTTTTGTAGATGACAGCTCCCGGCCGTTTTACTGGATTTTGACTGATTTTGCACGGCTATAAAAGCATGGAACCTACCAAAAGAAAGATTAAAGTTTCTTCTTTCATCAGGAAAAAAAAATATGTTTCTATCTGTTTCCGTTTTGCAGCAATTAGCATTAGAAGAGAGCTAAGTTTCATCAGTTTTCACAAATCTATTTCAAATTGTAAGTAATTGAGGCTTTTTTTTCGACATGGCCCTGGTTGATCGGCTTTGCTCTGCTGCCACCTGCTGGCCGTTTGTGTAATAACTACCATTTCTGCAACCGTTCTTCGTAGTTGAGAGGCTGAATCAAAGCCTTCTCTATGCTCTAGCATAAAAAAAAATAAACAAACAAAAAACGTATAAATACGTCTTTGGGACACTTAAAACATGTAAAAAAAACTTATTTACACGTTATTGGGAGCAAATGAGTTAAACACAAGACAAAGTCTGACAGCTTTACAACAGTGCTTTAGGCTGGAGGCATACGTTAAAATACGCACTCTTCGTATCCTCCCTTTACACACACAAACTGTGTTCCACTTAAACGACGTGCACGCATATGGCCTGAATAATCGCAGCTGCACTGGACGTGTTACAAAACGGATCGTTGAGAAGTATTACAAAATAAAGATAAACATGCGCCGAGACTGAAAATGTCTCACTGATCGTTGCCAAAAGTGAATACTTTGCACTTGTGTAAAAAAAAAAAAAAAAGCGTGTTCCTGCCAGAGCAGACAAGATCGGAGAAAACGCCTTCGAGACACGATTTGCAACATCCATCTCTCCAATGAAAACTGAGCGGCCAAAATCTAAAAACATCATGGCCGCGTGCAACCCAGAGGAGGCCGACATTTTGAAATGTTGTTGATGAGACGTTTTAATGTTGTTGTGGAAAAGCAGGTGTGGGTCATCAAAGTAGAACATGCTCGGCCGATAAAGTACGACGAAGAAAATACGAGAGGTGAATGGGGATCAAATTCCTCCATGCCGGCGCGCACGAGGGTGATAAATGGCAGCAGCGGGCCCTAATCAGATGTTGCGCTCGGGGTTATCAGCCCTCTTGGATCAATCGTTAGCAGCCGGGAGTGTGTTCCGCTTCGTCTCGTGTGTCGCTCCTCCTCCAACGTCTCGTGCCACTATCACTCCAAGATGGAATGTGCAAAAGAAGATGGCACGGCGAGAAAGAAAAACACAACAAGAGGCCCAATCGCAACCGCCATCTTGTGATATAGTATCAGGGTGGGTGGGCATTTTGTGTGGGCGGGGGGATGAAATGTGTGTCCAGGGCTGAGTGTGAGACTCTTTTTATTTTATTTTTTTATTTTTTATTTTTTTTTATATATAAAAATAAAAATAAATAAAAATAAAAAAATAAAAATAAAATAAAAAAAAATACAAAATTAAAAAAAAATAATAAATAAAAAAAATAAAAATAAAAAAAATAAAAAATAAAAATAAAAATTAAAAAAAATAAATAAATAAAAAAAAAAAAATTAGATTTTCCCTTTTTCTTATGTTTCATTTGTAATCTGCGACGATAACATTCCATTTTGACAAGAGTCTCACACTCATTTTTTTTTTTTTTTTTTTTTTTTATTTTTTTTTTTTTATATAAAAAAAAAATAAAAAATAAAAAAATAAAAAAAATAAAAAAATAAAAAAATGAGTGTGAGACTCTTGTCAAAATGGAATGTTATCGTCGCAGATTACAAATGAAACATAAGAAAAAGGGAAAATCTGGAATTGAGAATTCAACGTTTGAGAGAGTGAATATTTAAATATGTCAAGTAAATAAAACTGCATTCATTTTAGAGTGCTTTTTTTTTTAATCACACCAATTATGGTAAGTCAAAAAGATTGCTATCTACAGGACTGTCTCAGAAAATTTGAATATTGTGATAAAGTTCATTATTTTCTGTAATGCAATTAAATGAGCAAAAATGTCAAACATTCTAGATTCATTCATTACAAATCAACTGAAATATTGCACGCCTTTTATTGTTTTAATATTGCTGATTATGTTTTTTTTTTTTTTTTACTTGGTCTGAGGAAATATTCTAATATTTTGAGATAGGATATTTGAGTTTTCTTACGCTGTCAACTAGCGATGTAACGATATCCAAACATCACGATGTGACGATAATTATCACGATATTGTGGGGGCGTTGGCGATATAAGATAAAAGATCACAATATTGTAAGAAAGAGAGCTCATACTAACAAAAAAAAGAACAATATTGTGCTTTTGTACATAACAGCAATCTAACAACAATATTGAGGCACTTACTTGCTAATGCAAGCACACATTGATCGCTTCACAAGCAAATTCGGTTCCCCTTTTATCTGAGAATTAGCATAGATTTTAAACATAGAAGGCCAAAACATCCCTCACGAAAATTAAATTGCACTAATAAACTAGCCACTAGAGGGTGCTAGAACTGCACAAATGGAAATCAACCTGACTTGTTTAACAAATGTGTTCCTTTTAAATATTGGGAACATGACGACGACGATATTGTGGCAGTTTTAATATCGCGATATCACGATATTGTCCTTATCGTGACATCCCTACTGTCAACCATAATTTGCAATATTAAAATAATAAACAGCTCCAGAGTCCAGACCTAAACCCTATTGAACCCTGTGCGGCATCCTCAAATGGAAGGCGGAAGAGCGCACGGTCTCGAATACCCGCAAGCTCCCTCGTGTCGTCAGGGAGGAGCGGAAGAGAATTCCAGCGGCAGCGTTGTTGGACGCGGGAGGCCCGACCGTATTCTCAGACGTTCCCGCCACCGAACCTTTCAAGTTTTCATTTTTCCACTAATTCCTGTTCCGCACTCCACTCCGGGTTGTGTGACCTCATCGCGGCTAAACGTGAATGACATCAGAACAGCATTTGGAGTTGTTTTTCTCTGACCCGTGAAACCGAAGCAGGTTCTGTGCATCCTTTGGATTGTAACCACAAGGTAACAAAAAAAAAAAGACCCGATGGGAAGAGCACATTTTCCTCTGCCGGCTATTATAGACCCTCAGCGCGGCTTGAGATATTTGTTCCGCAGCGTGTCGCGATGTTTTATAATTGGGTGCGCAATGACGGATTGTGTTTGTTTTTCGTGGTCTTTGCGGTCTCACGCAAGGTGGGCCTGAGCTGAGATTAATATCCGAGACCTTTCAACAGTGAGGCGGACATTTGGGCCTAATTTATTACTAGTCCCATTTAGGAACTGAAAATAACAACAATTGATCATATTTACTTGCCAGGCATATTTTCATCATATTTTCCTGCATTTAATGTTACATGAGTGACGTCAAGAACCAACCATCAGTCGTTCTGTTGGATCCATCCATCCATTTTCTAGACCGCTTCCTCCTAACGAGGGTCGCGGGGGCGCTGGAGCCTATCCCAGCTGGCTTCGGGCAGTAGGCGGGGTTCACCCTGAACTGAACTTCAGCCAGCCAATCGCAGCGTTCTGTTGTAATGACTGAAATGTCTCTTTCAATGATACACAAAAAGTGGCAAAAAGATACAGTAAATGACACAATGGCGACATTTACATTAGGGGTGGGACCATACAGGTCAACCACGATTCGATACTGTGGCGATATTTGGCTCACGATATCGATAACATCACGATACACGATATCTACGATTTTTTATATATTGTCAAGAAGAAATTTGCACAATATATCACGACTGAAACATGACTGAAAATGTCAACAAATGCCCATAAAAAGGAAAATGTCTAATTATGCATTTATACAATGTACAAAGTTCTGCATCGTGCCTCACTGCCTCTTAGACTTTTAACTGTCAACATTGTAATGTGAGACAAATTAAAGTGCATCAAGGGGGGCGCGTTTGAACTCAGGGAACATGCTTTTTTCTTTTCTTTTTTTTTTCAATTTTTTTACTGTCCTAGAATAAAGTGCAATTGCACCTCCACTACATTAGGGGGCAGTGGCGCTCTCATTATTGGCAGAGTGTGCGCAGGGAGCGTTCGCTCGGTGGTGTTGGCGTTTTGTTTGCGCTGAGCATGCGCACTTTGCACACAGCAACAAAAAATAAATAAATAAAAAAATTAGCACAAATTATTTTATTATTATTTTATTTTATTATTTAAATCTTTTCTGTTACAGTTAATAAAGCTCTTCTTTGTTGTAAGTTGGTCCATATTTCTTTCTTTTTTTATTCTCTTATACGTTAATACGGATACAGTGTTATGCAGAGGTGCGCTTATAACAATTTTATAGACAAATGATACAATTTATAGTCGCGTGGGGGTGGGGGGGTTGTGCGAGATGTTTTCTTCTTACTCGGGGGGGCATGACAGAATATAATCGAGAAGCACTGTGCTAACGTAAGGAGTCTTCTCTTTTGAGTCAAACTCTCGAACATGATTCACAAATGCTGATCGCTATTTTTCCTGTAAAAACAGAACATAACTCGAAACCGAGGACGGTAGTTTGTTTCCTTTCTGTTTGTCCGTACGCAGCTCAAAATATAACCTCGACAGTCATCAAGTTTGGACACATTCTTCCTCTTAACTCATTGACTGCCATTGACGGAAAAAGACGTCAAATAATGCATTTTTGCTGGGCTGGCAGTGAATGTGTTAAACAAAATGTGCCAATATATTTTGTGATTATATTGCAGCATCCTTTTTTCCTTTTTTATTTTTTAAGGCAAATTTTGCTTAAAAATCCATCAATTTTGGTTACATCTCATCTTAACTCATTGACTGCCATTGACGGAAAAAGACGTCAAATCATGCATTTTTGCTGGGCTGGCAGTGAATGTGTTAAAAGCCTTCTGGGGACGTGTTCTCGCATATGCGCTAAATTTAACAGAACGATCAACAACACAGACAGTCCGGCAATGAAAAGATGCTCACATTTTCCACGAGAGCGGAAAGCAGCAAAATGGTGAGTTTGTGTGTGTTTGTCCGCGTGCGCCGCAAGAAAACAGAACGGACATCACAGCCAACAAAAGTCCGGGCAAAGCTTCGAGCGCGGTCGCCAGCGAGCGCCGCCCCCGCCGCGCACTGGCGACGCGTCAGGAGCCCGCGCTGCGTCACGCCACGTGAGTCACGCAGTGTCGGCGTGGACCGGCGCTTGGTGGAAAGCAGGACGTCCGCAAGGTAAACAGTCACGAATGTGCTATTCTAGGAATGAAGATGAAAAAGAAAGTGGAAAATATGCTCCGGGTCCTCAATTTGGAGTTTTTTCCACTACTTGCTCTTTATGTTTCACAGAGACTCACGCGACCGTGTGATGAAAGCTGAGGTGAACAAAGTGACGAGGCTCATACATGACTCATGCACGGTTTCAGGGGTCGAGGCTGTAAAAGGAGTCGTGCAGTTCTCGGCGGGTGTACAAGGACGTAACGCAGCAGCTACTAATTTGGTCCCGTGCCTCGTGAGAAGAGATCCGAAAATGAGCTCGCTCGCTCTCTCGTGCTACTGTTGCGGTCGGCTGTTAACTCGTTCACTCGCCGCCATTTTCACAGAAGCAATCCCGTTTCTTTGCAGTTGAGAGGCTGCATCAAAGCCTTCTGTATGCTCTAGCATTAAAAATAAAAAATAAAAAAAACGTATAAATACGTCTTTGGGACACTTAGAACATTTAAAAAAAAACGTATTTATACTAGGGATGTAACGATAATCAAACGCCACGATACGATATTATCACGATATGAAGGTCACGATACGATAATTATCACGATATTGTGGGGGAGTTGGCGATATTTAAAAAAAGATTACAATATTGTAAAAAAAAGACTTCATACTTTAAAAAAAAAAACGCTTTTGTACATAACAGCAATGCATATAAACCACCTACAATCTCTATTAATATTGAGGCTCTTACTTGCTAATGCAAGCACACATTGATTGTTTCACAAGCAAATTAGGTTCCCCTTCATCTGACAATTAGCATAGATTTGAAACATAGAAGGCCAAAACATCCCTAATAAAAATTAGATTGCACTAATAAAATAGCCACTAGAGGGTGCTAGAACTGCACAAATGGAAATCAACCTAACTTTTTTTTAACCGATGTGTTCCTTTTAAATATTGTGAGCATGACGACGACGATATTGTGGCAGTTTTAATATCACGATATCACGATATTGCCCTTATCGTGACATCCCTAATTTATACATTATTGGGAGCAAATGAATTAAAATACTTTGTGCTTCTTGTGATTAGTTTTTTTTATTCTCTTTTTACATTGCTAACAGTCTTTTATTTGCTCTCGTGGTGATAAACGCTTGAATCATAGCAAATTTTAGGAATTTTGCGGGGCTTTCCTTCCATTAGCAGCTTCAGTGTTTACTGGGAGACTCCAAACAGAAGGTTGGAAGATAAACAGACTCAAGGAGGCTTAGGGGACCACACTGATTGTCATTCTCTTTACAAGCTGATATCCAAAAATGTCTTCTTGGACCATTAACAATAAGATTCATTCAGCATTTTTTTGGGGGGGGCTTTATTGTTCTCTATTATTGTTCCTTAGAGTGGATGTTGCAACATGATGGAATGATAAAAAAAGGCTGTTTTGAATTCAAGTGTTGAGGTTGCTAGCTTCTGACTGCTGTGTAGCGCGTCGGTCTGTGGTTTCCATTTAAGTGTGTGCTTCCGTGCTCTTCCACATCTGGACTTCTACTTTGATTAATCACAACCTGTTGCACGTTCTGACAACTGCTACTGATTTTTAGTGGACTGACATCCTCGGCACCGTACAAGGCACAGATTCCTCCATGAAGTGACGTCGAATCTTACAAACGAAAAACGCCTTGCATGATTATCATCAATTAGATTTTAACGTGTCTCTTTTTTTTTTTTTTATCAAATTAGACACGGTGTGATGTACAGTATGTCGGCGAAAAATACATTCCGGGTGGTCCTTTTCCTTGTTTCAAAAGTCTGGATCTCATGAACAAGTTTTTTTAGAATCAAGACAAATGAAAGGAAGAACTGCAAGGAAGCCAAACGCCTGAAATCATTTGAGGATTTATTCAACTGGATTAATAAACAAAGCTCGCACAAATGGTGCTCATCAAACATAAAAGGACACGATCTGCGCTTGTAAAACCAAATCAAAGGGAACACAAAGAGACAAGTGTTGATCTGATTAAAATGTGGAATTATTGTTATAGTTGGGACTGAATCTTTATTCTTTGCTGTAGGCTAAGTTTCGGGCATTCAAGAAAATCGGACACTGGAATGTTTACAGTTGCAATTACAGAACAAAATTCAGGGAGTCGGGAGATGTCACTTCCAAAATCCTGCAGAAACTTTAGATTTCATACGTTTTTTTTTGGGGGGGGGGGGGGGGGGGGGGGGTTTATGCTAGAGCATACAGAAGGCTTTGATGCAGCCTTTCAACTGCCTAAAGCACTGTTGTAAAGCTGTCAGACTTTGTCTTGTGTTTAACTCATTTTCTCCCAATAACGTGTAAATATATTTTTTTTAATGTTTTAGGTATCCCAAAGACGTATTTATACGTTTTTTTGGGGGTTTTTTTTAATGCTAGAGCATACAGAAGGCTTTGATGCAGCCTTTCAACTGCCTAAAGCACTGTTGTAAAGCTGTCAGACTTTTTCTTGTGTTTAACTCATTTGCTCCCAATAACGTTTAAATGTTTTAAGTGTCCCAAAGACGTATTTATATGTTTGTTTGTTTTTTATTTATTTATTTTATGCTAGAGCATACAGAAGGCTTTGATGCAGCCTCTCAACTGCAAAGAACGGTTGCAGAAATGGTAGTTATTACACAAACGGCCAGCAGGTGGCAGCAGAGCAAAGCAGATCAACCAGGGCCATGTAGAAAAAAAGCTCAATTACTTTGAATTTTAAATCGATTTGTGAAAACTGATGAAACTTAGCTCTCTTCTAATGCTAATTGCTGCAAAATGGAAACAGATAGAAACGTACTTCTTTTTCCCGATGAAAGAAGAGACTTTAATCTTTTCTTTTGATAGGTTCCATGCTTATAGCAATAGAACACAATATTCTGTGGGCCTTGCAAAATCAGTCAAAATCCAGTAAAACAGCGAACGGGATTGCGAAACGTGAAAATGGCTGGCGAGTGAATGAGTTAAATAAAGTCATTCAAATCAAGCTTGAATTTAGAAATGTTGCCCTTCTCATAAGTTGCAGGTGATTCTTCCCTTTCACACCTGTTCCCACTTTGGCTCGTTTTTTTGTTTTTTGTTTTTTTAAAAAGCGCATTTACGCACCGAATCAAGACGACTCACCCAAATTCACGAAGCTCATCACCATGTCCGCGTCGTCGAGAAAGGCCGCTTCTTGATACGTGGCCAGCGGGGAACTCCGCGTGGTCCGCGCGGGCTCGCGGCGTCCCGACGCGCTCGCGTCCCCGCCGGAAATGCTGTTGTACAGGTCCAACATGAAGAGCGGGGCCGAGTTGTACTTGGCGTGGGTCAGATGCGGCCTGGGTCTGTGCGGGAGCCCCAAGATGGACAGGATCTCCTTCTGCATCTCCCTCCTCTCGTGCGTCCGCAGGCGCCGCTGGATGAAGCCCGGGTGCGCTTGGCTGCTCCCGTCCGGCGAGGCGTGGCTCCCCGCCGCCGGGGAGGTGCAGTAAGAGGCGCCCAAGCACAATCCGATCAAGGCAAGCCAACCCAGGGTCATGGTGGTGTCCCACGTACTGCGCGCTCGGTCCGTTAATAAGCGCGTCAGTCGCCTTGTCCAAAAAGCTTAAAAAAACAAAACAAATAAAAGACGTAAGAGTGACCAAAAGTTGACCTTAAAGCCGCCCGATCAGAGATCAGAAACTCCTGAGCACTCTTGCGTCAAGCCATTTGAAATATTTCCGAATGCAAAACGTGCAAATCGACGCTCGTCCTGGTCTCATTGCGTCCGGCGGCGGTCCGTGCAACCTCCGGACAAAAGTGCACCGCATGTGAATGAGATCCTCAGGAGCGCCTCTGAGTAGAGTTCACAACACAAATATGTCTCCGACTGGCCCGAGTGAAATAAAAACTCGTCTGGGTGACGCCATGTCGTGACAGCGGACGCGGGTTTTTTTTTTTTTTTTTTTTTTTTCTCCTCAAAAGTGGTGAAAAGTTGCGCGTGGACAAAAAGGAGCGAAATGGGTCACCCTCGTCCTCCTCTTCACACAGTCTGACAGTCGAGCAGGTTGCGCTCCAGAATATCCGCTACTTTGCGTTTGTGCGTGCATGCGCGTTCTGAAACCGCCCACTCGGTGAGCATTTCACGAGAGGTGGAGCTCCAAGGGCCACAAGGATCACACTTTTTCATATTTGTGCGCGCAACAGCACGTCCGCACTCTTTGTGTGACACAACGCCCTCTGCCAAGCTACAGCTGTGATTATTTTCAAAATAAAACAGACGTCAAATGGATTGGTCTCAAAAGACAACTGTGAAACAATAGAAAAGCTCCAAATACCAAGAGAAGAACCGCCGCACAACTACAAATGAAGGCGTTCGTGTAGGCGACAGAATAAATGTTACATAGTTGAAGTGCGACCCCTAACGACGAAAATGGGAACAGCACGCACACCACTTGTCCACTTTCACATTGAATGTAAATGTGATCCCGTACAACAGATGTGTATATATATATATATATATATATATATATATATATATATATATATATATATATATATATATATATATATATATATATATATATATATATATCCCAGAAGAGAGCTTATGCATTTATACTGTATTTACTTCTGTATTTTTTTTTAAGTCTTTATTTACAAAAAGGCAAAAAAAAAAAGTATGGTGAAGCAGGATTTAAATAATTAAATAGTCCATCCGTCCATTAAACGTCACAATTTTCGAAGAACTTGGATCGTTGTGTAAAACCTGAATAAAAACAATTTGCATTTGATTTGATTTGCAAATCTTTTTCGATCTATATTCAAGTGGATATATCGCAAAGAAAAAATAATATATATATATATATATATATATTTTTTTTTTTTTTTTAATATTCACTAATTTTGCTCCAAAACACCTTTTTGGAACCTTCCACAGATGAACAGGTTAATCATGCACTCATCCGTTCATGAGTGGAAATAAAAGGAGCATCCTCTTACTTTGACCATCTCCAAACATTTTTGTTTATTTTATTTGAACCGACTCAAATGCCATTTTTAGCAATATGTGGCGGGCCACTGAAAAATGGGCGGCGGGCCGCAAATGGCCCCCCGGGCTGTAGTTTGGACGCAACTGGTATAGATGAAGGATTGCACTCATTTTGATATTTATAAAGAATATTGTTTCATTTGTCCCAAAAGAATAGTCTTGATGGTGAAAACTAACAAGGGAGCCATGCATGGGGAGAAAAATGCTCTTCCAAACCTCCCCCTAATCCCTCTCCCACCCTTTTCCCCCCTCACTATCTTCATTCCTTTTAGCCAAACCTGTGTTATGTCTTCATGGTGCCACATCAGATGTTGATGGTCCCGCTGATAAGCTTCCAAAGATGTCCGGATCTCTCTTGTCTATCTTATCTATGCGTGAGGAGTGACAACTCGCATCAAAGCTTCGGCCTGCCGCGTATCTCACACAAACACGCACACTTTTAGACAAAACACTCTGAAACCTCACTGAAAGCCAGACATGGAATCGTCTGAATTGAGTTTGAGAAATGACATTTTTGTCCGCTGTGCAACGATGCAGCCATAAATCAGCATACAGGATGCATTTATTCACATAAAAGAACTTTTATAGGTCATGAACATTTTTCCTTGTTGACATGTGAAGCCTTTAATTGGCAGCAGAGCAGGCCATGTACTGTATCGTAAAACTTGCTTGCGTGTATCAACTCTTAAGTCGTGAAATCCTATGAGAAAACTCATCTTGCAGATTGAGAAAGGAGAGGTTTGGCCTTAGAGTGCGGCCCAAGATGGAAAAACTGGATTTACGAACATTTGCTGGTCCAATTTAAAACTACGTTTTCAACTAAGGTGTTTTTTTTTTTTAATCAATGGGAAGCGCAACATCTAAGTGCAGCGCTGCCTGGTCAATGGGTTGTGGAATCAAAAACAGCCACTAATGATGACCAGCAGATGGCAGCATTGTATCTCTATTCAATGGGCTGCTTGGTGGGTACATACAGTTGTCAGGATAGTTTTAAACTCCCTCTTGATCACAATGGTATTTTTATATTCATATTTATGTATTCTGGATAATTTTATCACTATAAAAATCAGAATGTGTCAAATTGGCCACAAATGGTATTTAAAGTTCAGAATCTACTCATTGTGTTGACCCCTAACTCATTCAATGCCAACACAGTTCAAATGAATCGTTTGACGTCTATAGACGTCAATGGCAGTCAATGAGTTAAGCTGGAACCTAGGGGCAGCAAATAGAGAGGAAAAAAAAGGCAGGGGCACCAATATAGAACCCTGTGGACCACCATGGGACAGAGAGACAAGCAGGACACAGAGCAACCAAGGCTAACACAAAAAGTCATGCCTGCCAAATATGATTAAAAAGATCATAGATCCAAGAACCTCACGACTGTGTGACAGACGACGGCAAAATATTCAAACCTAAATTACACATCAGTCGCTTTCAATGAAGAAAAATATCATCAAATATATATTTGCGATCATGAAGCAAAGCAAATGTTGTGCACAACAAGCGCGGCCTTGAAAACGTTTGTGACTCAAGGCCTTCTCACAAGCGACTTGGGACAATACAAAAGGGTTATTGGCTCTCGAAGGCTTTGTCTCGCTACTAATCCAATTGGGATCATCCATTTGGGAATGTTCTCACGAGACTTTCGACAAACGGTGTCAAAGTGGATTCATATTTAGTTCTCTCTTCTTAAATTGTCCGTATTTGTTTGTTTTTGTGTCAAAATGTAGTGGAGCGTTTTCCCCAGTAGCAAGCTATGAATCCAAACCGATTGTTGCTGTTTTGTCTGCTATTTTATTTATTTTACACCATAAGCAACTCGCCTTATTGTCTGTCAGTGCTTTGGCCTCATGCACGAGCGTCTCCTTCTCGACTCAAAGAGGAAAGAGAAGCAGACAAGAAGGAAACGTTCAGAGGCACGCGGGGCTGCAGCCGGGGAGATAACGGAATCGGGTCTGTCATTGGTGCTGCTGTTGGCACCATCGCTATCAGCAACCGGAAGGATCCCTCTTGTCCGCGGCACCTCCACCCCTCAACAACCCTTCAACCAGCCCAACCCAGCCAGATAGGCTCATCTCGAAAGTGTCCTGTTTGCAGGACTGTTATCAGATGTGCGCTTTTGTCCACAACTGTGAGGGTGGCCTTGATGTTGTTTTAAATTCCACTTTAAAAAAGCCTTGCGGTGGTGCCAACAAAAGATAATCTGGCATCACTCAAAAATTTGAATTCTGTTCACAAGATTTCGAAGTTCATCTCTCATTTCTTGTTCAAATGAGAGAAGTACATTATTTACTAGTTAATAACTTGAATGGTGGTCATGAGAGAGTAAAAAAAAAAAGAAAAAAAGAAAGAAAGTACGGTAATGCCTGCATTTATTTTTCCTTTTGAAATTGCGCTGATATTGACAGCTTCAAATTAGCGGTAAGTAAGTAGCAGAAACTTATTGTTGTTATATTAGTATTGTCAAGTTGTAGGAAACTGTCCAAAATAACGACAATGTTAACTCCCACTAACTGGACCTGGCCAAGAAAAATAGTACAATTTAAAAACACGTCTTTAAAAACAAACTAACAAAAAGAAAAGGAAAAAAAAACGGAGTGAGAGAGAGTGAGAGGGAGAGAGAGAAAATTGATCATATTTTGACCCACCAGCGGAGACCACACTCCAGGGAAGCAGCAGACTAAAACAACTTACAAACATAATGTGATAGGATGCTGCTGGCATCCTTAACCACATCAAAGTTAAAAAAAAAATTGATTAAAGACTGATTAAATGAACAATGAAATGATATCATTGAATTTTGGATGAGGATTCCCCCCGGAAAAGTGTTTTCAAATGAATTCTACTTTGCACTACTTCTTTACAGCTTTTTCAACTTCCTTGGTCATTTCCAGCAAATTACATATTTCACTCCACTTTGATTCCATTATTATGGCATCCAGAACAGACTTTGTTCAGTTTGCCATGTATATTTATTTATGTGGATTTTTTTGTCCTCACATTCTGCTGCGTCCTGGTCTATAAATGACATGTGACGACTGCACGATTTGGCAGCACATGTTTTCGATGGTTCAAAGTTACGTCAGCCTTGTAGTAACATGTGGCTTCGTTCTGAGGTAAGGCAGAAGGAGGCTGCAGGTCAGCTAGGGTCAGGTGCAGTAAAACACCCTCATTTAAGCTTTGCCGTTTTAGCCAGGCCTTGAGCGAACTATTGAAGTGTTTTAGTTCCGTTTCCGCGGGCTGAAGAGCCCGAAATAACTTCAGAATCAGCCGAGCATGTGTCGCGGTTTTTCATTTCAACTGGCAAGAAATTCTGAGCGGCAGACACGACCGCCACCAGACTACGGTGACACAACCGTCCTCCTTCTCATTTCCTCCTTGGTGAGGCAAATGGGGCCCCAGAAAAGTGGAAGCCGCAAGCCGGGTCAGCCAATCACGTGCCAGAAAAGATGCTATTGGCCCACATCACAGTTTTTTTGTTTTGGTTTTTTTAAAACCAGGGATTCCCTGCAGCTGGGTGCCTGACCCAAAAAAATAAAAATGGTAACCACCATTAAAAAGAAATCATCATAAGGAAACACTGAAACTTTTAATAACGATAGCTGGAAATGAGCAGGCAAGTTTGGTTTTCACTGGTTTCGTTTTGTGGGGATTGTGGAATGATGGATTTTTTTTCACATTTTTTTATTTTTTTTTTCAAAAGGACCAATAAGTACTTTATTAACAAAGAATCAGAATTTTTTCTCATATATTTCATGGAAGGAAGGAAGGAAGGAAGGAAGGAAGGATGGATGGATGGATGGATGGATGGATGGATGGATGGATGGGCAGACAGTTACACAGAATTTCATGATTGTGACATATTTTTATGACACTACAACAAAAGCCCAATTATTTGCATACAAGCAATCAAAAAGTCACATTTTCCACACGTCCACTTTAATGTCGTTAATGCAGGCATATAAATTGACTAGTCAATCGAAATTTCTGGTAGATTATGTGGAATATATTGTTGATAATTATGTCCCAAAAAAAATGAGGTTGCACTTGAATCCAGCAGAGCCTCTGATAAGATCAGTGTTTGCACTTTGACCTCAGCTATGGGAAACTGAACTTACAGCCAGCATTAATTTGCTCAATACGACACGGCCGCAGGAGTTAAGAAGATTTTGAACACCCGCTTAGGTTAAGCTATATGGTTGCGTGTCCAGTAATTAAAGATTCCGCTATAGATTGGATGACTTTGTAGTGCGCAAAAAAAAAAAAAAAAGATGTGATATTCCTTGATTGATAGAATGTACAGAAGGGCAGACGACGGCACGGCCACAACACTCTCCAGTAAAATTACAGGCCTGTGACGACGGATGAACCCTTCATGTTTACGCTCAAAATCAAGCACTGCCAGTAAATTATTGAACAACAGTTATATTTATACATAACCTACTTGTATTTTAAGCACATCAAAGAGCGATGGCGTCACCCTCTCTAACGGGAGCTACTCCACAGTCTTCCTCTGCTAGTGCGAGTGTCCTCGCCAGTTGGCCGCGAGATGACCAAAAAAAAATGTTGTTTATGAGGAAGTGGCGCAACATCAATAAAACGCCTTGTTTGGCCTTGCGTTCAGTGGCTTCCTCTTCTACTTATCAAGGAAGGTCAGGAGGTCATGGTCTCTGGTGTTTCTAGCACGCAAGACACACGACCGGCCGGGAGCTGGGGAGATAACAAAGCTGAAAAATAGAAACAATGACCCATTCCTGGCACGAGGACGCAGATGATATATGCTTGGATGCAAACGGGCGTCTTTAAGAAGAAGAGCAAGAGGAGGAAAAAGGGATGGAAAAGGGGACGGTAGACTCAATTATCATGTATAATTTTAAACAAGCTTTAATGTGCACCTGTAGTGATTTTTTTTCCCATCTTTATAAATGAAACTAAAACTATGGACATCCAGTAATATATACAGTACGGGGCACAAAATTCAATAAATAAAAAGGCCTTTTTGAAATAACTATTCTTTTGATAAATAACAGGCAATTATCTAATATGGCCATTACATTTTAAAATGAGGTGTTAGTATTATTATGAAAAGTGTTATGCTATTCTTTAATATGTAACAAATATTTTATTTTGGTTAAATATTTCATAATGATTATTTTAACGTCATACTTTTTAAAAAAAAATAATGACATTTAATTTATTTTCAAGGTTTCATAAGATAAGAAAACGTTGTTTTACAAAGTCAGTTTTTATTCCTTAATGTCCTTTTCCACAATGGTCTTCTTTTACATCATGGCGTTTTACAGCCGAATGACTTGGTCACGCTCATTCTTGTTAATTGGCAAGAATCAAAATGTAATGCGTTGAAGAGGATGAATGTAAAGTGCAGTTACACGCCACGCCCGCAGGGGGTAGTGTGAAGTTGCGCACCTATTGCCTTGTCTCGCCGGTAAACAAGCCGAAGAAGACGAAGCAGAAGTAGAACGTGACAGTTGAGTACGAGCAAGCGCTTCTTGAAGATATAATTTACAGTTTGTCGCCAAAGTTCCAACGTCTTTGTGTTGCAAAAACAGGAGCTACAGTAAATAGAAAAGGAGGAAATCATTTGGAGGTCGAGTAACTGATATTTGACAGCCCACGCACTTGCTTCCTGTGTTGTCGGTGAGGGAGATACGACATGAGCTACGGTGTTACAACAACATATACTTGGAACAGCGTTTGAAGTGGAACAAAACCGGACGCCCTTCGGTCAGTGTCTCTTTTTTTCTAAATGCGTCCCTTGACACCATGTCACTGAGTTCGGGCGGTTGGACCGCCAGCGTCGCAACGGAACAGCGCACGCTTGCTTCGGCTCTCGAGTATGGAGCGTCGCAAGCCGAACCCGACTGTCAAACCGTCCTCATGTCGGTTCGGGTGTCGCTGTGCCATTCCGGTATTCGACCGCTTCGTCTTCCGGGCATAGGTGGGGAGTTCGTTCGCCTTCAGCTCAGTATGGACCCGGAGAAGTCCGGGGAATTCCGTCTGTCGCTCCAAGATTGCAGTGGCAATGGTCGTTGCGTGGTGAGTTCGCTGCCTGGCGTCGCAGTAGGATGTTTTTTTTTTTTTGAAGTGACGTTTGGCTTGAATGGGTCTAGTAAAAAGAAAAACACTACTAAAAAAAAAAATATATATACTATTAATTCTGGTCATGACCAAAAGTATTGTAGCGGTGGCCTTCTAAAACGTTATTAAAGTCACATGTTTTATTCCAATTGAAATGTAGGTTTGCTATGAACTTTAGGGCCATTTTCAAAGCTTTTTTTCCAGCTTTGAACCTACTAGAGCCTGTCGTGTTTGACGCCCTCTTTGGGCCCATGTTTTTAAGCACTGGTTATTAAAAAAAAAAAAAAAAAACATTACTTTTTATAATCTTATGTAATACCAGTAAACTCTTGATTTATTATTCAGCCATTATTTAACATTGCAATAAAGTATGAAAATGTTTTTCTCATGTGCAGTGTCATGTTGAAGTTGTTTCTTGAGCTAAATTCTTGATCATTTACTGTAAGAGGCATGACGGACAATTATTCCCAAAAGAGAACAATATAAGGCATGTTTTGGGTGTGGCAACTTTGCCTGAACAGAAAGTAAAACTTAAGTCCGATACCAACCAGGCTACAGAGATAAAAGAGAGCAATCAGACATTGTGAGTCTTGTTCTTACTTGTAATAGTTTCGCTCTTTCTCCAGACTCTCGTCAAGTATGATTTGAGATCTGTGAACTACGAGGTGAAAACGCCCAAATGCCACCAGCTGAGTCTGGCAGCGCCTCCGCATGATCACATCAGCTTCAACTTTCGCTGTGAGCAGGAGGCTCAGCAGTGGGCCACTGTCATGACGACATCGCTGAGAGAAGCGCACAGAGGTCAGCGACCTTTAACCTTTTTACATCCATAACGTGCATTGCGAATTACATTGGCGTTTTCTCCCCTGCTCTCACTCTGCAGCAGCCTCAGAAGATGGTGACACAGAGTGTCTTCAATTCCAGGGCAACTCATCTTTGCAGAAGTTAGGTGCGTGTGGAACATTTTAAATCTTACTTGTAACTGGTCATCTCTTTGTTATTCATGTGCTCATTCGATCATTCATGCATTGACTCATTGGAGGTATGGCAACACCTTCGTCATACATTTGTCACCTTAAGTGGGACCTTTTGTGTTTCTTCTGTGTGGACGCGCATGTCAACATCTATAGAAGAGGCTTGCATGGAGTTGACCAGAGCCATCGAGGCTGGTGACATGAAGGCGGCATCCATCTTTGCTGCAAATCTTTCGCATCAGAAGGCTGCACTGAAGATCCAGCCCTCTAAAAGACTACGTGAAGACACTGATATCAAGTAGGTTTCCTTCTCGACCAGTCACCTAAATAGCAGACCTGCCAACTTGTATGAGTGGTAGTTTCTCAAATGTTGCCCGTTGTCTCACAACAGTTTGACTGTTGTCGTTGAGGATTCGTCGACATCATGTTGCATCACCATGAAAGTTTCTCCTGTAATGACGACTGGAGCTTTGAAACAGCAGGTTTGTGTCCCATCTTGTCTTCTTCCCCCCGTTTGTTGTGTTTTAAGCTCATTTTTTTTGTTCTGTGATTGTTTTCAATCCAACACCTCAAGATGTTCCTCCAGTATGGCTTTCACCCATGGGTGCAGCGTTGGGTGATTGGCCAGTGCCTGTGCACGAACCAGCGCTCCCTGGCCTCGTACGGCGTTCGTCAGGATGGCGACACGGCGTTTTTGTACCTTTTGTCAGCGTGCCACGCTCACCTGACCCGCCAACTCCTCCAGCAGGACCAGGAGAGCGCACTCCTTCACAGTTCGCTTCCGTGTGCAGCTTTGCGCGCGCTCTCTAATCGTAACAGTAACACATTTCACGAACAGAGACCCTTTCACACCTTGCCACCCAGATTAGATTGTGGCGACGGCGGTGAGTGACGCGTCTGATTTTGTAGCAGTCATACCATGCGAATCAAGTGTAGAGAATTTCCATATTTGTCCTGCATAGGGTCCCAGAGAAGTAACCACACTGAGCAAGAAGGCAATGTCCCCAATGTGGAGTTGGCTCAACTCTATGAAGAATTGACCACAAACGCACCTGACCTTCAGGTAACACACTGACAAGATGCAGTCAATGGACACAATTTAATAATGTCCACTACAAAAGCTGTTTAGGTATTTTTTTTTTTTATCTCTTTACATTACAACAAAAGTAATACCCAACCAATGTGTACCATTAAGTACTCAACTGCACTGTGTTAAATAATCCAAATGTAGGTAATTACTTTGCCATCAAAAGCCCTTTCGGTGAACCAAGTCAATGGGGTATATGCCACGGCTGTTTTTGCACATCAGTTTGGTTCCGGTTCAGCTTGCAGCTTTACAGGTGGCATGTCTGTTTTGAAGGCAATGTATTGTAATATATTGCTTCCTGGGCAGAAGCATTTATTAGAAAGTTGGTCTCGAATTGAGGAGATACTGTAAATTGATATTAAAAACCAAATAATAAAAGTGTGCATGCATTCCGTCAGGGTTGGCCGTGCCCTTCTTGTACATACATCAACAAACCGACGCGGCCCGGCTGCGAGATCTGCAGCGCGAACCGCCCTGAGACCTACGATGTTCCGGGCGAGTACGAACCGGACTCAATGGAACGCAAATGGCTCCAGGAGGAGAAAGATGCAATTACAAAGTACCAGAAGGTAGGAGAATAGTCTTTATCTGGGAATATAACAGTATAATAATATATAATATAACAAGTATTGGAAGGACAAGGTCAATTCCTTTGTTTTAGAAATTACCGGACATACCACAAAAATGTGTGTACTGCATACAGTACTCTGTGTGTTAAAGTTTCTCCAATAATGTATGATAAGTTGATGGCTGATGGAAACCCTCCTTGTCCTAGGCAAGGGAAGAGGAACGTCAGGAAAATTTTGCCCAACTGGTGATGATGGACAGCCAGGACTTGGTACCGAATCCCGAGCCTCTGGACTGCAGGATCTGCTATGTAGAACTTGAGCCAGGAGAGGGCGCACTGCTCAGGGAATGTCTCCACTGCTTCTGCAAGTAAAGAGTCGGGAAGTGAAACGTGTTATGTTGGGATATTGAAAGCGGGAGGGAATCAATGCATACGCACTCAGAAAACATTTTTTTCTAGAACTCAATTTTTGCCTGCCTGCGCCTTTAATTCCTAGAGACTGCTTGCGCTCCGTCATTATGCTGAGTGAGGAGCCGGAAGTGGCGTGTCCCTACAGAGATGACACGTACGCCTGCACGTGCTCCTTGCAGGAGCGGGAAATCAAAGCTGTGAGTAAAACAAAGACACTTTGGAGGGTTTTTTTTTGTTTTGTTTTTCATGCTCTTGAACATTTTTCTTCCACCCGTTTGGAAGTTGGTTACACCAGAGGAGTACCAGCGTTGGCTGCAGAGAAGCTTGTCTGTGGCAGAGTCCCGATGTGAAGGAAGCTACCACTGCGCCACCGCGGACTGCCTGGGTTGGTGCTTGTACGAAGACACGGTCAATGTGTATCACTGCCCCGTATGCCAGAAGCATAACTGCCTCATTTGCAAGGTAAAGAGTAAATATGGCACATTATGCACAACAATAAAAGGATAATTGATGATATGAAACGCTTGCTTGCGCAGGCTATTCATGAGGGAAAAAACTGTAAGGAATACCAAGATGATCTTGCGGTCCGCGCTATCAACGACTCCGCCGCACGGAGCACAACACATCTACTTCAAGTGAGCTAAATGTGTAGCATTGTCAGGATAGGACACGTTTCATATCTTGGTTTTCACAAACAGACCCTGGTGCAGTCTGGGGAGGCGATGCACTGTCCCCAGTGTGGCATCATCGTGCAAAAGAAGGACGGATGTGATTGGCTGCGCTGCACTGTCTGCCACACTGAAATCTGCTGGGTCACCAGAGGTCGACGCTGGGGGCCAAAGGTAAGTTGTTTGGATCAACTGTATGCCAAAGTTCAACACAAGACACGTGTTGACTTCAGGTTGTTCACACTTCAATTTTCATCAAGAGATAAAGTCCAAATGAATTAATTGGTTTGAGGCTTATAAGTCAAAGTGGTTCAAAATGATGACACTAATAAAACTGGTCAATGTGCAAAGCAAATGTTTTTATTTTTTGTTTTCAAGGGTCCAGGTGACACCACTGGAGGATGCCGCTGCAACGTTAACCAACAAAAATGCCACCCACAATGTCAAAACTGTCACTGAGTCGTTCAAAAGTGGTTTTGTGTGGAATGACCTGGAAACCCAAGTATTTTCTGTCAAAGTATTAGTTAGTAGAACACGTTTTTAAAGCCCAGAGCAGACTGTGAAAGATTGTACCATAAAAGGCACAACATTTCTTGATGGTTCCTGACAATCACTGTCGAGCTTTTTGACACAGTCACGATAGCAAATGAAAAGAAAATCCCGCAACATAACAATGTCCCAATGATGACAACGTGATGATGCTGCCTTAGAAAAAAAGATTTCCTCTGCAAATGTAGCCTAACCAGATGTGTGACTTTGACATACTGGACATAGATGCAATACACCCAAGTGGCCTTTTACTTGCACAAACTCTTGAATCAGGATGGTATTGGTCATTCTTGTGCCCGTGCAATGTAGATTAGTTCTGAAAATGTAATAGTCTTTTATAGTTTTTATAAGCATGTGTGCTTTGTTCTGTTCTCTTATTTTTGTGCCTGCTGAATGGATCCTGAATTTCTCTCTACATTTGACATAAATGTAGCAGCTGATAGAAAAAAAGTTATGGTTAATGCGCAACATCCTGTAATGAGTGAGTAGCTATGTTGGTTAATAGGGAAACTTGTCACCTGTAAACACATGTATAAGCTAATGATCTCTTCCAAATCCGATTTCAAAATTTTCGAATGCATGGTTTGACTTTCATGCTGTTAACTTTAGGTACTTCGACCCCAGCCTTCCTAGACAGGGTACCTCCTTAAATGCATGACGATCCTGCACTGACAAGCCATGCAAAATACTGCACTGTCATAATATGTAATCAAATGTCATCAATGTGTGGTGTCTGGTGTGCCTTAATGCTCATTAAATACCCTTTAAACAATATTTTGCGGGATATCCTTTTTATGCTATCACTCAGTCTATGCCTGCTGTAAATATGCATAATCTAATCACCGCAGTTATATGATCAATGATGTTGACAGTCATGTTAGTGAGTTGTTTGGCGTGTGCCTCCAAGAAAAGACGAGCTCAATGATACGTTTATATCAGTAGTATGTATGTCACAACTGTCTGAAGTTATGACAAGAACTGCATCGTGCGAGCGTTTTGTTAAAACTTTGCTATTGTTTTCACTTTTATTTTCCAAGCCGCAATGACGCTTCCTGTCCGACGACACCGTGTCTTTTATTTTGAAATCTTTCTCACCACTTCCTGCCTGACAATGCACGTTGGCTGAAATCTGATTGGACAAATCACCCAACTCCCCATTTTACTACAGGAAGTAGTACGAAAGCTGTTTTGAAAACAAAACAAAAAAAAATCAGCTAACAAACAGAATTTAGGTTGTGAAATTACCTCATTTTTTTCTGATAGTGTTGAATCTACCAGAGAAAGCCGTGCTGGTTCTACCGTACCACTAATGATTCGAAGAAGTGTTTTATTTCTTCTTCTTCTTATTATTATTATTATTATTATTATTATTATTATTATTGATGATGATAATAATAATAACGTAAACCTTACTCATTAAAACTCACCGTGTCGGACCGGTTTTGCTGAAGGGTGGTGGAGAGTGGAAGGGGGCGGAGCTCCAGATAATCTTATGTGTGACTGTCGCTTCCTTGAAGAACACGCAAAGGGGGACTTCTTGAGGTTAGGACATTGAAGATTTCACAAAACGCCTGAGCTGGCTGACGGGTGAGTGAATTCAGTTCTCCTTTCATCGGATGCCCGGTAACGAATCATACGTAAGCAAAACTTAGTAGAGCACTTGCACCCCAGTTGTGTTTTGTGACGTTGCACGAAGACAGACGTCCAGTTCCATTTACTGACCACGACAATGTGCAAAAACAGTGGGGGGGTTTTATGCACCACTCCTGTTTGTGCACGTGTCATATTTCTGCAGACTTCTTTTTAAGTATAAATATGATGCAATGTATGTCTCAAATTGCAGCTCATTTTATAGTGGTCTCCTAAGGTAGCGCTCAAGTATGGAGTTAAATATGGTGCAAAGGTAACTCTCAAATGTCTAGCATCATTTATATGTAACTTGCACAAGTTTATACTACCTTCTACTACTAGCTTGTAGTTTAAAACATGAAAACTTGAGAGAAAAAAAAAAGACATAATTTACATAAATCAGGTGCACACATTCACACAGGTGTCTTGTCTCAGGTGCTCACCATGGCCCACACTGAAGGAAAGTTTGACTTTGCCATCGACCGAGGAGGAACCTTCACGGATGTGTTCGCTCGCCTACCAGACGGCCGGGAGAGGGTCCTCAAACTGCTCTCCCGTGACCCCCAGAACTACAAAGACGCCCCCACTGAGGGCATCCGCAGAGTCTTGGAGGAGGTAACTTTGACGTCTGAACATATGCAGTGCAAGCTACAATGACAATAATGAACATGTTGTAAAAAAAAAAAAAAAGAAGAATACCTTTCAGGCAGTGTTAATCAAAACTAGGGATGTAACATTAGTCAACCATTTTAAATGTATATACAATGCTACTTAGATGATGTCATAATTATACATATGCATAGTAAATGGTACCGATAGCATTAACCGAAATGTACATAAATGGCCTACAATCACAAATAATGCTTTAATATTGAGGTACTTGTTAATTTGTCAATTTGTGAAGGAATTCGTGTTACGTTCCCCTTCATCTGGCGATTAGCGTGGGTCTTAAACGTCGGTGGCCAAAACATGCCTAATTAAAATTAGACTGCACTAATAAACTAACCACCCGAGGGCACTAGAACTGCGCAAATGGAAAATGATCTTTTTAGCAAATGTGCTGCTATTAACTCATTCACTCGCCGCCATTTTCACATTTCGCAATCCCGTTCGCTCCCGGCTGTCTTACTGGTTTTTCACTGATTTTGCAAGGCCCACAGAATATTGTGTTCAATTGCGATAAAGGCATGGAACCTATCAAAAGAAAGATTAAAGTCTCTTCTTTCATCAGGAAAAAAAAGTATGTTTCTATCTGTTGCTGCTTTGCAGCAATTAGCATTAGAAGAGAGCTAAGTTAGAGAGAGCTAAGGGGGGGGTGCTCGCTTTGCTGGACCGCGGTTGACGGCTTCTTTCTTTGGTGGTGGTCCTTATGCATGCCAGATCCGTCGCACCAGCATCTACTGAAACTCAACAGAAGTACCCTCTCCCTCCCACAGCCCCTTGAATCAGTTGGTGCTGGTGTCTGTGGTTCTCACTTTGCTTTATCTATCCTTCCCTCCTTCCTCTCTTTAGTTTTTCCTCTGGTCACTTGAGATCTTAATTTATTAGAAGTATGAGGTTTCTGGGGTTGGCATAAGACTCCGGTTTTGTAACCACGCAGGAGGGGTCTTGTTGGTGCTGGACTTCACTTTGATGGATTGGATGTACTGGCTTCTATTGATCTCACTCTGCCTTATCGATCCTTCCCTCCTTCCTCTCTTTAGTTTTTCCTCTGGGCCCTTGAGATCTCGCTAAATTTGCTGGAATTTAGAGGCTTCCGGGGTTGGCGTAAGACTTTGATTTTGTAATCATGGGGAAGGCAGGAAGTGTTTGGTCGGTGCTGGATGTCACTTTGATTTACCTTTCTTTTCTCTTTATTTCTTTTTTTTCTGACCTTTTCTCTGGTCTCCTGACCATTTAAATCTCACGACTCTGGCAAGATTCTGAAGTACCTGGTTAAGGCGAAGGGTAATGGGATATTTAGAAGGTTTTAGGTGAATGAATGAGTATAAATTTATACGTATTTGCACGCACGCACACGCACGCACGCAAACGCACGCAAACGCACACACGCAAACGCACGCACGCAAACGCACGCAAACGCACGCACACATACACACACAAAAAAAAAAGAAAAAAAAAAAAAAAAAAAAGAAAACAGCAATGATGACAAGACGTTGAATCGGTAAGACTACCGAATGAACAATTCTGAGCTCTTCAAAAAAAAAAAAAAAAAAAAAAAAAAAGAAGAGAGCTAAGTTTCATCAGTTTTCACAAATCTATTCAAAATTGTAAGTAATTGAGCTTTTTTGCTACATGGCCCTGGTTGATCTCCTTTGCTCTGGTGCCACCTGCTGGCCGTTTGTGTAATAACTACCATTTCTGCAACCGTTCTTTGCAGTTGAGAGGCTGCATCAAAGCCTTCTGTATGTTCTAGCATAAAAAAAATAAAAAAATAAAAACACGTACAAGTACCTCTTTGGGACACTTAAAACATAAAAAAAAAAAAAAAAAAAACGTAATTACACGTTATTGGGAGTAAATGAGTTAAAAACACAATTGTACCTGTAAAAAATCAAAAAAAATTGATGCGTTTGAATTGAATTTGTGCTACGTCTGCGTCTTGGCCGGCAGGAAACGGGCTCCGCCTTTCCTCGCGACCAGCCCGTCGACACGTCTCGGATCGGCTGGATTCGAATGGGCACCACCGTGGCCACCAACGCGTTGCTGGAGAGAGACGGCGAGAGGACGGCTCTGCTGGTCACGAAAGGCTTCAAAGACTTGCTGCACATTGGAACACAGGCCCGGCCGAAGCTGTTTGATTTGGTTGGTAATCCTCACCCTGCAATAAAAAACAGCCCATTGAAGATTAGATCTGCTAGTTTGGAAACCTTGGGGATAAGCAAGGTTGTTTTTGTCATCTTACAAAGAACCGTCTTAGAGTTTGCCCTATGTCCAGTGAACCATTAATGGTTATGTGGTCTGTCCTGAAGGCTAAACAGAAGTTGTTTATGTGCTTGTATGTTGTACTCTGATCACGTCTTGCTCGAACAAACAACTTACTATCATACGTCCCTTATCGGTTTTATCTTTGCCGCTCTGCATATGTCCTCACCTGTTTTCTGCACATTGTCCAGTTTGACATAACGCATTAAATCATGTTTCCGTGCGCATTCGCAGGAGGTGTCGGTGCCTGAAGTGCTGTATGAGGAGGTTATCGAGGTAGACGAGCGCGTTGTCCTGAAGCAAGATGGCTGCCAGCTACCCAGGAAGGATCCCAAGCGCGTTGTCGCAGGTGCGCCAACAAAAACACTCTGCGAGTTCACTTTTAGAATGTTTTTTTTTGAGGGTCATGGCTCATGAGTAATCAATAATTACTCATTAATACTACCAAGGTTTGTTTGTCCCATCCAAGTCAAGGTTGAATACTTTTATCAGCAAAGTGGTTCACTTGAACAAGTTTCAGGAATCCCGTCGTGTTTATTGGTGTTTGTACAGATGATCGTGTCACTCATTTGAATGTGTTTTCTTTTTTTTTTTGGCGTCCATCCGCAGGCAGCACCGGGGATCGTCTGGAAGTATGGCGGGAGCTCGATCTGGAACGTGTCGAGAAGGACCTGAAAGGGGTTCTGTCACGTGGGATTCGCAGTCTGGCTGTGCTTCTGCTTCATTCCTACACGTGAGTGCAACTGCATGTTTTGTACTCTTTTTGCCTCGTGGTGCATTCAAAGAAAGTGGGACAGTGTAGGAGTTTCCTGCAAAGTGCACTGGAACACCACTCGAACTTGGAGGTCCAAGTCACGATGTCGGAAAAAAAACATGTTTCTAACCGACCAATAAAAAAAAAAAAATGAACGTGGTGCAAAATATGTTTGTCTTTTAAAAAAAAAATAAAAATAAAAAATCATCACAATCAGCCATCTTTGTTGTTTACAATTGCCCGGAACGCTTTGAGCTCGCAACTGTTACAATCCGAGTGGGATAAATCAGACTTTTTTTTTTTTCCCCATTTTTCTGGAATGCAGCCAAAGTCTACATGTTCAAAAAAATAACAATATTAAAAAAAAAAGAAAACTTTCTACCTCCTGAGGCCAAAAAGATCTATATATGTCAACAAACTGGGGTTTGATGACACTTAGCTGTAACGATATATTGACAAAATTGTTTTTACTTTTATATCTCAATGCATGAAACTATGGAGGACCAAAAATGTAAAAAATAAATAAATAAATAAAAACGGATATATAAAATATATTTCAAAAATTAAATGCAAAAAAATATACATGGAAATAATACATATAACAAAGTAAATAGAAAAGTAGAAAATAAATATAAAAATAAATGCGTAAATAAATAAAAATAAATAAATAAATAGAATTAAATGTCATCAATAAATAAAAATGCCGTGCTCTCATATTTCCGTCAGCATGAAATACGCCATTTATATTTATTTTTTGTATTTTAACTTATTACTGGTATTTAATTTAATTTTTGAATTATATTTTTAATGTCAGTTTTTATTTTCACACGTATTTATTTTTCATTTTGGCACATTTGGTCCTCCATATGAAACTATCTTCAGTTGTCGGACTCGTGTCAATTATGGGAGCTTCAGTGCCTAAAATAAGTCAAAATGAATTATTAAAAAAAAAAAGACCCGTATGACGATGCTTTTGTCCTTTTGCCATATGTTGTAGCTCTGTCACAATTTCCCCTCCTTCCTCCCCAGGTGGTCCGACCACGAGAAAGCCGTGGGTTCCCTGGCTCGTCAGTTGGGCTTCAGCCAGGTGTCGCTGTCCTCCGAGGTCATGCCCATGGTCAGGGCGGTCCCTCGAGGTTACACCGTCTGCGCCGACGCCTACCTCACACCCAAAATCCGCGAGTACCTGAAAGGCTTCACCTCTGGCTTTAAGGATGCTTTGAAGGCAAGCTGGTTCAATTAAATGCAGCGTTATCGTCGATCGTGATTTATTTCAGCAGCGTTCCGTTCTGTCGTCAGGACGTGGACGTCCTGTTCATGCAGTCGGACGGCGGTCTGACTCCCATGCGGCAGTTCTGCGGCTCGCGCGCCGTCTTGTCCGGCCCGGCCGGCGGGGTCGTGGGTTACGCCGTCACTTCTTACAGCCAGATGGAGAAGAGGCCTGCGATCGGCTTCGATATGGGCGGTAGGTCTGCGCTGTTGGTTTGTATGCGCCGTTATGAAGATTTGTGTCGTTTGTGCCTTTCTGTGACCGCAAAAACAATCTTGCGTCCTATACTTAACTTCCACAGGCACGTCTACCGACGTGAGTCGTTACGCCGGCCAGTTTGAGCACGTGTTTGAGGCCACCACAGCTGGGGTCACGCTGCAGGCGCCTCAGCTCGACATCAACACTGTGGCGGCAGGCGGAGGCTCGCGACTCTTCTTCAGGTCTATCGCCAACAAAAATCGATTGACCAGTAACAAAGTGTAGTATTTGTACTTTGTTACTGTACTTAACTCATTTACTCGCAATAACGTATAAATACGTTTTTTTTATGCTCTAAGTGTCCCAAAGACGTATTTATACGTTTTTTTTGTTTGTTTGTTTTTTATGCTAGAGCATACAGAAGGCTTTGATGTAGCCTCTCAACTGCAAAGAACGGTTGCAGAAATGGTAGTTATTACACAAACAGCCAGCAGGTGGCAGCAGAGCAAAGGAGATCAACCAGGGCCATGTAGAAAAAAAAGCTCAATTACTTACAATTTTAAATAATTTGTGAAAACTGATTAAACTTAGCTCTATTCTAATGCTAATTGCTGCAAAATGGAAACATTCCTGATGAAAGAAGAGACTTTAATCTTTCTTTTGGTAGCTTCCATGCTTTTATAGCAATTGAACACAATATTCTGTGGGCCTTGCAAAATCATTCAAAATCCAGTAAAACAGCCGGGAGCGAACGGGATTGCGAAATGTGAAAATGGCGGCGAGTGAATGAGTTAAGTAGTTTTTTTTTTTTTTTTTTTTTTTCCAGATGTCTGTACTACCCTTACTTGATGCATTTTAAAATTGATATCTCTACATAAAATAGACTCATGACTATTTTTTTTTAAAACCTTCATGGATGACATATTTATCTTGAAGTTGAAGTCACACTAGTATTATAGGCTACATTATTATTTTAAGGCATTTAAAAAAAAATAATAAAGTGGCGAAGTTTCAAAATTTAAAAGATGCTAGGATACTATAGAGAGGTAAAGTCAGCTGTGGTCGAAAGGTGTGCAAATAATATTAAATAATATTTAAAAAAAAATAAAAAATCTTTGTGTAAAATTATCAAAATTAGTATTCTCTTTTTTTTTTCTTTGTTACTTTTGTACTTAAATAAATTCCAGTCTGTACTTCTTTACTTTTGCTGAAAGGGATACTTGACTCATTGAACAATTTTCAGCAGTGAAAAGTTAATATTTTGTCCAGAATCAATTTTGATAACTTCATTATTTTTCATGTACAATTAATAATACCTTTTTGAAAAGACATTTTTCTACTTGCTGTCGACTGATGATGACATCACCTGTGCTGAGGAAGTGGGTAACGGCCAATCATGGCTCACCTGTTTTCTGGCTTCGGTCAGTAAACTGAGCCATGATTGGCCGTTACCCACTTCCTCATCACAAGGTGATGTCATCATCAGTCGACAGCAGGTAGAAAAAATACGAATTGTACATGAAAAATAATGAAGTTACCGCATTAATTATAGACAAAATCTGAACTTTTTACTGCTGAAAATGGCTCAATGAGTCAAGTATTCCTTTATAGTGTTGAATCAGTACTTTTTTAACAATGTATCAAGTACTTCAATTATCTGTACTTCAACTTAGAGTGTGAATATATTGACCCACTGATTATTGATACGCCTCTCGCATCGGGTCCCACGAGATCGTGTTAGCGGTCTGTGGCCTAATTATTGGCATGATGTCATCTGTCAGGTCCGGGATGTTTGTGGTCGGACCAGAGTCTGCCGGTGCACATCCGGGACCAGCCTGCTATCGGAAAGGTAATTCTTTTTTTTCTTTTTTTTTTTGGTAATTTTTTTTTAAATTATTATTATTTTTATTTTATTTTTTATTATTAAATTAATATAAAAAAAAAAATTTAAAAGAAGGAAAGGTAATTCATGTACATAACCGTCATTGCTTTGCTTGTGTTTGACGTTTTGTCGTGTTGTTCATCCGCACACCTTGGATGAATGTCATGGACTGCAATATCATTTTTTTGTTGTTTGTTTATTTGTTTTTACACCTTGATAGCTCACAAAAAAAAAAAAAAAAAAAAAAAAAAAAAACTTGTGTGCATTACTTTGGTCAAACATTGTAACATGACATCCCGTTTTGATTTTCCTAGGCGGTCCTCTGACTGTGACAGATGCTAACTTAGCTCTCGGCCGCCTCCTCCCATCCTTCTTTCCCAAGATCTTTGGTCCTGGCGAGAACGAAGTTCTATCCCTGGAGGAGACTATGACGCATTTCCGCGGTCTCACCAAAGAAATCAACGACTTCCTGTCCTCTAACCAATCACAAGTACTAATATATTTATCTTGATAGCGTCTCATTGGACCTATTTGCGGTCCAAAAATGTGAAATATTGTTTTGCTGTTTCCAATTTAACATTATAGTGACTGTAGCCTTGTCAATGTCGTTTTCTAAAGACTGAATTTTAATGCATGTCTTGTATGAAGGACCAAAAAAATGCCAAAATAATAAATAAAACGACTATAAAAACCAAACAAAAAATGGAAAATACAATCAAATATATATGTAAATAAATAAATACAAAAATAGGCAAGATCCAAAAATACAAATAAATGTGGAAATAAATACAAAAATAAATATGTAAATAGAATTAACTGTCAACCAATCAATAAAAACGCTCTGCTCTCAGAGTTTGAGGCAGTTTGTTGCAGTGGAGTCCAACCCAAGACACACTTAGGACTGCCCCCTCATTTGAATAACATTTCATGACAGCATCTGTAGCATGAAATAAATAAATATGAGATCAGAGCCTTTTTATGTATTGATTGATATTAAAATCTATTTTTATATTTATTTCCACATGTATTTTTATTTTTTCGCCTTGTTTATTATTCTTTTATTTTTACTTTATTTATTTACATTTGTTGTTTTATTTCCATTTATGTTTATTTTTTTGTATTAATTTTTTTAATTAAAATGTTATATCCGTTTTTATTTTCTCTCTATTTATTTTGGCGTTTTTAGTCCTCCATATCTTGCAATGAGTCTCATTAGATTGTGCTCGTGTTTACGCCAATAATTGTAATGTTTGAAATAGTTTTTAATATATCTATTTTTTTTGCAGGCCGGTGCAAACGGCACATACCACTCCGACAACGCTACTTTGCCCAAAAGCCGATCTGAAATGACCTTAGAAGAAGTGGCCATGGGCTTCATCCGCGTGGCGAATGAGGCCATGTGTCGGCCAATCCGAGCCCTGACGCAGGTACTGAAGTCACGATGTGCGCTTTCCTATACGAGTCTGCCGGAATATGTTGAATGTTAAAATGTCTGCACTCTCAGGCGAAGGGCCATGACACATCTCAGCACGTGCTGGCGTGTTTCGGGGGCGCCGGCGGCCAGCACGCCTGCGCGATCGCACGAGCCCTCGGGATGAAGACCGTCTTTATACATAAGTAAAAACCCAAAAAAAAGCTCAAGATTTGCTTTGGGGCACAGTATGAACCTGGAAAAAAAAAAAAAAAAAAAAAGAGCTCATGACGCACATCATTTTTTACTGTACAATGTATATTGTTGCTCATTCAGGTACAGTGGCGTGCTGTCGGCCTACGGTCTGGCTCTAGCGGACGTTGTGGAGGAAGTGCAGGAGCCGTGCTCGCTGCAGTACGAAAAGGGCTCCTTCAGCGAGCTTGACCGTAGAGTGGAACTGCTGTCCAAGCGCTGCGGCGACGCGCTGCATGCGCGCGGGTTCGACAGGTGACGTCATAGCTGCGTTTTCAACTCTGTTTTCAAATTGCAGAAGAGAGCGAGAAGAATTAATTCATCGATCAAAATGTGCAGAACCAGCACATCCGCTATTTATTCAATTAAATGCAATGGAATTTGATGACTTGGTGGATTTTAAAATGGTACAAATAATGTTTAAAGTTGATCACAATGTACTCGGCCACAGTACTCAGAAGTTGTTTGAAATTAGACACAGTCCTTATTAGGGCCTGACGATTCGATTCGTATCACGATTCACAGGTCACGATTCGATTCGATACCGATTAATCCCGATACGAATTTATAAGTCGATTGTTGCGATTTTTTTCCATTCAAATTTAGAAAATACTAATCAGTAAGCTTGTAGAGTGTAAGATTTATATGAAAATTTATTATTTATTGATCTGAAATTTCAGTCTTATAGAGGTTGTAATCTGTTTCATGTTTGAACAGCATTAAAATAAAATATTAAGGCTTAATGTTCCGTTCATATAACATTCTTCCATGCTCAAGGTGTGAATCCGAACCCGAAGTCAGACGTTTTGTTGAATATTTTTCCATTAAAAATGGACGTTTAAAAATCGATTCACACACACACAAAAAAAAAAAAAAAAAGGAAATGATGATAAGACGTTGAATCGGTAAGACTACCGAATGAACAATTCTGAACTCTTTATAAAAAATAAAAATAAAAAAAAAAATTTAAAAAAATCGATTTTTTTTTAATTGAATCGATTCGAGAATCGCGCGATGTAGTATCACGATATATCGCCGAATCGATTTTTTTTTTTTTAACACCCCTAGTCCTTATGATATAAGGGGTACAAGTGTCTACAAAAAAAAAACCGAAACAAGAACAAATATTAAGCAAAGTTGTATTTCTGTACAAGGTGTTGATTTGTGGAATCATTTGGGAATTGATTTGAAAAATTGTGACTCACTTCTGGAGTTTAAAATTTTTTTTAAAAATAAAGTTCCAAAAAAATGACTTATGTCAGACCAGAGTATGAAAATTGTACACGTGAGTATGTGTAAATGATTTAGATGGGTATTATGGTATATGTTTATGAAATTCATGTTTATATGTTTTTGGCAAATGCGAATATGTCTAAGTGCACTTGTGTGTGTGTGTGTATATATAACCTGGTTTATATATTTTGTTTTAAAAATAGTACATTAGTATTAATAATGAAATAAGTTTAAATCTATTTAGTAAAAGGGGTCGGACGAGATAAGTTTCTAACTTCTTCCTGCTCCCTTTTGAACATGTAAGTTGTGATTGATTGACTTTTATTTTCTTTTGATTTTTTTTTATATTATTATTATTTTTTTTTATCTCTGCTGTTTGCCTGTTTATATGTTCAATAAATCCAATCAAAATCAAAATAGCTCTGTCTCACACAAATGTCTTTTTTGTCTTATCTTCTCAGCGGCCAGATAAGCAGCGAGGTTTTTCTCCACCTGCGCTACGAGGGCACCGATTGCGCCCTCATGGTGACCGCAGCCGGTTACCCCCGAAACGAACAGACTTCGCGAGCCGGCGACTTCCGCCGCGCTTTTGCGCAAAGGTTTGGCGCCCTAAAAGAGTTCGGCCGTGTCCGTCCGCCCACGTGACGCTCGGCTGAGGATTTGCTCGTGTTTAGGTATCGGAAGGAGTTTGGATTCACCATCCCAGACAGGCCCATCGTGGTCGATGACATCAGAGTGAGGGGGTGTGGCAAGTCGGGCATCAAATTGACGTACAAACCGAAGAAGGGACGTGGTCAGGCCAAAGCTGTGACGGTATTTGGACTCTATTGCACAATACCCCCCCAAAATAATGTCCACATGCAACTCATGCTCATTTTTAACCTTTGTTATCCCGGTCAACTCATTTTGACTAAAGAGAGAAATAAAAATGCCTTTCTTTCACCCTAAAATTTGATGTATGTGACCTCACTAGTCTAAACATGAGTTAAGGAGTTATGGAGCAAAATCCTGCAGTTTTTATCCATCTTAGGGGGCGGCCATTGTGCCACTTGGCTGTCGCCTGAAGATGACATCACAGTTGCGCAGTTGCTCCGGCAACGACCAATCACGGCTCCCCTGTTTTCTGAAGCTGGGCTGTGATTGGTTGTTGCCTGGGCCCTGAGCAACTGTGATGTCATTTTGGCTCGACAGCAAGTGGCACAATGGCCGCCGCCTAAGAGGGATAAAAAAAAATAAAAAAAAACGGCTGGATTTTGCTGCTGAACTCGATTCCTGTAATGTAATATTAACCAGAATACCGGATTTAGATTAGTGGGGCTGCATAAAACATCTTGTCAATCATTTGTTTTCCCTTTAATGATACTTAATACTGTCATGTCATTCTTTTATTCAGGTGCAAAAAGTTTGTAAATTTGAATGACGAAGTACAATGGTGGTGGCAATATTTGTGAAACTGCACTTGTCATTAATGTGTGTATTTTTGATGGTACTGTGGCAACAGTATTCACACTCCCAAAAACAGTTTCCACCATAGTTACACAGTTTGCACAGTACCTATGACATAAATGCAAAACCTCTCTTATCATTTTAAAGCGGAAGTCAATCTCCCAAAATAAAATTATTGACAATAATATGTTCTGTGCAGCCTCACTAGTCTAAATATTGGTGGAATATGAGTTAATACAGCAAATTGTAGTCGTTTTGATCCATCTCGGAGGCGGTCATTTTTCCATGAGTGAAAATGACATCACAGTTGCGCCTGTCTCGGGTAACAACCAATCACAGCTCCGCTTCAGAACACGGGTGAGCTGTGATTGGTCGTTCGTTGCCGGAGCCCTGAACAACTGTGATGTCATCTTCAGTCGACAGCTAAGTGGCAAAATGGCCGCCCCCTGAGCTGTCATGTATTAATCAGAATGTCCTTTGAGACTCGTTAGCTAACGTCGTCTTTAACCTGCACAATTTGTGGCTGACAACATCATTTTTCCGATTGTCCACTTTTGAGGAAATAACATATCTTGAAGACTTGTGGTCTGGAAATGTGCTTGATGACACATTTGCTCTTCTGTCTAGATGACCAAATGCTACTTTGAGGACGGTTACCATGACACCGCTGTGTATCTGTGGGAGGAGCTTAATTGTGGTCACACCATCCCGGGACCAGCCATCATCATTGACAAGAACAGGCATGGACACTTCGCTTATACTTTGGATAATTAATAGGGATGCACGATAATATCGGTGGCCGATAATTATCGGCAATTATCCACCTATTTGACTTCAAACAGATAAACCAGATAATAGAGAAATCTGCCGATAATTATCAACCAATTTGGTGTCATCCAGATAAACCGGATAATAAAGAAATTTGCCGATAATTATCGACAATTATCAACCAGTTTGACATCATGCAGATAAAACAGATAATAAAGAAATTTGCCAACAATTATCGGCAATTATCGACCAATTTGACGTCAAACAGATAAAGCAGATAATAAAGAAATTTGCCGAAAATTATCGGCAATCATCAAACAATTTGACACCAAAAAGATAAAGCAGATTATAGAAAAATTCGCCAATAATTATCGGCAATTGTCAATTTGGTGTTAAAGATAAACCAGATAATAGAGAAATTGGCCGAAAATTATGGGCAATTTGCGACCAATTTCATTTCATACAGATAAATATACTAGATAATAAAGAAATCGGGCATTAATAATTGACATGCCACATTGGTCCATTTATCGACATCGGCACATTCTAAATGATTGGTTTATCGGTATCGGTTGAAAATAGCATTATCGTGTATCCCTAATAATTAATATTTATGATGAGATCTATCTGAAAAATGAGATCCGATCATATCTCTAAAGTGAGTTTTATTAAGAGACGTCTTGTGTTGAATTCCGTCAGATTTTGAATCGGTTTTTTTTCGCATGCCCCCCTCAGCACGATCCTGGTCGAGCCGTGCTGCGACGCCCGTTTGACAGAAAGGGGCGACGTGTGCATGACGGTTGGTGCTGACCCGCACTGCGCAGTGGGCACAGAACTCAACACGGTGCGGCTGTCCATCTTCTCCCATCGCTTCATGAGCATCGCAGGTGGGCCGATCACACCATCGGCAAAATACTCCAAATTCTGTGGTTCATTTGTTTTTGGGTGGTCCGGTAGAACAAATGGGCAGAGTTCTGCAAAGAACTTCCATCTCCACCAACATCAAGGAGCGTCTGGACTTCTCCTGCGCTGTGTTTGGACCGGATGGTGGTCTGGTGTCCAACGCGCCCCACATTCCCGTCCATCTCGGTGCAATGCAGGAGACTGTCCAGTTTCAGGTGGGGAATTTTACCTTTAGCTGCTTTGACCCAAAACACTCCATTCTTTTTTTTCTGTTTAGATCAAATCTCTCGGGGATAAACTCAAAGAAGGCGATGTGATTCTGAGTAACCACCCGTGCGCTGGCGGCAGTCACCTTCCCGATCTCACGGTCATCACTCCAGTCAGTTCGTGTCCCGCAGAATTTTTTTTTCAACTCTCCGATGCCAACAATCCCTCCTTGAATTTCAGGTGTTTAAGAAAGGCATTGGTGGGCCAGTGTTCTTTGTAGCCAGCAGGGGGCACCATGCCGACATAGGAGGCATCACTCCAGGCTCCATGCCCCCGCACTCCACCTCTCTGCAGCAAGAGGGCGCTGTCTTCATTTCCTTCAAGCTGGTAACAGGCGGCGTCTTCCAGGAAGAAGGTAGGACAAATATTTATGTATTTATGTCTTTATGTATTTTAAGCATTCAATGCTCGACTCGTTGCCTAGCAACTCAAGTCGCAATTTGAGGTGTCAGTGGACAAGAATAGTCGTCCGTTGCTGGAGCTCTCCAATGCAAGCTGGCATGTCAAGTAATAAATGACTAATTAAGTAAATTACTAAATAAATACATGCATAAATAAATGACTAAAAGTGAAAATAAAAATGGATATAAAAAATGTAGTTCAAAAATGACATTTTGTTGTTTTTATTTCCATTTATATATATATATTTTTTTTTTTTTAATTTTCTAATTATATTTTTTATATCCGTTTTTATATTCACTTTTATTCATTTATTTATTTCGTCATTTATTTATTTTGAAATTTGGCAGTTTTGGTACTCCATAGTGGATAGCATAGGATGCAATTATCTATATTAATTTAAAAACTGTGCACAAGGTTAGAAGACGAGACTGGGATGTTAAATTTAATTATGAAATAACAAATTGGCAAGGATAAAATAAACACACGCTACCATTACGTTCTTCCGACAATTTTATGTCTTTTTTTTTTTGCTACTCTCGCTGTCCGCTCCTCAGCTGTGACGGAGGCCCTGATGGCTCCGGCCCAGTACCCCGAGTCGTCCGGAACACGGAACCTCCACGACAACCTGTCGGACCTGCGCGCTCAGGTAGCAGCCAACCGCAGAGGCAGTCAGTTGGTCGGGGAGTTGATCAACTGCTACGGGCTGGCAGTGGTTCAAGCTTACATGGGCTACATCCAGGTAACGACGGCTCCAAGAGTAAACGGCAGAGCGGAGACGATAAAGTGACGGCGCGGCCCGTGCATATTGCAGAGTAATGCCGAGTTGGCAGTCCGGGACATGCTGAGAGACTTTGCGCGTCGTCGACGGCAACAGACGGGCTCCTTGGAGGTGGAGTCGGAGGATTTCATGGACGACGGCACCCCAATCCGACTGCGGGTGCAGATCAATGAAGAGGAGGTGATAATCGTTATTTATTTCATTCAATGTAATGAATTCATGTATTTATTTATTTATTTATATTCATTTAAATTTTATTTATTTTTATTTTTTTAATGAGAGCTTAGCATTCGACAGCCTTCCTGAGTCAACATGTCAAAAAATAAAAATAAAATTTTATATATATATATATATATATATATTTTTTTTTTATTTAAGAAGAGGTGATAATGTTTTTTTTTAATACACTCTAAGAAGCTGCCACGTAAACAAACAAGCTTTCACTTTAAAACAGTGTCGTGAAATCTTCCTTCAAGTGAATATGTTAGCATTAACTCATTTGCTCCCAATAATGTATAAATACGTTTTTTTTTAATGTTCTGTGTCCCAAAGACGTATTTATATGTTTTTGTTTTTGTTTTTTTTACGCTATAGCATACAGAAGGCTTTGATGCAGCCTCTCAACTGCAAAGAACGGTTGCAGAAATGGTAGTTATTACACAAACGGCCAGCAGGTGGCAGCAGAGCAAAGGAGATCAACCAGGGCTATTGAGAAAAAAAGCTCAATTACTTACAATTTGAAATAGATTTGTGAAAACTGATGAAAACTTCTAATGCTAATTGCTGCAAAACGGAAACAGAAACATACTTTTTTTTTTCCCCTGATTAAAGAAGAGACTTTAATCTTTCTTTTGATAGGTTCCATGCTTTTATAGCAATCGAACACAATATTCTGTGGGCCTTGCAAAATCAGTCCAAATCCAGTAAAACAGGCGGGAGCGAACGGGATTGCGAAATGTGAAAATGGCGGCGAGCGAATGAGTTAATAGCCTTTAACCACAACAGGGCACTGCTGTGTTTGACTTCACCGGGACTGGAACGGAGGTTTGGGGGAACTGCAACGCCCCGCGAGCGATTACGCTCTCCGCCCTCATCTACTGCCTGCGCTGCATGGTGGGACAGGACATCCCCCTCAATCAGGTCTGATGCTTCTCCCTCTTAATCTAATTTGTCTGGGACATCCATTGCCATGAAATGAGCTCCTCAATGTTTTTCCTTCCAACACACATTTAGGGCTGTCTCGCCCCAATCAAAGTCATCATCCCCCCAGGTTCCATCCTGCAGCCTTCGCAGAACGCCGCCGTGGTTGGCGGGAACGTGCTCACGTCCCAGAGAGTCGTGGATGTCATTTTCAAAGCGTTTGAGGTCTGCGCCGCCTCCCAGGTGAGGATGGCGGCGATAAGATGTCGCCACGCTGCGAGCTCTCCATTGACACACCTGCGTCTGTTCATCAGGGTTGCATGAACAACGTTTCTTTCGGCAGCGACAAAGTCGGTTACTATGAGACCGTCGCCGGTGGTGCCGGGGCCGGGCCAAGCTGGAATGGGAGAAGTGGCGTTCACAGTCACATGACCAACACGCGCATCACTGACCCAGAGATTCTGGAAAAGAGGTAAGACGTGGGATCTGGTTAGATCAGGGGTCTGCAACCTGCGGCACTGGAGCCACATGTGGGCTCTTTGAGGATCTCTTTTAAATAAAAAATAAAAAATAAAAAAAATTTAAAAAAATGAATTATTTACATAAAAAGTAATAATTAAATAATTGATTTTTTTTCCATTTGTCAGAAAGAATGGTGAAAGGGAGATGTGAAGGAGAGAAAAGTTGTTTAAAATAAAAAAATAAATAAATAAAATAATAATAAATAAATAAAAATGTCCAAAAAGGAAGAGGAAAATGCAGAAAAGAAAATGTTCTAAGAGTAACCATAAAATGTCCAAAAACAAAAGACGAAGGGCAGAAAATTGCCATAAAATGTCTTTGGATTTGGGGGAAAAAAAAAAAAAAAAAGGCAGAAAATTAATTTAAAAAAAGACAGAAAATGTTTAAAAAGTAATAATAAAATGTCCCCCAAAAAAAGAGAGTCCGAAGATTACAATAAAATGTACCGGTACATACATTTGCCAAAAAAGTCACAAACCTTATTTTAAAAAAGGTAGGGAAGGAAAAAAAAAAAAAAAAAAAAACGTTCAAAGAACAAGAAATGTCAAAAATTGATAGCAAAAAAAAAGGCAGAGTAAATGTCCAAGAAAAAGGATAAAGAGAGGCAGAAAATTATTGTAATATTGCCAAAAATATCAGAAATTTGACAAAAAAGCAGAAAAGACTAAAAATGTGGTCTGAAAAATGACAAACCTGCACACACAAATTCAACAACGAAAAATGAAAGGTAGAAGAAAATGAATCTTTACATAATGGATACTACATCTTTTTTTGGGCCCTCATTACATTAGACTACTAACAAATGGCACACTGTTTCCTTCACCACAATGTTCAAATGTTTTTTTTTTGTTATTTATTTAGCCTAAAACGGCTCTTTGGACAGGAAAGGTTGCTGAACCCTTTGTTAGACAAAACATTTATTTCAGTACAATAATTAAGAGTTGATGATAGTAACTGGATAACTATTTTAACTTCATGTGTCCTATCAATAAAAGCCAAAAAATACTTAAAAAACATTTATATTTCGTCTTTTTTTTTTTTTTCCCCATACTTTTCAAGAATAATATTTTTATCAGTATTGCATGTAAGTTGTGCACTGTTTTGCCCATTTCTACGAGGTACCCAGTGATTTTGGAGCAGTTCTCTTTGCGGCCCGCTTCAGGAGGCGCCGGGAAGTACAGCGGAGGAGACGGTGTGATTCGGAAGCTCCTCTTCAGGGACAAAGTGGTCCTTTCTGTACTGAGCGAGAGGCGATCCGCGCGCCCCTACGGCCTTGAGGGTAAACGCATTGAAGCCGCCTTTTCAGAATGGCTTTGTTTGTAAATTGTGTAACCAATTTCTCTTCCTCTGACGTCAGGGGGCGAAGCTGGTGCGGCAGGACTGAACCTGCTTCACAGAGCAGACGGCAGGGTGCTCAGTCTGGGTGCGAAGACCAGCGTCAGCCTTCAACCTGGGGTAAGATATCAAGATGACCTCGTTTATGATTGACCCAAATTCAAAGTTGTTGTTTTTTTCAACATACAAGGCAAGCAGTCATTTACCGGTATATGTGCGCAGTGAGCTAATTTCAACTCACTTCCACAACAAGCCACAGTTTGGTAAATAGTGAACAATTAATAAAAAAAATTAAAATAAAAAAATAGGGTTCAAGCTGTTTTAGAACAACCACATTGAAAAGTCCGTTTAGCTTAATGCTAACAAACGATGCAAAATTGCCATCAACGTGCTATGCTAATGGTTAGCGTCAATAGTTTCATTTTTTTAAATCTTTAAAGGGACATTTTATTATTTAGTGACATATGGGGGGTGAACTAATAGAATGCAACAAACGGCGTCTCAGAGAGATCACACCAATTATTATTTGTAGAATATTATATTCTAGTGCTATAAAGACATGGACACCTACTAAAAGAAAGATTAGACTCTCTTGTCATCAGGAAAAACAAAAAACAAAAAAAAAACACTGGGGGAAAAAAAAGCATGTTGGAACATGGCTGATCTCTTATACTCTACTGCCAATTGATGGCCGCTTTTTGTAATACTACCATTGCTTTAAGCGACTTCTTCAGGTCAGAAGCTATGTTAAAGCCTTCTGTTTGCTATAGCATAAAAAACATTTAAAAAAACAAAACAAAAAAACGTATAAATATGTTTTTGGGAGTGAATGAGAATGTATTAAAAACGTATTTATACGTTTTTGGGATTGAATGAGTTAATCACTTTTCCATTCTTTTCAATGGGGAAAGATGATTTGAGATACAATTTATTAATTTTTTTTCCCCAAGTTAAGCGTGCGACGATAGCATGCTTTAAACTCGTAGGATCAAGAATAATTTACTTTTATCGGGGTTTCATACCATTTAAAGTGATTCCCCATTCCAGTTAGAATAATATTCCAAATTAATTGATTTTTTTTACTATAGTCGATCAAGGCAATTTACCTTGGAGTGACGGGGGCCCCCCGGATAACGCGCATGTGTCTGTTCCCCTCTACAGGACATGTTCTGCCTATACACGCCTGGGGGAGGAGCTTATGGGAAGGCGGAGGAAGCAAATGGAAGAGCAGCGACAAAGCGCAGGCGCTTGAATGAGACTTTCCCCGAGCGAGGCAGCGTCTTTGACTACCGCATGGCACAAGAGGGAGTGTGACGGACGGGAAGCAAAGTAAACACAAGTGGAAAAAGGTGATTTGATGCAAATTACAAGATGATGTGGACTTTGACAAAAACGGATGTTTCACAGAAACATATTTACTTTTAACATTTATTAACCTGAATTGTAAAGGCTAATGCATAAGTGAGAATTAAAAATTCTAAAGCACCTTTTCCACTCCTGAACTGGAGTTTAAATTGGGACAAAGTGGTACATTGAAATTTGCGACATTGTCTTGTATTTGGGTGGGGCCGGTGGGGGGATGGGGGGGTGCCTGTTTATTTCCCTCCTCCCTTTTTTGGGCGAGGAATGACGCACGGGGGGACGCATGGTGAGCGGGAGTGCAGGCATGCGTAGGCCGCTGATAAAGAGATAGCGACCACTGCGGAGGAAGCAGCGGGAGGTCGACGGCTGCTGGATTTTGGATGTAAATCAGACGGTTTCCTTCTTTTTGCGCTCGCTGCAAATTCCAATCGGGAGCCCGCTTGATCAAAGATAACGTCCGTGTTTATGGATCTCAATTCCTTGCGCTCAAAACACCATCTGTGGTACGATGAAGATTGGAGGCGTGCCCCCCCCCCCCCCCCCTCCCCCTTTTGAGCTTACCCGGAATTATCTTCGTTAGTTTATCAGCTCAAAGCTTGCAACAGCTTCATTGACACCAAACATGACGAATTAAAACGAATGTTCTGTAAAATGCTGACATCAATATTTCTGTTTAGAAAAAATAAATAAATGTCGTAAAATTATGTGCGGTAGAAAGATAAAATCTTTTGCAAGATAAGCCCAAGTCTTACTTTTACTTTTAATTGATTTTACACATAATACATGAAAATCCCACTTTATAGAGTACAGTATTTACAAATGTAATAACACTAAACAAGACAATTTGACGAAAACAGCCTTTTATTATCAACCCTGTTCAGCACCGTGACATTCTTTCTAAAGGATAACATATTTTTTTAAAACAAAAATATTCACCTGTCGACACAGGTAGACTTCATTAGACAATCACCTGACTTGAAAAGAGTGCAAATTAACCCACAGTGCAAAGTCCACGTTGCCGACAGCATCAAAAAAAAAAAAAAAAGAGATAGTCGGACCGTTTTAAAAAAAGAGACAAACCTGAGCAATATTTAAAAGGACATAACAACTGCTACAAACAATAAGCATGATTGATCTGTGCAAGTAGTAATGCAGTGGAAATGTCTAGAATATATCAAGGCACTATTAAAGTAGATGAATTTAATGCACTTAATGAGTTTGTAGCACCACAATGTTTTATTATATGCACCATTTTACTGCCCGCTTCCTTTCAAGCAATCGTAAAATTTGGTACAAAACACATTCAGCTGTCCAATAAAGACCGGCAGTGCAGTTATAATGCTGTATGTGGGACTACGCAAATTGTTTTCCTTGTAGGAATGAGGTAGATTTGCTTGGTTGTACAATTTGAGGTAGTTTTTCAAGAATGACTTTTTTTTTTCTTTGACTATAATTTGTTCTATGCAGTCTAAATACGGCATTCTGATTATGTAATATGAATACAGCAGCAAAATCCATCTCAGGGGGGCGGCCATTTTGTAATCGCTGTTAACCGAAAATGACATCAGTTGCGCACGTCTCAGATTACCGAGCACAAGCTTGCGAATGTCACGTGATCAAAGTCATAAAACAGCTGAGCCCTGATTGGTTGTTACCTCTGAGCAATTGTGATGTCATTTTTTTATTTAAACAAGTGGCAAAATGGCCGCCCCCTGAGATGGATAAAAAAAAAAAACATTTGGATTTTGCTGCTTAATTCATATTCCACAAACGCAATATTAACTCATTCACTCGCCGCCATTTTCACATTTCGCAATCCCGTTCGCTCCCGACTGTTTTACTGGAATTTGACTGATTTTGCAAGGCCCACAAAATATTGTGTTTTATGGCTATAAAAGCATGGAACCTATCAAAAGAAAGATTAAAGTCTCTTCTTTCATCAGGAAAAAAAAAAGTATGTTTCTATCTGTTTCCGAGAGCTAAGTTTAATCAGTTTTCACAAACCTATTTCAAATTGTAAGTAATTGAGCTTTTTTTCTACATGGCCCTGGTTGATCTCCTTTGCTCTGCTGCCACCTGCTGGCCGTTTGTGTAATAACTACCATTTCTGCAACCATTCTTTGCAGTTGAGAGGCTGCATCAAAGCCTTCTGTATGCTCTAGCAAAAACAAAACAAAAAAACGTATAAATACGTCTTTGGGACACTTAGAGCATTAAAAAAACGTATTTACACATTATTGGGAGTAAATGAGAGTGCTATTTTTAGACTACGTGGGATAGATACAATATATTGTCAAGAAAATGTTTTTGGTTGCCAAACTTGAAGTCAATCACAAGAAGGAGTCATGCTACAAAAAAAATTGGGTTGACTACCCCTTCAAATGTTGCGGATTGCATGCCATAAAGTGACGGTTTCCAAAGTCAATAGCGCAAAAAAGGAGTCAATAGTGAGCGTATCGGTTTAAAGACGACGCGTTCTGCAGGTTGTACTGACTGGCTGCTTGGCGATGCGCGTTTTGATTGGGTGGCAGTAGTGCGTCAAACACACTCTTGTTGGGCGGCACCGACTGCAGCATGTGGTCCAAGTCCATGACGAGCGCAGGGGGCGGTTGGACGGAAACTCGCCTGCCGGGGAGGACTGGCCAGTAGGTGTGGCCGAGAAAGCGAGCCGGCGCCACGTGAGAGCCGCCGTAGCCGTAAAAAGGAAGTCCGCCATGTAGGGGCATGAGAGACCCGCTGTTGAACCGCATGCTCGGTGGGGCGACTGCATTGGGTGGGGCGTATTTGGCGTAGGAGGTCGGCAGCTCCCACGGGGCTGCGATAGCGTCCCGTCGCGCCGACTTGTGGAGCGGAGGTTTATGTTCCTCGTAAGCGCCTGATCCCGCTTGACCATCAGGGGGCAGACGTTTCCCGTGAAGGGACACCCCCTTCCAGTCGTCCTCAGAAGAAGAAGAAGACGAGGTGGACGCTGGGCTAGCAGAGCTCGCGGAAACACTCGGCGCAGATGAAGCGTAGCGGGGATGAGGCGGGGGCGATAACTGGGGGCGCTCCGTCTCGCCCCAGCAGTCTCTCGTGCCCACGTCGACCACCCCCGACTCGCTGCTGGGGCGAAGGCTGTGGAGCAAAGAGTCGATAGCGAAGGATGAGTCCAGCTGCTTGGGTCTGTACAAGTCCTCTTGGGGTGGCGAGAGGATCCTGGGCCGCGTCGCGGGCTCACATTCTGGCTTGTGACCCTGCAGGATGTAAGGGGCCAGATCCTGAGCGAAGATGGTCTCATCCTGGCGGGACACGGCCGTGTTCTGCCTCTTTAAGAGCTCCATGGGAACGCAGCTCAGCTCCACGGCCCAGAAGTTACCTTTGCCCTGAGGCTTGCTGGGATCTTTTAACACCTGCGGGCGCAAATAGCAATGGATGATGAATATTCAGACCCGACAACCCCAGCTGGGTTTGCACTCTTTCACATTTACTCACAATGACCACGAATACGTCGACGCTTCAAACTGGTTTGAGGTTTCAGCCATCGGAGTTGTCGCAACAAGTAGAAATTTGCAATTCGAAGCATTCGATGTATATTTCCCCCCCCCCCCCCCCCCCCACCCTTAAAAACAATAATTCGGCACGTTTGAGGAATCTCTAGATCAGTCGACTCTATACATTTGTCAGTTTTAAGAAAGCGTTATTATAATCTTGGATTCATATAGGGAAAGACCGATTATCGACGCCGATATTCAGCATTTTGACCAATATTAGCATTGGCCTTTTTTAAAAATCTGATGGCCGATAAAAATTGAATTAAAAACGGTGTTAGCTTCAGGGAACTATTTATTTAAATGGCAGTCATGCTCGCATCATTTTGCCCCGGGACCACTTAGCTTAGCGGTTAGCATCAAAGTAACGTCAACATAGTCGGTACAAAAGACAACTTTTTGACCGCCAGTTTAATAACGATTAGTAAAGTCACGATGTATGCTGCCATAAACGTTAAATGACGCCAACTTTTTTTTTTTTTAATCAATGGGAAGTGCAACGTCTAAGTGCAGCGCTGCCTAGACAATGGGTTGTGCAATCAAAAACACACACTAACTATGGCCAGCAGATGGCAGCATTGTATCTCCGGTGTATGGAACTACAATGAAACATGATGGAATCTGATGACATCTGATGAAATAGAACGTTTTCAAGGATGACGGGAATTGATCAAAGCCTTTAATTGTCACATTAAACCTAATTCACAAAAAAATGTTAGTTTGAAAGTAACTGTTGTGGAGAAAATGTATCTCTTTTTTTTTTTTTCACAAAAAGCTTGTTTGTCCTTTTCAATTTTCGCTCAATGTCACTCCCTATTTTCAAATGGTGATTACTGAAGAACGGAATAAGGTAGGTCAATACTTTTTTTTTAATTTATTTATTTTAATGAAGGAATGGAATGTGATCTTTCATTTGGTAACCACTTTGTATATGTAGTAAAAGTACACAATGTTTTGTTGGGGTGGGGGGTGTCTAAGGATTAAATTTAGGTGAAGATTGGAAAAAAAAATATGTTAAATGAAGAAATATCCAACTAAATAATATTAATTATATATATTAATATATTATTATTTTAAACTTTTTTATGTTAAATGTTTTAAAGTTTGTTGAATAATGTTTTAAGATTGTTATTGTATGTTTTTTTTTAGTAAATTTTGTAACCTATTTTTATTTTTTATTATTTTATTTTTTTTTCCTCTGAATGTTAACTACTGTTTTTTGATGCTTATGTGTTGTCTTTCCTTGTGTAAAGCACATTGAGTTGCCTTGTGTATGAAATGTGCTATACAAATAAACTTGCCTTGCCTAAACTGTTTGCAATTTCCAACGGGAGCCTTCAAGAAACTCATGATAGATGTGAATCGTGTATACACTCAACTTCTTTTACTGCAAAAAAAAAAAAGTGAGTTTCCATGCATACAAACCTTAACAAAGCAGTCGTATGAAGACAGGTTGTGTCTCACAGAATCCCTCCAGCCTTTGTAGCTCCCCTTGAAGAACGGGAAAAGTGTGCTGATCTCCTTCAGAATCTGAAACCAGAAAACGTGAATGGCCGCAAGTCAGATATATGACAATAATGCCTGATTAACAAATAGATGAAAATGAAATGAGCTATTTACATGTTGCGGCTCATGTACTGTCCTGTATCTAATCACGCTCATGATACATAATCAGCATCTGGCAAGCTTATCACAGCAAAACCCAATAATGGCAAGGCTGGCAGTCACTCAAGTGTCAACAAGCTTTGCTGTTTTCCGTCCAATATTGACACAACATTTATAGTTTCGGCAACAATTCGACGTTTTTCTCTTGAAGAAATGTCAACTTTTAGTGTGTCGTTGACCTGCTAAAGTCAAAAAGGCCCGTGCGTAAAATAGCCAACACCGAAACGTGACATTTATTGATGTTTATATTACCTCAGATAAAGTCAGCTTCTTCTCTGGAGAGCGTTGAATCACCATAGCGATCATCGCAAGGTACGAGTATGGCGGTTTGGGGTACCGCTGATAATTCTTCTTCTTGCCGCCTCTTGCGCCGGTCGCCTCCCGGTCACCGCTGCGCGCAGCCCGGGGAGCGACTTCTTGTTTGGGGTCGGCGTCGCGAGCGTTCCCGTACGACGGTTGCGGTGCTCCGAGTCTGCTGATGTGCTCGTCCTGCGCGTGCGCGAGCGCGAGCGCGGGCTTCTCCAAGCTCGGCGGCGGGAGCATCTGAGCCGAACGCCGGTTGCTCCAGTGCCGGACCGCGTGGCCGGGCGGACAGCTTGGCCGCACGTCCCAGCTCAAGTCGAGCTGGTGGTCTGCGAGGTGGGCGAAAGCGGGTGGTGCCATCAGGTTGCGGCCCGGCCAGTGCTTTGTCATGCTTGTGCCTCCAGCACGGTCGGACTGGAGGACGGAGAGGTAAAGAGAGAGAGAAAACTGGGGGCTGCAGGTTGGGGGTGGGCGGTCAAAGAGTCGCTCCTTAACTTGTGGCAGACTGCTGGCTCCAGGCTGACTATTTGAAGAGCAAACAATTAACAGTTTCATGTAAATCCCGCTGCGTAATCGAGAAGAGAATGACGCGTTATCTGAGAGCAGGATGACTGATCGCCGCGGGGGGGCTGAGGGGGGGCCGGGGGGACTTGCGTGGACGACAGTAAACCTGGAAAAGTACCTTTATGATAATATCGGTTTGATGCAGTTTGCTCTGGAGATGGTGCGTATTTGACTTTTGCGTTGAAGATACAGGTATTAAAATTATAAACTTGAAAAGTATTTAAAACTAAGGAAACTTAGCCATCTGATTAACAAACTACAACCAGTGTTAGGCGATAATGAATGCAATCAAAAGGAGGGCTGTCTTCCAAGTGGTCATTTCAATTGGAGGCCTACATGCAATCAACAATTTGTTGTTGTTTTACAGACAATATACAAAAGGAATCTCTAATTTGCAAACTATTGCAATGGCCAAAATATGACTAAATTAATTCGAAAAGCAATTGCCTTCTGAGATTATTTGCATCTCAGAGCATCCATTAAAAATGCTAAATTTAAAAACTTGAATGCATAAACTGCAAGTTTCCAAACATGTTGCTCACAGTTTGACTTCTCGCGGTACTTCGCAGGATGTCATTCAAGCGCAGAAAGTGGAGAGTTTCGGGTAATGCGCGTCTTTTGTTGCAATTAACGCAGTGCTAATGTGCCAACTCCTTGCTTCTCAGCAAGACAGTGAAAACAAATTGGATTAGGAGAAACCCCGTTGGTAAGATGACGAACGACCCCCCCACAAAAAAAAAAAAGAAAGCTGTTTTGCATGTGAGTAGATTCGGGGCCCATTCAAAAGCATTCGTCGGTCTTGTTTGGCTGACAAGCTGCGAAGTGTCGTCGATGGGCAGGCAGGACATTCACACCTTTGAACAAGAACAATCTGGTAGTTGTTTGCAAAATACCCTAAAAATGTTCCCTTGGAAAAGCCACGAATCAACAAAATCATAATTTGCTCTGCTAGTTCACACTTTGAGTGTTCTGTGTCGGTTTTTATTAGGTCTATTATAAAAATGCACACGAACAAGCACATAAATTATGCAAGCCAGTAAACATCCACTATTTTTTTGTAAACAGGCTATTTGTTAAATGACCATACTTACAAAAAAAAAAAAGACAGTATTGGCTTTATATCCCTAAATATAGACATATATTGACAACTAAATCTGCACCATTTTTTTCCCAAACATTTTTTATTGTGACCCCACATTGCAGCCCTCAAATAATCTTCAAACATTTTATGACCATAAGCGTATTCTATCAATTGTACAGCAAGTATCGACAATCCCATTTTCGGCAAAATGTCCAACTGTCACTACAACATTTCAAATGAAAATATTCATGACATACCAATTATGGGAAGCGGCTTTTGATTGATTCAAAACAGCAGCCCCAACAATAAAAGAATATTTTTCGACCATGTACCTGCTCCCTTTTTCAAACATGTTTTATGACCCAATTTTATTACCGTATTGGCAACACCAACGTTTGGCATGTTGTTGTTGTTATATTGGCCTAACTTTATGGCTCTCATTTAGTAAATATTTACATTTTTTGGTAAGCAGTTATTTTATTCAAACGTGTAGTTAAAGATGCACATTATATATTATATTTTGGGTATATAATATATTGATTATTTACCCTACTTTATAGTTCTCAGAAGCTTGAGGTACAAATATTTAGTTTGTACACATGCTGCTACTTTTTTTTTTTTTATTATTATTATTTTGTAGTCCCTCTTGTCTTTTTTGTTTTGTTTTGATTACTTGACTTTTTTCACCTGCAACTTGCTGGGGATTTATTTCACTGAATCTTGCACAGACAAAAAAAAAAAAAAAGGTCTCCCTCTAGTGGTTTCAACTCGGTTTTTGTGTTGTTGATGTTGTGCAACATTGAAGTCAAACATGTGCAGGCAAACCCCCACGTTCATTCCCTATGCACAATTTTGGAAGCAATTTGCATGCATCGTGAAGTGCTAAGTGATTTAAATACAAACTGCCAATCTATCTCTTCCTGTGTGCTGGAGTGTCGCCTAATAGGTTTGGCCTGGATTAGTGAGCTCCGCCTGCAAAGAATGTCCAAACCATCTGAATGGGGAAAGCGTCTATTCTCGAACGACACTGTTCACTGATTGTGTCTGGACAAATCCCCTTAAAGCTGCCCAGGGATGCATCCTGCTCATCCCCAAGATGAGAAATGAAGTTAAGACCTTCAGTGGCAGGCATATTTCTCATTACTTGTGCATTTGTGGAATTGTGGCGCCTTAACTTTGGACTTTGAAATTTTCTCTAACTGCTTTCACTGTAATGTACGTTTTGAACACTTTACTTAAATTAAAAACTGTACTTTGTTATTGAATTAACAAAATACAAATTGCACTTAAATAAATCTTTTAAAAGAGACCATGTGCAAAGGTTAAATGAAAATCACAGAAGTCCACATCCTGTTGCGTTTAGAAAAATTAAAAACATTTTTTAAAGCAAGAATGAAACATGAGCTACTCGTATATTGTCTGTCTGTATTGTTTGTAAAAGTTGAGTTCGTCGCATGAACCGCTGTTGAAATTAGAATCTGAGTTCAGTATAGTCCAACATTCAGTTTTATTGTTAAAATATGCTCAACATACAGTAATTCAAAAGGTTTGTCACTATATTAAAAAAAACATACACAATGCAAGGCAATGAATAACACTTGCAAAAATAAATAAATGTGGGACATAGACGTTTATATTTACAGGGATAGTTTTATTGTAAGACAGTGTTTCTTTATGTATTTAATTTTGTATTTAATTTTGTATTTTTTTTTTTTTTTTTTAAACACAAATAGTTTTGCTTTTTGTCAAGAAAAGCTGCCAAATTTATTAGTGGTAGTAGTTGTCGGGTGCATGGGCGTTTTCTTTCTGATTTTTTTCAGCACTTGAAGCCCCACCCAATTGGCAATTGGTTGACTTCCAGGCTGTGACAGGTTTTTTTTTTTTTTTTTTTTTTTTTTTAAATAAATACATGCTGAAGGCCTCTTAAAAAAAATGGACAGGCTGCAAATGATCCCCGCCCTGGTCCGTATTTGAACACTTGAGGGTCTGTCATCGTCAAATGAAGCAATAATGTTGTTGTATCGTAATCCTACCAATAGATGGCGCTGCTCCTCTATGCTAAGTTTGAAAGTTTTCGTTGCAGCTCTAACGTTGTTGACGCTGAATACATGGGACAGAATAAAGCTCACGTTGCAATACACACATTTACTGAGAGATGCAGAGGTATATTATTATTATTATTATTATCAGGAATTACTACATCAACGATGATTAATATTATTGTATCACATCAGCATTAAATACGTATGTACTGTATTTGAGGCTTTGGCGCCCTCTCGCGGAGGCGGTTAGCAGCAGGAGGAGAGGTGACAGGTCCGGTTGTTATGGTGAAGCATTTCCCTGGAGGGGCTGGCGGTGGCAGGAGCAGCGGGCAGCAGCTGACTCGCTTACACACAACAGAAGCCTTCCTCCTCCTCCTCCTCCTCCTCCTCCTCGCACACGGCCAACAGCACAGGTAAGATACTTTGTCATTCTGAGCTCTACTTTTATAAAGTGTCGTGTAAGCAAGGTTCGTTTGGTTACGTAAGTACGTGCCCGCTACTTGGCTGCTGAATGGAAAGCTAACCTGCGTCGTCTCACGGATGCTAACATGGCAGAAGAATAAAAGAAAAGTCGACTTTAGCGAAACTCGGTGGGCAATCTTAAAAAAAAAAAAAAAAAAAAAGTTGACAAAGGGGAAGCACGTTCGCCGGTTTGACTCGCTCGCGGTCTCGTTGGATTGAAGTCCAGCAAGTTGAACGAACCGCCAACTTTACCTGTCCGATGATGAGGCACCTGTTCCGGTTAGCTTAGCTTATTCGGCAGCTGCCATCCGTCATTTGGAGCTATTGCTTAATGTTGATTCATTTCTTCATGCACCAATAACGGTACGAATGGTAATCTGTCATTAAGATCGATTTATCATGACAATAGTTGAACGTTTCTTTGGAAATTCATTTTAGTTATATGATGACGTTTGACGTCACCATGTACAATGAAACAATTTCATATGGTAATATAAAAATACCCATAAAATGTCCTTACACTGATGCATAATAATAATCAAAAGTAATCTAATTTTGAAAAAATGAATCTCTTTTGCAAACTTGATCAGAATATTTTGCCTCAAGGGGTCAAATAAAATCGTGTAGTAGTTGTTTGATTTGGGTGTGTCACTGAAAAAGGCTCAACAGAGGCCCGCCCTCACACGTTTTTAGTTATGTTCAACATAATCAATATTTGCATTCTTGCCAGACCAGTCCTCTTAAGCTCTCAATCCACACTACCCGTTCTTATTCATGCATATACCGTACATACAATCAAACATTTGCCGATTTCACAATCGTGCAAATGAATTGAAGATTAGCTGGCAGACGAGAGTGTTTATGATGTCAGACCTTGGAGGAAATCGTGTAAAGGTCAGCTGACATTTCAACATTGTATTGAAGTGAAGTGGACCTTGGTCTACTTTAATCGAATGAGGAAAGCAGAGCGTATCGAGTACACTTTCATTTCACGTGAAATACATTTCATTTTTATCTTTTTTTTATTTTTTATTGAAGGTTTTAGATAACAATGTTGCAACAGGTGCATTGTCAACTCGTCTAAGCTTTGTGGGGCTCATGTCAAAAAACATTAACAATAATGCAGTCGAAACAAACCTGAACTGTCTGGTAAGAAGTGGCATTTTTATTAGACACTTTTTTTTATTTTTTTTATTTGATATCTTGTTGAACCCCCAGTAGATGATGCCACTTCCTGTGTTAGCTGTCAACATCATTCCTCCTCATTCACTTCCTAGTCCCTTGCCTTTTTTTTTTTCCCCTCCATGTATTGTTCTTTAGGAAAAAAAATGTTCTCTTCATCCCCTGCCACTACCGCACATACATCATCCATGTATCTTTTGAAACCGTTCTGATGACATCCGGTAAACTTTTCGCCCATTCTGCCGACTCACGCAAACACGGTCATTGTGTGATTATTTGTTAAGCAGATTAGCTCACTTGGCGTCCGCCAGAGGATCATTCAAGAATCATCCGCGCACTCAACTCGGCTTTGTTTCATCCAACGGCTCAGCTCCGGCAATCCACCATGACCGCGCCAACGCTATTTCGTAACCCAACAACCACCTGCCTGCTCCCGAAGGTTGCGACATTTTTAGGCCGGAGCCAACCCGGGGATTTAAGCCGGGCTTTGTTCCTGCCAGTTCAGTCGCCGCCCTCTTGCTGAATGCTTCAGCAGCGTGTTAGTATGTTCATAGTGCCCCATTCATTGCCCTCGTTGAATGAACGTGTATGTTCCAGAGCCGCTCCTGTTAAATCGTGAGGTGGAAAAAAGTCCACAAATGTCAGATTGACCCAGGAATATTTGAGCTGGCACTGAATATTTGTTCATATTTCTCCGTGCGTATGTTCCATTCTACACTACCAGTTTGTACAATGAAAGTGATTTACCACTTCCCCTTTTATTGTATCAGTGGAGAAAGTCAGAAAGGCCAGAAGTCAGGAAGGTTAGACTCTTCATTCTCTATTCAATCTTTTTTTTTTTTTTCTGTGCATAAAAGCTAAGGATATATGTAGTGCCAAAATAATGAAAATAATATCTATATTTTTCTGTTTTCTTTTTTTTTTCTTCAATAATCAGGGTTATTATAGTTAGGGATGTAACAATATCCAAATATCACGATACGATATCACGATAGGAAGGTCGCGATACGATAATTATCACGATATTGTGGGGGCAGTTGGTGATATTTAAAAAGATCACAATATCATACTAAGGAAAAAAAAAGCACAATATTGTACTTTTGTACATAACAGCAATGCATATAAACCACCTACAATCTCTAATAACAATATGGAGGCACTCACTTGCTAATGCAAGCACACGTTGATCGCTTCACAAGCAAATTCGGTTCCCCATCATCTGACAATTAGCAGATTTTAAACATAGAAGGCCAAAACATGCCTAATGAAAATTAAAATGCACTAATAAACTAGCCTCTAGAGGGCGCTAGAACTGCACAAATGCAAATCAAGCTGACTTTTTTTTTTTTTTTTTTTTTTTACAGATGCGTTCCTTTTAAATATTGTGAACATGACGACGATGATATTGTGGCAGTTTTAGTATCACGATATTGCACTTATCGTTACATCCTTAATTGTAGTTTGGGAAATTTCATTTTAATTAGCTTGTATTTCTTGTTTTGTTTTTTTGTTTTTGTTTTTCAATTTAGTTACTGGTAGTTTTTAATTGGTTCCGTTAGTTTTAATTATTGAATAATATATGTGAAAGTTATCACATGAACTTGTCATTATGCTTCTGTTCGTTGCGAACTTGGGCTATAAAATGCGTACAATTCAACACCTTTTAAATGTAATAAATAGGCCTAATTGCTCTCGCGACCTATTGAAGCCAAGCGGTGACCCGTCAAACGGCAACGGTGATAAGTCGTCTAATATACCCGCATATCAACAAGTGTGATCAGCCACGATGGGCTTCGCTGGTATCAAATGGAACGCTTGCGCTTCTGGCTGGCTCTGATAGATGCTTTATTTATTTTTATGGCCAATAAGTGTTTGTTTGTTTTTTTTTTGTTTTTTTTTAATGCACTGCTGTTTTAATTGACCTATTCTATCTGGACTTACACCACTAATACAGCAGTTAGCGTTCCTGTGGGGATTTTCCTTGTTTCTCTAATCCTTTCATCCCTAACGTTGTTTTTCATTGGCTGACTGTAGTTTTCCTCTCCTATTCACTGTCGGCATGGATTGTGGAAATTATGACGCTTACCTGTACACGTAGAACACAAATAGCATAAATAGAAACAACATTTGCCTTTGAGCAGAGGTGTCCAAACTACGGCCCGGGGGCCATTTTTTGAGTGGCCCGCGACAAATGCTAAAAATGGCATTTGACTCAGTTGAAATAAAATAAAAACAAAAATGTTTGGAAATGGTCAAAGTAAGAAGGGGGGGTTAATTAAAGGTTATTTTAGTGAACTAAAACTAACGAAAAAATTACAATTCAAAATACAATTTCGTTGATGAAATAAAATAAAAATGAAGATGCTTTTTAAAAAAAGAAAACTGAAACTACATTTTGCGTTTAAAAAATTAACTAAAATAAAACTAACTACAGAAAAAATGTCATTTGTTTTAGTCTTTGGTAATTAATTTAATGCGTGAGCCTTTGGGGTTGATTTTAAATGTGATTTTTAGTAGATTTATTTTGATGTAAACCAGAATAATGAGGTCACGCCCATGGTGTTTTTTTAAATGTTGCGCACAAGTAATACACATTAAAAAAAAAAAAAAAAAAAAAAACTAACACTGAAACTAACTAACCTAAAACTAAGCATTTATTAAAGAACTAAAACTAATTAAAAAAAACTATCAAAACCACCCCGAAAACTAATTAAAACTAACTAAATAAATAAAAAAAAAACTCAAAACAAAATAAAAACTAAAATGAAAAATTCCAAAACTATAACAACCCTATTGCCATATTACAAATGAATTGGTTTATATACTGTAGCATTTTTCTAAATATGCAAAAGCACAAATAAATTATTTGTACAATTTTTAGTACTAAACACAATTTCTCTTCATAACAATTATGTGGCCCTTGCATCCTTCGGATTTTCTGTATGTGGCCCTCAAATGAAAAAGCCTTAGAGCAGGGGTGTCAAACATAAGGCCCGCGGGCCGGATCAGGCCCGCAAAGGGGTTTAATCCGGCCCGCGAGATGATTTTGTAAAGTAAAAAAAATAAAAATAAATAAATAACATTGTAATGTCGGACTAATTAATCAGCCGGCCACAATCAAAATATATAAAATTTGTAATTTCACAAGCAGTCCTCAGACGAGCAATGCAACGTACGGGGGAATTGTCCTGGATGTCATTTTTTTCACACAACTTAAAGTTATGGTTTGTTTAATTGTTATTATTATTATTTTAAATCATAGACCAACATAAATGTGTTAAATACGACACAAATTAAATTACTGTTAACAAAAATCGATATGACAAGGATTAGCGTCCTTATAACGTCATTAAATACGCCAGGAAATGCATTCTGGGAATGCATACAATATATATGCAAAACAGGTCGATTTAACACGTCCGGAACGTATACCGGGAAAGTGTTGCCGCGTTCCATTAGCATTTGTGTTATTCTTCGGAACAACATAATTACACCTGAGTTCTGTAATTTAGGGCTGGTCCACGAAAATCTGCGTATAAATGACTGTAATCGTATATAAGTTATATACCGTTATTTTACCGATGTGGCCCACTTGGTAATATATTTTCTTCCATGCGGCCCCTGAGCTAATATGAGTTTGACACCCCTGCCTTAGAGGTTTGTATTTTTTTTCCAGTCAAGTGTGGTATGTTAGTTAAGCTGTTGCCTCAATCTAAGGAAATCCTTACATTGTAGTAAGAAAAGGGGAGGTGCTTAAAATAGCACCACAATGTTGTAAAGTCGCAAATGACAAACATTTGTGTCATGCCAAGGCCGTTTTTTTTGTTTTTGTTTTTTTAAACTCTATCTCACCGCATGCCTCGAGTTGACCTTCCTCTCGGCGCTGTGTCTAAATAATATATGAGTAGCTGAGAAAGAGCCAAGCGTGTGTTGTCGGCCGCAGACGTGACTCGGTGTTACGCTAATGAGGACCTGCTTGAAGCATGCCAGGCCGCGATGCCGCCCTGTCTCACGTCTTCGACCAGGTTCGGTCCACCTCACGTCTGTTCGCGCCTCCTCAAGTCTTACCTCGTGTCTATGACGCCGGCGAAGTTTATGTTGGGCTGCGAGGCGTGTCAATCATTCATGACGACGAGTCCAACCGTCTCGGGTTTCTCTCGGGAGAGGAGGGACTTGTTTGAAGGAGCGCAAGAGTTAAAATTAACCAGCGTAGTGCTTGTACATTGTACTGTAACATGCCAATTAACTCGTTCACTCACCAGTCATTTTCACATTTCGCAATCCCGTTCACTCCCGGCTGTTTTACTGGATTTTGACTGATTTTGCAAGGCCCACAGAATATTGTGTTCAATTTCTATAAAAGCATGGAACTTATCAAAAGAAAGATTAACGTCTCTTCTTTCATCAGGAAAAAAAAAGTATGTTTCTATCTGTTTCCATTTTGCAGCAATTAGCATTAGAAGAGAGCTAAGTTTCATCAGTTTTCACAAATTATTTAAAATTCGAAGTAATTGAGCTTTTTTTCTAGATGGCCCTGGTTGATCTCCTTTGTTCTGCCACCACCTGCTGGCCGTTTGTGTAATAACTACCATTTCTGCAACCATTCTTTGCAGTTGAGAGGCTGCATCAAAGCCTTCTGTATGCTCTAGCATTAAAAACAAAAACAAAAATAAACGTATAAATACGTCTTTGGGACACTTACAGCATAAAAAAACGTATTTACACGTTATTGGGAGCAAATGAGTTAAATAAACGCTCCTTTCCTTTTCACAGACCAGAAAACGTGCACATCAACACAGTCCTGCCAAAAGTTGTCCGGCTGATCACCAATCGCCACCAATGGATTTTTGAAAGCACAACTGCAGTTGAATACCGACTACTTGGCTCTACGAGAGACCGTCACAAACTATTTTTGGACACAATCACCATCAATGTGAATTACAAGCTCAAATGGAACATCTAAGCTCGAGAGAAATTGGAACAAGCGTCGCACCAGCGGCATGGAGAGGAGGACTGACGACTCTTTTTGCTTTTTGACACATTTTTTATTTTTCCTGCCATGATAGAAGTTCCAGTCTGAACGATGGGAAAGAGACATTTGATGTGTTGCTCCTTTCTGCAACCATGGAGGTATCTGTCATCTGATTCCACTACATAAGTTTGAATCTTTTTTTTTTTTTTGGCTTTAGCTTTTGTACATACAATGTCATAAGCGACTTGTGTAGGACCTCTAAATTCAAAACAACTAAAGACCACCAAAATATTGAGTGACCGTCGTGGCATCATGGCTGCGGACCACGGCGAGCTTCTGGCTGAGATGTCCACCGTTGGCCGCCTGAGTGCCACCGAACGCCTCAAACATGCCCAGAGGCGGCGCGCTCAGCAACTGAAGGCGTGGACCCAGATGGAGAAGGACGCAGCGCGAGGCTCGAAAGCCAAAGCCGATAAGAAGAAGAAGCAGCGTGCGAGAAAAGTCACCTTCCCCGGCGCCGTCACGCTTCTCGATGCGGCTGCACGCGATGACCTGGATGAGGGTCAGTAGACGCGTATTGCTCATATGCAATCATTGAAAAAAAAGACACAGTGACTACATCAGGCAATATTTGGGTTGACGGTAATATCTTACTTATATGTGACCTCACTAGTCTAAACGTGACATTCTGATTCATATTATTACATTTGTGCAATACGAGTTAAGCAGCAAAATCCAGCAGGTTTTTTTTTTTTAATCCATGTTAGGAGGTGGCCATTTTGCCACTTGCTGTCGCCTTAAGATGACATCACAGTTGCTCAGGGCTCAGGCAACGACCAATCACAGCTCACCTGTTTTCTGAAGCTGAGCTGTGATTGGTCGTTAGCTGAGATCTGAGCGACTGTGATGTCATTTTCACGCTACAACAAGTGGCAAAATGGCCGCCTTCTGATATTATGAAAACTGCTGGATTTTGTTGCTAAACTCATATTCCGCTAATAAAACATTTAACAAAACGCCATATTTAGACTAGTGGGGCTGCATAGAACATATTGTCCCAAAAATGTTTTTGTGTTAACTTCCCATAAAGTTTTTTTTTTCCCCCACAGAGATGGAGAATAATACAAAAACCGTAAACAAATCAATGTACAGTGTTCCAAAAAATACCTGCGATAATGGAAATCCACATTAATTAAAAGAAAAAAAGAAACAATCCCCTTAATCATATATATTTGTGTTTGTTTGTTTTTCATTTTGGGATGATTTTTACTTTATTATAAACACTTTTTTTATTCCTCATATATATTCTTTTTTTTCATTTATTATGTTTTTTGTTTTGGTATGACTTTTAGTTCATGAATGCTGTTTCATTCATCATTAGTTTTTTTCCCCCCCATTTACAGTCTTTTTCTATTAAAAGTATCTTTTTTTTTTTTTTTTTTTTTTGAGGTCTTATTTTGTTTTTTGCCATGTTATTCTTTTAGAACAATTCTGGCTCGAGAAAGCCCGAGAAGACATTCATCAAGCATTAAATTAATATCAGTAAAAACTAGATCAAAGGAAGAGTTTCACGTATAATTGACACAGATTTTAATTCTCTGAGCGTCTTTGTTTTCAATGTCCTTTTGTCAGTGCGGGACCAAAGCTAAGAATGGAGGCAAATCCTTTAAGTTCATTGTTGGCTTGCATACTGACTAGCATGTCTATTTATGGAAGCTTGACTTGGAAATGCTTTTCATGTAAGTTTTACGTGTATATTTGTGTATATCCACTAGTGAGGGAGCTGCTCAACAGTGGGGTGAGCCCTGATTTGGTCAATGAAGACGGACTGACTGCTCTCCATCAGGTAAAAAGCAGCATCAATCTACTATACTAAAGCCCGCGCATGTTTTATAAACAAAATCTAAAGGTTGAACAATCTAAATGAAACAATTTGCAAGTGCCCTTAAAAATTGTATTCACCCGCTCTTGAATATTTGCCTGGCACTGTTTGTCTTTATTTTGTCTACACTTTATCTTTATTATCCAAACACTCTGACTCCTTCTCAGAGTTTTCGTTTATGGAGAACATTCTTCAACAACAATTCCAGTAAGATTCCAAGGACAAGATCATAAAAAATCCTGTTTTGTCTGATGAGCTCGTCTTCCGAGAAGCACTTTGCCACTATTGTTGTTGCGACAACAGCAGCAGCAGATTTTCTCTTCCTTAAAATGTCTGATGTTCACGCATGGTGCTTTATTTTATTCAACTGCAACAACATCGGCATTGAAGGCTAAACTTAACAATTTGCTGCATGCATGCAAATGACCACCTGTCCTGTCCTGTCCTGCCCTGCCCTGCCAGTGCTGCATCGATGACTTTGTGGGCGTGGTGCAGTGCCTGCTGGACGCCGGTGCCTGTGTCAACGCCTGTGACAGTGAGCTGTGGACACCGCTGCATGCTGCTGCCACCTGTGGGCACACTGGGCTAGTGCAGCTCCTTATTCAGGCGTGAGTTGGCCCAATGAACACTTTCTCCTGTTGCAACTGACTTTTCCTGGTTCTAAAAAGAAAAAGAAAAGAAATTAGTAGAAATTATTTTTTACATATTTATTTGTATTTTTAAAATAAAAAAAAATATTAAAATTAATTAATGATTAAAAAATAATAATAATAATTGAATATTCCAAAAATGTCAGAGTCCAAATGTTTAAGTTGTCAGAAAAATATGAAAAAGATTTTCAAAATGATCTAAAAATGTCCAAAAAAAAAGAGAAAAAGTAGAAATTTACCCTTAAATGTCCCTGAAATTGCAGGAAAAAAAAGTCAGAGAATTGAATAAAAAAAAGGCAGAAAACCCCCCACAATGTCCACCAAAAGAAAGGCAGAAAATTACAGTAAAATATTTTCGAATTGCCATTCATAATAATAATAATAATAATAATCATAATAAGAAAAAACCCCATAAAAGAACATGTTCAAGAAGTAACTATGAAATGTCCCAAAACAAGGGGCACCAGAAATTGTATTTAAAAAAGCAGGAAAATATGTTGGAAAAAGTAAATATAAAATGTACAAAAACAAAATAAGTCAGAAAATTTATTTTCAAAAACAGGAGAAAAGAAAATGTTTGAAAAGTAACTATAAAATGTCCACAAACAAAATAAGTCATAAAATGTATTTTTTTTTAAACAGAAACTGTTTAATAAGTAACTATATGTCCAAAAGCAAAAGCAGAAAACTGGAAATTGCCGTTAAAAAACTGTACACAAAATTGCCAAAAATGTCAGAATATTTCTCACAACAAAAGGTAGAAATAAAATGTCCCAAAATATCCAAAAAAGAAGACAAGAAGCATAAAATGACTGTAATGTCTACAAAATTGCCAATAAGGAAAAGTCAGAAAAGTCTAAAAATGACAATTTACCCCCCAAAAAAACGGAAGAGGAAAAGCATAAGAAAATAGATGTCAAAGTTGGATGCTGCATATTTTTGTGTTGTGATGCATCTCTAATTAGCTCTTGGGCCCTCAGTACATTCTAATACTAACATGTTTTCTTTATATGTTTTGTTGCTCCATAGAGATTTTTGGTTATTTATTTGGCCTAAAATGGCTCCTTTTGACTGTAAAGTTTTCTGAACCCTTTCCTAAACGTGCCAGGAAGGCTTTTGGTCACTCTCTTTCCTCCTTTTTTGCACGTATTGCACCTGCAGCGGGGCCGACCTGATGGCCGTCAACGCGGATGGAAACATGCCCTATGACCTCTGTGAGGATGAGGCCACTCTTGAGCTCCTGGAGATGATCATGGCTGAACAGGGTCAGAGATACACGACATTAACAGTTACACTGCCATTTTTTTTTTTTTTTGTCTCGACCGTTAGCTAAAAACATCATCGAGATGTCGTCTTGTTTGCGCAGGAATAACGCAGGCGCGTATCGACGAATGCAGAGGCGCGAAAGAGGCGGCGATGCTTGCTGACATCCGAGCTCTGGTTCACGATGGAGCTGACTTAAACAGTCAGGATGATAATGGGACAACACTGGTGAGCAAAAAAAAATAAAAAATACATCTTGATATTGACGATAGTGTTTTTTGTGAATTCTGTTGTGCCGTGTTTGTGTTGAACTCCTAGCTACATATAGCGTCTGCCAACGGATATCTGTCTGTGGCGGAGTTGTTACTGGAGCACAAGGCTCAGGTGGAGGTCAAGGACTGTGATGGGTGGACGCCGTTGCATGCTGCCTCCTGCTGGGGACAAGTCAGTACTACATTCTCAGAAGCTTATCTCGAACTCCCAATGTACAAGAGGAAATAATGGTTTGTTTGTACTGTAGATCCAAATGGTGGAGCTGCTGGTGGGCCATGAAGCCAGCTTAGACACAAAGTCTGTCCTGGAAGAAACTCCCTTAGGCATGTTTTTTTTTTGTTAGTTTTTTTTTTCTTGTCACTATCAGACTAATAAAAATATCCGCATGTTTTTCAAGATGTGTGCATGGATGAGGAGGTCAGAGCCAAACTAATGGACCTCAAGCACAAACATGACGCCATCATGAAGAGCCAGGATCGTCACAAGGGCACCTTGCAAAGACGAGCTTCGAGTACCGGCAGCAGAGGGTAAGATCGGAAAGCCGGGCTTACCACCGACGGTGTCGCGAGATGAGCGATTTACTATCTTGGGTCTCGTTCGCCTGGACAGGAAAGTGGTGCGCCGCGTCAGCGTGAACGAGCGCTCCAGCCTGTACAGGCGCGAGCATCACAAAGAGGCCATGGTGTGGCAGGAGAGGGGCCGTCAGCCCGAACCGCAAGATGACGACGAGGACCGTCTGACTGACAGCGAGCTTCATCAGCATGTAAGCATGTCAATTTTGAAGAAAAAATATGTCTGCTCAGTGAACTTGGAAAGCAATTTAAAGCTGTTTCTAAAAGAAATCCGGCCGTTCCTCACTGCTTCCTTTCATCTTTACCGTTATCCACTCTCTTTAGTCCTGTTTTCGTCCCACCCACAGTATTGAAATGGCTCTTAAAAAAAAAAAAAAATTCTCCTTGACCTGAGTGTGACCTCTGACATCATTTCACACCTCATCCTCCTTCAGTTCATCCAGCTAAAATCATTTTCATCCAACCCTTACCCAGTCACTTCAGGTGTGCCCCAGGGCTCTGTACTGGGGCCCCTGCAAATATTCTGAATGTCATACACAAACATTTATTAAATGCTTTACTTTAATGCATGTAGTTATGTTGCTCAAACATAACCTATTCTACCTTTAACGTAACCATCTGCTGTCAAACTTAATAGTGTGATTAATCTGCATTAATACATGATTAATGCGTTTTGGGTTTTTTTTTTGGGGGGGGTTGTGATTACCTCATTTACTCGCAGCCATTTCCCACCTATGCTCCTGGCTATTTTACTGGATTTTGTCTGATTTTGCAAAGCCCACAGACTGTTGTGTTCTATTGCTATAAAAACATGGAGTTTACAAAAAGTAAGATTAAAATATATATTTCTATCTATTTCCGTTTTGCAGCAATTAGCATTAGAATATAGCCATGTTTCATCATTATTCACAAATCTGTTTAGAACTGTGGGGAAATCAGCTTGTTGCAATATGGCCCTGGTTGAGCTCTTATACTCTGCTGCCACCTGCTGGCCGTTTTTGTAATTACTAGCATTTTTTTTTTCCGCCCATTCTCTGCAGTTGAGAGGCTGCACCAAAACCTTCTGTATGATCTATAGCATAACAAAACATAAAAAATGTTTTTTTTTTAAAACGCATAAATACGTCTTTGGGACACAATGCTTTTAAAATAGAACATATTTATATGTTTTTAGGAGCAAATGAGTGAATTAATTAGTTAAGCACTAATCTTCATATAACATGGCATACGTCTTACCATTCAGGCCGGCGTTGAAGCCTCGGCACATGCCGATGAGCCGCAGGCTGTCAGCGATGTCGTGTCAAGCCTCGGCAACGGAGGGACACCCGCGTCTCTGGCCTCCTCCGTTCCCGGAGAGCAATGGAGCGGCGGAGGTCGCATGGATCGCAGCGCCTCCTACGACCTCAAGCCGACGGCGGCGCCCGTCGGCGACGAAAACTCGGACAGCATGACTCGGGAGAAATCGCGCCACACGTTGGCCGACCTGAAGCGGCAGCGTGCGGCAGCCAAGCTCAATAAGTACCCGGCGCCTCCCCCGCCTTTGACCCCACCTATAGAAGAGGAGACCGCCTCTGCCGCCGCGTCCGAGGTGGCAAGCCCTCCGCTGCCGGCGGCGGCCCCCAGCCAGGTGTTCTTCACACCAGCCAGTGGAGATCCTCCTCTACTGAAACTGCGAGCCCCCGAGGAGGAACAGTCCACCAACAAGGAGCCTTGCTGCACGCTCATGTAGAGACGTTCTTCATATCACGCGTCTGTCATTTTAGGCCATGAAGTGTTATCTTTACGCTTTGCAGCGATTTGACTGCATGGTCCACTTTTTTTTTTCAGTCTCTTCTTCTTCTTCTTCTTCTTCTTCACAAAAGCCTTCGAACGATGTCAACGTCGTGTAAGTCGACTGAAGCTCAATGATGAAATAACTTGATTTATTAGAATTGAAAATAGGATCTTTGAGTTCCTCCAGAAACTGACGGTACGTGTGCAAAGTAAAACTCCTACTCGAGTATTCACATTTATAAGAAAGATGAAACATTATATGGTTGGGAATTTTGCCGTACTGTACAGAATCACCATTCATACAAAGTTGTAAACAAGGACTGTTACCTTGCATGCTTTGTTTTCAATTTTGCGAATCATACGAAAGTCCATATATTATTTTTAATGGTCTGTTTCTCTAACGTGTGAGTTAATTTCTAAATAAATCCACACCTTATTCACTCAACTTATCGTATATTCATTGAAAGATCAAAAAAAGAGATTTCAAACTGTTTGTTTATCAATCTAAAGCAGTACTCGTAGACAGTCAGTCATATACTCTTGAATCACTGATATTACCGCTGAGGTTTCCATGTAGTGTATATCAGAATCTCTTATACTGCCCTCAGGTGGCCAAGACGCACACTGTCATTAACTGTCATTAACTCATTCAAACCCAAAAACGTGTAAATGGTTGTTTTTTTTTAAATATTTTCTCCTCCTCTCGCCAAGACGTATTTATACGTGTTTTTGTGCTAGCACCTACAGAAGGCTTTGATGTAGCTTCAGACATGCAAACGTGGCTTAAAGCAATGATATTTATTGCAAAAAAAAAAACAAACGGCCATTAGGTGGCAGCAGATTATAATAGAGCAGCCAGAGCCATGTTGCAACAAATTCTTTTTGCCAGTGTTTTGACCAGGAATGTGAATATTGATGAAAATTAGCTATATTCTAATGCTAATTGCAGCAAAATGGAAACGGATATAAATATATATATTTTTTCCCTGAAGGTAAAAGAGACCGAGTGAATGAGTTAATATTTTTTATTTTTTTTTACAAAGTATAATATTCTATTGTGCTATTTTTCTCATTATTTATTTATTTTTGGAACGAGCTCATCGCATTTCCATTCATTTTCATGGGGAGAGATGATTTGAGATTGATTTGAGTTATGAGCGTGGTCAAGGAGAAAATTAAACTGATATCTCAAGGCACCACCGTACTATATTACGGACCATTGATGATGTTGAAAGTTTGTATACGTCAAATTTTGGGTACATTCGGTATTTTAGGTCATCATTCTCAATTTGAATGAGCCTAATCATCCTCGAAATTCGGAATGTTTTTAGAGAAAATACTTTTCTCATGCATTCATCGAGCAGTGTGGAAGAGGTTTCATAATAATAATAATGATGATGATGACGATGTATCAAAGGTTGCCACACTTATCTATGGTGTACGAAATCGCCACCCGAGCTCACGTACACAACGTGAAACTATCCAAAGGTAAAAGTGACGTCAAAAATTGTGACTTCACAAAGGCTACGTCCATTGTTTGGAAATAAATGATCAAATGTGCATTTTGAAAAAATGTGAAACATTTTGTCCACGTTATTTTTGTTCATGCATCCGTTGCAAAGGTTAATTGTGGAACATATAAAAGTTCAACAACTCAAATCTAGTGTTGTGCGCTCATATCTGTTGTGGACACTGTAAAGTTGACTAATTGGATTTGAATTACAAGGCTAGCGACAGTTGTAGAACTGTATTATTGTGATCATAGAAAAAAATATGGTTATGAAGTTGGTTAAGATAATGCCAACCAGTTGGCGTGCTGGGATTGGATTTGTCTATCATTGCCATCTTGTAAAATCATAAATTTAATCTGATTCTTCAGATAGCTGTTCCTAGAAATCAAACTTCTATGAAGTTTGATAACTTCATCCTGGGACGAGAATGTCAACAGGATGACCATGATTTTGCTTTTTATTTCTTGTATTTTTTTTTTGTTATGCTTGATTTACAGCATTGGCTCACATATTTATATGAATAGCAAGCAAGTTTGAGACATATCAATTTGCATCATAAGTGGCTTATAAACGGGTACCACTTCTATCAGTGTGAATTTCCTGGAATACCATCCTTATCTAATCTATGATATGTTATGGGTCATTTCATATATATCATTTGAATTATAATAATTTGTAAAAAAAAAAAAAAAAAGAAATTCAGAATATGGTTTCGATGGAGCAGCTGTGCGTGCACACGTATATCACCGATTGACATATTTTGACGTGGATGTGATATGATAAAACATAACTTTCCTAACATTAGCAAGACTTGTTATTCTTATCCGAGGATATCCAATTTCATGTTGTTATGTTGTGTTTTGACGCTGACGTGAACACAATTGTGTTGCATGAATTGAGGTCACGCAAATCTCACCTCAAAATCTGAAATCTGACTTAATTCATGAAGCACAACTATCTGTGTAACTTTATTAACATTTTTTTTTTTTTTTTTTTAAGCGTCAGAGAGGGGAAAAAACGCGCACAAGCGCTCCTTTGGTTTGTCAACAGGATGATGTTTATTTTTCCTACTTAAAAAAAGCACAACATCCTTCGTTCATCATTGCTCTAAAACAGGGCTGTCCAAACTTTTTCATTTGAGGGCCACATACAGAAAATCCGAAGGACGCAAGGGCCACATAACGTTATGAAGACAAATTGTGTTTAGTCCTAAAAATTGTACAAATAATTTACTTGTGCTTTTGCATATTTAGAAAAATGCTACAGTATATGAACCAATTTTTTCCAATTTATTTGTAATATGGCAGGAGGGTTATTATAGTTTTGGAAATTTTCATTTTAGTTTTTATTTTATTTTGAGTTTTGTTTTTTTTAAATTTAGTTAGTTTGAATTAGTTTTCAAGGTGGGTCTCTTAGTTTTAGTTCTTTAATAAATGCTTAATTTTAGTTTAGATAGTTTCGGTATTAGTTTTAGTTTTTTGTTTTTTTAAAATGTGTATTACTTGTGCACAATATTTAAAAAAAAAAAAAAAAACACCATGGGCGCTACGTCATTATTCCGCTTTATATCAAAATAAATCTACTAAAAAATCACATTTAAAAACATCCCCAAAGGCTCATGCATTAAATGTATTACCAAAGACTAAAATGAAGGACATTTTTGCTATAATTATAGGTAGTTTTATTTTAGTTTTGTAAACATAAAATGTAGTTTCAGTTAGTTTTCTTTTTTAAAAGCATCTTCGTTTTTATTTTATTTCGTTAACGAAATTGTTCTGAGTTTTAGTTTTTTCCGTTAGTTTTAGTTAACTAAAATCAACTTTAATAGCACCTGTATTTTTTGACACCCTCCCTTCTTACTTTGACTATCTCCAAACATTTTTTTTTTTTTTTTTTAATTTGAACTGAGTCAAATGCCATTTTTAGCACGTCGCGGGCTACAAAAAAAATGGACGGCGGGCCGCAAATGGCCCCCGGGCCATAGTTTGGACACCCCTGCTTTAAAATGAATGCATTGGGAACTTTATGTGGCTTGTACTAAGCAGAGGTGCACATTTGACATCATATGAAATAAATATATATATACACATGTCGTCAGTGTTTATGTTCCCACTTGCCGATTAGATAACGCTCGTCCTTTAGCCCCTCCCCTCGCAAAGAGCTTTTAAAAAGGAGTGGTTTGCATGTTGGGCTGTTTATTGCGACAGCTTCGCGTGCACTTGTCAGTCAGTCAACATGGACTTTTCCAAAAACGCGACAGAGCGGCCGGATCCTCTGAAGGCAGAAGTGAAAGGTATTTTCTATTTGGCGTCAGAAAAATTTAGCGCATTTAATGATGATTTTTTTTTTTTTTATGAATTTGCTTTTTGTTTTAGGGAACATCCCCCAATGGTTGCAAGGCACCTTATTGCGCAATGGGCCCGGGATCTTCTCAATTGGGGATACCAGCTACAACCACTGGTTTGACGGCATGTCCATCATGCACAGCTTCTCCTTCAAGGACGGTCGGTCTCTTCCATTTACATACTTTTCGACGAATAGTTAATTAACATGCTGTTTTTTGTTGGTGTTTGCTGCACTTTCACAGGTCAAGTGACCCACAGAAGTCGCTTCCTGAGAAGCGACACCTACAACGCCAACATGGAGTCCAACCGAATTGTTGTGTCCGAAATGGGAACGATGGCATATCCAGACCCGAGCAAAAACTTCATTGTCAAGTAAAGTGTCGGCTCGTGATTGTTATCTGAACACTCCTGTTAGGTTTCTTCGTCAGCAAGGGCGATAATGCTCACGGGTCACTTTGACCCGCGCTATGTTTAATGTTCCAAAAGCGTTGTGATCATTATAGCTCATAATTAACATAAATAAATAAATAAAAATACTCATTTGTAGCCTTCAACTTTAAACTGGGTCACTTTGACCTGGGCTATGTTTAATCGAAAGCATTTTTGATCAACATGTAACATTTGAAATGAAAGCGTGTCAAAATGAACCATTTTAAACGTTGATGAAAAGTTTCATAACAAAAAAAATACATTTGTACGTTTTCACCCTTAAAATGGGTCAGTTTGACCCGGAATTTTTAATATTCCAAAACATGCCAATAAATATTTTTATTTTTATTTTTATTTTTATTTTTATTTTTATTTTTATTTTTATTTTTATTTTTATTTTTATTTTTATTTTTATTTTTATTTTTATTTTTATTTATTTATTTACAGTTAGTTGATATCAAGTTTCATAGGGAAAAAAAAACTAATTGTTGGGTCAGTTTAACCCGGAATTTTTAATATTCCAAAACAAGCCAATAAACATTATTTTTAGCTTATTGTAATGCATTTTTATTGTATATATGTGTAAATTATTTATTTTTTTACAGTTATCAAGTTTCATAGAAAAAGAAAAACAAATTGTTGGGTCAGTTTGACCCGTAGTTTTTAATATTCCAAAACAAGCCAATAAACATTATTTCTAGCTAATTATTACCCATTTACATTGTATGTATGTGGAAATTAATATTTTTTTGCAGTCAGTTGATGTCAAGTTTCATAGCAAAAAATAAATAAAAAATTGTTGGGTGAGTTTGACCCAGAATTTTTAATATTCCAAAACAACCCTATAAACATTGTTTATAGCTTATTAATACCCATTTTCATTGAACACTTTGGAAAGAATTTTTTTTATAGTCTGTTGATGTGAATTTTCATAGCAAAAAAAAAATAAATGTTTAGTCAGTTTGACCAGTACATTTTCAATTTTCCAAAAAGCATACAGAGAAACATTGTTATCGCTCATACTGCTGATTATGAACTGTTTTCATTGCAAATATGTTGAAGCAGACCATTTGTGACTGTTTGTCTGTGCCAGCTTCAAAGTGGCTCATTTTGACCCACAAGATAATCGTAGTTTGAAAAAAAAAAAAAAAGTTTTTCCCTTTTTTTTTGAAGGGCAATCACCTTCCTGAACCACACGGTGCCCGACTTCACTGACAACGGAGCCAGCAATTTTATCAAATACGGTCAGGATTATTTTGCCACCTCAGAAACCAACTACATTCGGAAAATTGACCCAGTTACCCTGGAAACTCAGGATAAGGTAAGGCTTTAAAAAAAAAAAAAAAAAGTGATAGTTTCCGTGAAGTGTATAAATCATGTCCACTCAGGTGGACTATATGAAGTTCGTCCCAGTGAACTTGGCTACGTCTCATCCACACTACGACAAGGAAGGCAACGCTTACAACATGGGCACTTGTATAGCTGAAAAGGGCAAGACGAAATACCTGCTGTTCAAAGTCCCCGTCCTTTCTCAGAAAGGTAAATGAGGACGTGCTCTATTTTTTTTCCCCCTACAACTCAATTGCCTGGATCCTTATCTGCAAGTCAAAATGCAAGAAGGCAGGCAAGAGAGACTTCGTGCACAATTTCTGTATGTCAACACAGATATGTCGGGGAAAAAAAACTGACGTCAAAAAAAAATGTTGACACAGCAAAAAAAACAAAAAAAACAAAAGTTATTGTTCAAACTTTTTTGGCCACAGACAAAGACAAGAAAGTCGGCGCTCTGAAGAACGCGGAGGTGATCTGCTCGGTCCCCTGCCGGTCCCTCCTGACGCCGAGCTACTATCACAGCTTCGGCATGACGGACAACTACTTCATCTTCATGGAGCAGCCCTTCAAACTGGACATCCTCAAGATGGCCACCGCCTACATGAGGGGTGTCAACTGGGCCAGCTGCCTCAAGTTCCATCCGGAAGAAAATGTAAGGTTGCTTTTACTTGAGCACACTGGTTAAAAAAAATAATAATAAAATGTAAAAAAAAAAATCCAATTTCCCTTCAGACTTTGATCCACCTGATCGACAGAAAAACAGGCAAAGAGGTGGAGACCAAATACTACACGGAAGCAGTGGTCGTCTACCATCACGTGAACGCTTTCGAGGTGGACGGTTGCGTCATATTCGACGTCATCGCCTACAAGGACGACGGCCTCTACGAGATGTTTTACCTGAGCAAGCTGAAGGAACAACCGGGATCTGACGATAAAAGCTACTCCAAACCGAGCTATCGGAGATTTGCGCTTCCTGTTCAACCAAACAAGGTGAGAAAGACGACGACAAATTGGACTTTGGCGCCGAAAGGGGGATGCTGAGCTGTACTCGGTGCGCAGGCTGCGGCGATCGGGGAGAACCTGGTGAAAGTGACGTGCACCACGGCCACAGCGGTGAAAGAGAAGGAAGGCAAACTAACATGCCAAGCAGAGGTTCTCCGCGGAGGTAAAGTTCATGCCGGTTTCAGCAACTTTCATGTAAAAAAAATGGATCTTTGACGACTATAACCGTCAATGGCAGTGAATGAGTTAAAAGTCACATTTTTATCTTCATCAGGGATTGAGCTGCCGCGAATTAATTACGATGTCAACAGCAAGCAACACCGCTTCGTGTATTGCAACTGCGTTGAGGAATCGGCGCTCTCAAAAGAGGTAAAATTCGGATTTGACAATTGGAATTCCTTTGACTTGGGAGGGCATTTTTAAATCAGCAGAGTAGTTAATTTTGTTCACGAAAACTAAACGAAAGTATTTTTGTCAACACACCTGGCATTTTTTTTAAAGTTGACTAAATAAAAACGAGACGAGGTTGACTAAACTATATGATAAAAACTAACACGCATGATTGAAACTGGACTAAAAAGCAAGAAAAATGTCTGATAAAATGAACACGACACCAGAGTCTTAAAAGTAAGGAAGTACATTGTTCGCAGCAACATTGTTATTCCAAATAACATAAATGACAAAACCACAAAGGTGGGAAATCGTTTAATGTCGACTTAAAACAAAACGAACCCCTCATGGCCTTGATTACTGCACCCGTGGATTGTCTATCGTTTGGCAATGCTAAGCGCAAGCGCTAACGCAAACAATGGGATGAAAGGAAGTCCATTCGACTTGGTTAGCATCGGAAATACACTTTCAAGAGCTTCCCCTCATTCTGAGCGTACGTCCAAATCACTGCTCTGACGTCAGAGAGGGGGGAAAAAACGCGCACAAGCGCTCCTTTGGTTTGTCAACAGGATGATGTTTATTCTTCCTACTTAAAAAGCACAACATCCTTTCGTTCATCATTCCTTTAAAACGAATGCATTGGGAACTACACGATCTCAACTCAACTTTATGTATGAGCAAAGTTTTGTGGCTTGTACTAAGCAGTTCAACAAAGTCTTAAATTTAGATAACATAATACACTAGATTGTAAATTGTCACTTATAAACATCCCCGTTTGTGGTCATAAATAGGGGTGTGCTCAAAATATCGCTACGGCAATATATCGTTGCGGGCCTCATTACAATATACGCGTGTCGATACGCAGGCGTCAGAATCGATATTGCTCGTTAACCTTAAATAGGCAGTTATCGATTGCCTTTGCAGCTTGCATTGTACCTAAAAAATAAAAAACCCAGCAGCTTCTTTGAAGTTAATTGCCTTCAATTAATGCAAAATTAGCTCACCAGTGATTGGACACAAAAATGAAAGCAGAGGAAGAATATTATTTATTTACTTATAAACTCAACAAGTGGCACGTGTCTTAATGGACCAATTTTCGTATATTTCGTTTAAAAACGAAATAGAATGTGTCACATGAAAAAAAAAATGCTGTTTTTATTTCCCAAAATATTTCCACAAATGTATTTTTATGTTTTAAAAAGCGTGTACTATGCTGTTACGTTTACTTTCAGGATACAAGTAGCAAGCTTGGATACTGCATTTATAATCAACCAATTCACCTCAAGTGTGTTAACTCATTGACTCCCAGCCATTTTCACAAAAGTATTTTTTCTTTTCTCATTTTCAACATGGCCATGGTTGATCTCTTATACTCTGCTGCCACCTGCTGGCCGTTTGTGTAATAACTACCATTTCTTCAACTGTTCTTTGCAGTTGAGAGGCTTCATCAAAGCCTTCTGTATGCTCTAGCATTAAAAAAAAAAAAAAAAAAAACATAAAAAAACGTATAAATACGTCTTTGGGACACTTAAAACATTTAAAATAGAACGAATTTATACGTTTTTGGGAGCAAATGAGTTAATCTGATCTTTTTGTTGTAGATTGCCAAATTTGACACCGAAACCAAGCAGCTGTTGACCTGGAGTGAAGACAACTGCTGGCCCTCCGAGGCGGTGTTTGTCCCCAGGCCGAATGGCGAGTCAGAGGACGATGGTAAGCATATTGTGTGGTTGGTTCATTATAACAACATGAACATTACAACTCTTAACAACTTTTTCTTCTTCCTGTAGGTGTGGTTTTATCATCTGTAATCAACACCAATCGCGACCAGTCAAACTTCATCTTGGTTCTTGATGGGAAAACATTCAAGGAAGTAGCTCGAGGTTACGTCAACGCAGAACTTCACAAGGACATGCATGGATTTTTTATCCCCCAAGGGAATTAGTCACTTATAATTTAGTGTGCATCAGTCTACATTTGAGGGGAAAAAAAACAATCTTTTGTCAATGTGAAGTATGTAAATTATACTACGGACTACTAGACAAAAGTGATGTACGTAGATTGTATCAAAATGTTCTGGCAGGATTTTCATAATTTTGCATATTGGTGAAAATGTGTGGATTAAATCCATTTTATTATTGTGCATATGACCAAGTCATTTGGCTGTAAAACGCCATTATGTAAAAGAAGACCATTATGAAATAAAAACTGACTTTGTAAAACAGCGTTTTCTTATCTCATAAAACCTTTGAAAATAAATTAAATGTCATTATTTTTTTAAGTATGACGTTGTTAAAATAATCATTATGAAATATTTAACCAAAATAAAAATATTTGTTACGTATTAAAGAATAGCATAACACTTTTGATAATAATACCAACACCTCATTTTTAAATGTAATGGCCATATTACATAATTGCCTGTTATTTATCAAAAGAAAGGTATTTCAAAAAGGCCTTTTTATTTATTGAATTTTGACACTTTTGGGCTTCCATAAGTCAAGAGTTTGAACACTCCGGTAAAACGAAACAGAAGCTGGTTACAGCACCGCCACCTGGCGGTCGGGAGGGACGAAATAGATCCGGTCGGTGATAAACGTACAAATCTAGTGACACGTTTCTGTAAGATGGTTACGTCATTTACCTCATAAGTCAATCAATTGTAATACAGTATACAAATACAAAGTACTACACTATCCTTTGTTCCTGAAAAGGTACCGCTGGGATTCGAACCCAGGATCTCCTGTTTACTAGACAGGCGCTTTAACCAGCTAAGCCACGGCGCCTGTCTACCAAGATTGAAGAGATAAAGATAAACAATTAGAATAGTGGAAAATGCCATTTCTTTAAATTGGAATTGTGAGTTACATTTTCAACACAAGCAAGACAACTCAAAAGTAGAGGGTTTGAATCAAAAGCCTTTAAACGCGCTCGTTGTAATTTACTCTCCGATACACTAGACGGCGGTATAGTTTGCTTTCAGGTGACTTCTTGTTTTAAGGAAGAAGACGGGGCGAAAAAAAACTGTTGTGACAGGAGCTCCGGCCTATGGCGCATGTGCAGTTAGGCTTCAGCAAGCCATTTGTCTTTTTCACTTTTTATCAACTGTCTGTCATTACAATCTTACAGGAGATGTGGTGTTTCTCGTGTGAACTAGGATAAAAACGACATCGTGAAATAAGCAACGTCTTTTAGATGTCAAAAATCGCACACGGCAGAGAATCAAGCCAGCCGGGAGTTTCTTTCTGTTGGGGAACCATTTTCTGTTCGCCAATGCATTCTGACCCATAAGGTGAACGTTGTACGCGTCTCGCTAGCTTGACTTGGCTAAGCTAAGCTAACTCGTCTGTCGTTGATGGGTTCGCTGAACGAACTGCACCTGCAAGAAACAGCGACAGTTGATTTGTGAACAACATGGACACGACCGAAGAAGGTAAACGGGGGTCTCTTCATGTCTTCGTTATCGTTTCTTAGCTTTTGATCAGAGTGATCGTAAGCACATCATCGAGAAGCACACTAAGGTGGCCTGCTAGTGCTTAACCGGCTAACATTCGAGCTTAACGACGTAATATTGTCGTGGAGAGCGAATTCACGATGCCGAGTAAAGGTTACTAAACAGTAGCATGTGTCAGGTGGACTTTAAACAAAAATAACGTACTACGATGAAATTGTAGCACGGACTAGAAAGTGATGTCATCAGCCGTCCGTAGCACAGTCGGTGGCCACTTCATTAGGCACACCATCTAAATTGTGCAATTTGTTAGAACTGAATGTTACTGTCAATCAAAAGAGTAGTAACTGGATGTTCTGTCTGGTTTTTATTGTACATTTGTACCAAATCAATTGTTCACTGGATATTCTCATCTCATAGAGCTGTACAATGTAAATAACCCAGTCCGTGTTGCAGTGTAGTGTAAGGATCACCAATCTATTAAAATGTAGAGCTACTTCTTGGATACTGATAAGTGTGAAGGATTCATGCATTGATTTCTCACAATTTCTAATGATTTAATAAGGTAGGGGGGAACATGTATATATCAATATTTCCATTAATGTAGTGTACATTTTTAAATGATCACTTCTGCAATGTCCCATTGCTGGTGAGGTATTTTTAGAACATACACATGGCTACTCATGTGGTCCATCCACCACTCGTGCAGGCAAATCACCATATATTTCTTTTTTTTCTTGTTAATTGTTTTTGGTTCTACTATTGAATGGAAAGTAAAAAAAAAAACGGTCTTGGTTTTCTGTGTGTGATATTTCCACTCTCAGCGGATATTTGTCGTGTCTGCCGCTCCGAGGGGACCCCAGACAAACCCCTCTATCATCCTTGTGTTTGCACCGGCAGCATTAAGTTCATTCACCAGGAATGGTAAGTGAAAACGATCAATACTCAACAAGAATATAATCAATTTCTTAAAATCCCGAATGACAGACATAGACAAAGACAACATTCAATAGCTATTTTTGTTATTATTCTTTTACATTAACGTTTTTTTTTAGTCATTAGCATTGACTGCGACTCAGTGATACGAGGAAAATGTGGATCCCAGTGTGGGAGTAACTGTTTTAGAAAATATCTCGCTCGAGCTATTTTTAGTGTCATTAGTTAAGGATTTGTGTTTCCCCTGGATCTTGAAGCCACTAGGTAATGATCAGATCAGGTTTATGGTCAGATTAGTAAACTCCAAAAGGATTTTTCATTTTTGTAAGGGATTTTGATTTTTGTTATGTCAGACCGGGATACCTCAGAGGAAAAGTTTGAACATTATTGGATCTTCGCTAGCATAAGGGAAGACTAGTCAGAGAGCAGCTTTTCTTTCTCCTCATGGTTAGATGCTGCTCACATTATAGAACTGAGGGATGGATTTGGCAACGTAACAATCAAACCAGCCCAAACATAATGTGTTGTGTTCTCGTATCCTGTTCATCGCCGATAAAAGGGTGGGGCTGGGGAACAGGTGGATAACTGCTGTATAGAGGAAAAAAGTCTGGATGTTTCTGAGCAGTTGTTGAAATCCACAATGAATGTTTTTGACTCTCAAATCACCCCACTAGAACAACTAAGAGCAGAACAATATTTGTTCCAAGTTAAACAATGTAAATAATCCTGACCAATGTTCCCATTCATTTCATTGTTTTTGTTGGGCTAATGGCAGATTTCTCAAAGACACAACTTTACTAGGAATTGAAGTTTTCGACCAATAAAGATGGCATTTAATTTATAATCATTTTCACCTTCAAAATTCTGTTTTGCAGTTTGGTCCAGTGGCTGAAACACAGCAGGAAGGAGTATTGTGAATTATGCAAGCACAGATTTGCATTCACACCAAGTAAGTGCTTGCGGTCGTAATAGCGCGTCCATTTTGATGTATGAAACAGAGCCTCATGTTTCTCACATTATATGCTATATATTGCTCTCTGATTGATTTTAACTGTGTAGCTATACTTGGGTGGGAATAGATTTATCTCTTTTTGCATAGTTTTTAATTGTCAGGTTTAGCACAATAGTAATAATGACTGTCGGAAAAATTAGCTTGTTTTCCACTGTTGAAAATTGCTTTAAAAGTGCTTGGCAAGTGTTTGAATTTCAGTCACAAATACGTCTGAAATGCTAATAGATTTGCACATTTGAATATGGAAATCATTCTGTATCTTTTGCAGTCTACTCCCCAGACATGCCGTCACGCCTGCCCATTCAGGACATTTGCGCCGGCCTGCTGACGAGCGTGGGCACAGCCATTCGCTACTGGTTCCATTACACGCTGGTGGCTTTTGCTTGGCTTGGCGTGGTTCCTCTCACCGCATGTGAGTAATCAGTGTCGAGTTTGTGTCCGTGTTCGCCTGGCCATACTCCCCTGTAAATATTGGGACTCGAGCTCTTATGTTCACGGCTGAACTAGTGTCCGAGAATGACCATTTTGCAACCATCACATCATAAAATGTAGATAAATGATCTTTTTTGTCATCTGTTTCAGGTCGCATCTACAAGTGTCTTTTTACTGGCTCTGTGAGCTCACTTCTGACACTGCCGTTGGACATGCTCTCCACGTGAGTGATGATCTTAATAGCATTTTGCAGCAACATACACACCAAATTTTACTAAGAGGAAAAAAAACAAACTTTCTGGTGTGTAATTATTTCATTTTTTTCCCCCTTTCTGCAGAGAGAACCTGCTGGCAGACTGTCTACAGGGCTGCTTCGTGGTTACTTGCACCCTGTGTGCATTTATTAGCCTGGTGTGGCTCAGGGAGCAGATAGTCCATGGTGGCGCTCCGCAGTGGTTAGAGCAGCACCAGCCTCCGCCGCCCAATGCAGCCGGACAAGCCAATGAGGTGCCTTATTTGATTCATTGCGCTATTTATTTTTTAAAGCTGATGTGCGTAATGGTGCACTCTATGTAAACGCAACACCGTATCCGTGTCAAATCATCAATTTTGTCACGTCAGGCACAAGCGGCGGGCCCAGGAGCAGCAGATGAACCCCCTGCTAACCAACCGGCTCCTGCAGAGCCGCCAGCCCAGAACGAGGCAGAGCCCGAGCCCCCTGATCCACCAGAGCAGGGCGACGACCCCGAGCTGGAGGAGGAGGAGGAGGAAGGAGTCGCTGCCGAAGATGCCGACCCGAACAATGGAGCACAAGGTCAGAGTACAAGTTTATGTTCCCACACATTTGATATTATATCAATACGGGTGATGCAATGAATCGAAATTAATTTACAATTTCAATTATTACACTCCACAATTACAATATCAGCATAATCATAAAAAAAAGATTACTTTTTGAGTTATATATTTGCATCTTAATATAACTAATTTCATAAATTTTGTTTCATCCAAAAAGTTCTTGCATTAAAGAATTTAATATTTCTTTTATTTTTTTTGTTTTTTACGTTTGTAAACATTTTCTTGTTTTTTTTTGTTTGTTTGTTTTTGTTTTTGTTTTTACCAAAAAAACAAAACAAAAACAAATATGTCATTATAAATATATATATATTATTATAAATTCTTTTTGGTCCAAAAGGAACTTACATAATTATGGTGTTTCTATTTTTTAATTGGTCTTAATACTTTTAAATATGTAAATATTATCTTGTTTTGTATCAAAAAATAAAAAATAAATAGTCGTCCTACAGCACAGTGGGCCAGATTGCACTCCAACTTTTTTGTCAACATAAATAAATAATATATTGCTGTAAATTCTGATTGGTCTATTTTTTTTTTTAAATGCTTCAACATTTTCTTGTTTTGTACCAAAAAATAATTGTTTGAATAATTGTGATTTCAATTATTGCCAAAATAATCGTGATTATTATTGTTCCCATAATCAAGCAGCTCTAATATAAATCCATGTTTCCTGATGACAAATTTGGACCTAACATCCTCTGTTATTATATTAAATGTGGAAATATATCCTTGCAGATGACATGAACTGGAACGCTTTGGAGTGGGACCGAGCGGCTGAGGAGCTCACCTGGGAAAGGGTAACTGTATTATATTGCACATTTTATGGAATTCTGTTGTTTAAAAAGCAAATTAAACAGTCACATTCTGTTCATTATTTTTTTTTAGATGCTTGGCTTGGATGGCTCACTGGTTTTTCTGGTAAGTTTTGTCCATATTTATGAAAGCAGTGATTCCCAACTACTGTGCCATGTCACACGAATGTGATGTTTAGAGCTCCTCAAATGTGCCATGGCAATTTTTCTCCTGAAAAATATGTGCCTTGACTGTCCTGCAGGAGCATGTATTTTGGGTGGTGTCTCTCAACACACTCTTCATCTTGGTGTTTGGTAAGTATGCATATCAATGTGACTAGAACGTGTTCTCATCATAATCCATCAACTGTGCCAAAACAGAGAATGAGGTCTTACTAGTTGCCAAATGTAATAAATCTTCATCCTTGGGTTTGTAATTTTCATCGTTTTATGTGCGTGTTTGCGTAGCATGTCGAATGATAGTGAAATAGCAAACGACACAAAACTAAACACGTCAGAAATTTCGACTGTAACAGCTTGCTAACTGAATCAGGTTGCTGGATGAGGGTGCTAACATTAGCCAAGATTGTGCACCCTTCCAAAGGAAGTCTGAAAGGCACTTTATAGTGATACTGACTCACACATTAAACTGTGATGTCGATTTGTCTCCAGTACCATATTTATGTAAAGTCTTTGCATACCCTCTAATATGTGTATTTCTCTCCTCTGACAGCATTTTGTCCCTACCACATTGGACATTTCTCTGTTGTGGGGCTTGGCTTTGAGGAATATGTAAGACATTGTTTTCATAACCTACATTTAAAAAAAGAAATAGTTTTTGACTCTTCTTAATATTTTTGCTTCAGGTTCAAGCATCCCATTTCGAAGGCTTAATTACAACCATCGTTGGGTACATACTGCTGGCCATGACACTTATCCTGTGTCATGTATCCTTCCACAGCACATGCACAAATGCATATTAAAGATGTGTTTACGAGTTTCTGGTGTTGGTTCTTAACGAGGATCTTTTAGGGATTGGCCGCTCTGGTCCGGTTTCAGCGCTCCCGACGTCTCCTAGGAGTCTGTTACATTGTTGTCAAGGTAACCTGTCAGCAGACAAGCATGCATGAGTTTCGCTTGTAGAGGCACACAGTGTTCTGTAACTGTGAATCAGTGTCTCAGTATACTTCAGGAAGCTGCACAGAAAATATCTCAACTAATAAACATTATTTTTTTTTGCATAATGTTGTGATTATTCTTATTACAAATGGCATTCTTCATTATTTCATGGTTGTAGGTCTCCCTGCTGGTAGTTGTGGAGATTGGTGTTTTTCCCCTCATCTGTGGTTGGTGGCTCGACATCTGCTCTCTTGTAAGAATCTTGTTTGTACAGTTCATTCATCTTGTGTTTAAGCACATTTTGTCGTTTATGGCACTACTTGAAGTAGATTCAATGAAGGCCAAGGTTTCTTATTTTATTGTTTTTCTATCATTCAGCTCAATAGAAAAAAATGTAACCTAGAAAGAACTGTTAAGTTGAGTCTCAGCAATCACTTACATATTGACATTTAGTTATGAAAGAAACGGCTTTGTCATTTGCATTTACTTGCTCTCCAACACGTTCAAGGAAAAACCACACGTTGCTTGTCCCGAAGTAAAGCTGACATCGACGACAAATAAACTTTGGCTGCGTGGAATCAAATGCCTTTTATCTTCATCAATTTGCTATAAATAGGATGTGGCTCGTAGTCCTTGTAATTCAAAACGATGTCCAAAATAGAATAAACGGTGCGTTCGCAAGAGAATACTGTCATTTCTTAAATTAGCCTTTTTTTTTTTTTAATTTCTTTTATTCTATTATAGTTTTAATTATTTAATAAATGCTTAGTTTTCGTATAGTTTTAATTATTTTCAGTATTAGTTTTATTTATATATTTTAAATGTGTATGACTTGTGTGCAGTATTAAAAAATCACCAAGGGAGTGACGTCATATGAAGGTGTTTTTCTATTGGCTGCTGCTAGATGACGTCATTTCTGTGTGACATACTTTCAGACGTTCTTATTCCGGTTAATCTAAAAATAAATTACTTAAAATCACATTTAAAATCATCCCCAAAGGTTCATTCATTAAATTAATCACCAAAGACGAAAACGAAGGAAGTTTTTGCTATAATTATAGTTTTGTAAACATAAAATGTAGTTTGTTATTTTCTTTAAAAAAAATAATAATAATTTTCGTGTTTATTTTATTTTGTTAACGAAATAGTTTTTTTGAGCTTTTTTCGTTAGTTTTAGTGAACTAAAATAACCTTTCCTTTTATAAACCTTTGACTCGCAGGAGATGTTTGATGCTTCTCTGAAAGATCGAGAGATGAGTTTCAAGTCAGCACCTGGCACCACCATGTTCCTGCACTGGCTTGTTGGGATGGTCTACGTCTTTTACTTTGCTTCTTTCATTCTACTTTTAAGAGAGGTAAGCCCATTTGAATCCGATGATATTGTTGACAATGGAAATATGTCGAATTTGCTGACTTTTTTTTTTCCCCACTCTTGTCAGGTGCTGAGGCCTGGAGTGCTGTGGTTTCTGAGAAACCTCAACGACCCCGATTTTAACCCAGTGCAGGAGATGATTCATCTTCCCATTTACAGACACCTGCGGCGCTTCATTCTGTCAGTGGTGGTGTTTGGTTCCATAGTGCTGTTAATGCTGTGGCTGCCTATCAGGTTGATTAAACTACTGATGCCCACCTTCCTGCCGTACAACGTCATGCTCTACAGGTAGACTAATACTGGTTGTCTTGTTGTTTTAACAGAAGTAAATATGTTGAACTGCAGCTATTGAGCTTTCATATGCACATTGTTGAAAGGGCCTTTTCTGAACCTTTGTCCCTCAGCGACGCCCCAGTCAGCGAGCTGTCTTTGGAGCTATTATTACTTCAGGTGGTGCTGCCAGCTTTATTGGAGCAAGGGCATACTCGCCAGTGGCTCAAAGGCTTAGTCAGGGCCTGGACAGTCAGTGCTGGATATTTATTGTAAGTCCCAAAGCTGCTGTTCTGCTTCAATGCACTCATCATATTTTCATTTCGACTATGATGATTTTTTTTTTTATTTTTGATGTTGTCATCTGTGCCATCGCAGAGATCTCCACTCCTACCTCCTCGGGGAGCAAGAGGACATTGATGCTAACCAGCCGGTGAACAACAACAACAACCCTCCCCCGGGACAACATAACAACAATAACAACCCGCCACCAGCAGTTGGCGAGGGGCTGCACGCGGCCCACCAGGCCATCTTGCAGCAGGGCGGGCCAGTGGGCTTCCAGCCGTACCACAGACCTCTCCGCTTCCCGTTCAGAGTGAGATGATCCCATTTTTCCATGTTTTTTCGTGCTGCTCGTGCCCCATAGTAGTTCCTCTATAATTACGACAACAAGGAACATGTGTTAAATTTAACCTCAACTACAGTTTTGCATGAGAGAACGAGAACGCCCTCATTATTTTCCTTCAAATTCACAAAGGCGTGGTTCCCACTGGAGAAGCTTGTGAAGTATTTTTAGTTGATTTGTTTTCAGTTGGTCTGTACTTTTGAGGCATTAACACTTAAACATGACTTCTCTTTCCTCTAGATTGTGCTACTGATAGCATTTATGTGCATCACCTTGCTCGTGGCTAGTCTTGTGTGCCTGACTCTACCAGGTGAGAGAGAGAACACAGATAGCTTTTTTTTTTCCCCTCATATTGCACTCATCCACACTCATACACTCACCACAATTGAATGTTCTCTTTATTTATAGACTAGTGTGATGTTTTCCAGTTCTATTTTTAGCTCAAATTGCAATTCATTTTCTCATCCAGGCCACATGACCACCTTGAAGTTGAATTAATGAGGAGATACTGAGTTATTTTTATTTTTACTAGTGTTCACCGGACGCTGGCTGATGTCCTTCTGGACCGGAAGCTCTAAAATTCACGAGCTGTACACGGCAGCTTGCGGCCTGTATGTCTGCTGGTTGTCCATCCGCGGAGTCACGGTGTTGCTGGCTTGGATGCCCCAAGGACGCACTGTCATTGTGCACAAAGTTCAGGAGTGGACATTCATGGTGGGTGTTAGGAGTGTCATTGTAATTGTAATTGTAACCTGCCTGATTTTTTTTTTTTTTTTTTCTGATGATGAAAAAAGTAATTGTCCTGTTTACTCATCCAGCGTGAAATGACATGTTTGTGCAGATCTTCAAAACTTTGGTCGTTGCTCTGCTGGTTGCTGGAGTCATCCCACTGTTGTTGGGTCTGCTGTTTGAGCTGGTCATTGTCGCGCCGCTCAGAGTGCCTCTGGATCAAACGCCGCTTTTCTATCCCTGGCAGGTAATTTCCCGAGCGCGATTAACAAAATATCTCATCAGTTTTCCTTTAGGAGCATAGCATCAGGAATATCCTGTGAATCATTCATCCCCCTCCCCGCCACCACCCCCTTTTATCTGCAGGATTGGGCTCTTGGAGTGCTTCATGCCAAAATCATTGCAGCCATTACCCTGATGGGTCCTCAGTGGTGGCTGAAGACCGTTATTGAACAGGTAAATTATTTTTTTTGTCCCAATTGGAGAATAGGGGTGTCAAAATGAGTGCATTAATTTGGAGTTAATTTAAAGTTCTTATAATGTCACTAAATTTTTTTAAATGTGTGATTAATGACTGCATCTTACTTGGAAAGCCTGTAGTGGGGGAATTCCAGTCGCAACGCAGCAGACCTATCCATGTCAAAATTTTACAGTAATAAATTTAATAATAATGCATGAATTTGTGGAGGCTGGTGTCAATTTGCATTTTACAATTTTAAAAATATGCATTATTTCACAAGTTACTTCTTGTTAAAGATTAGCTCTTAATATGAAAAGAAAAATGCACCGAGCTGTCACCAATGTCTTACAAATGCAATTATGCCATCTAGTGGCAGAATAATTACCTCAAGACAAATCAGTAGCACTTTTTTTTTTTTTTTTTAACTTTAGCTCAGTTTTATGAATTAGGAAATTACTGTATCTGAGTAAAAGACGCAGCCATGTTTATATTAGTTTAAAAATGTTTCCACATGTTTACAAGAGTATGAAAACAGCGCTAGCGGGAAAAAAAGATTATTGTACATTTAAAACAGATATAAAATTTGCGATTAATGGTGCGTTAACTTGAAGTTATGCAATTAATTTTGATTAAAACTTTTTATCACCTGACACCCCTAGTTTTTTTGTGTCATTGAAGCAATTAAATTTCGTTTTTACTTCTGGTATTTCACGCCCCCTTCCAGGTGTACGCTAATGGAATTCGCAACATTGATCTTCATTTCATCATCCGTAAACTGGCAGCACCAGTCATCTCAGTCCTGCTGCTGTCCCTGTGTGTGCCCTACGTGATTGCGGCCGGAGTGGTGCCCGCTGTTGGTGAGTGTCTGAACATCTTCAAAAATGCTTTGGCCACTGAAGTCGAACAAGTTTATTCAGCACATATTCTTTCTGTCAAAACTGTTGTTGTTATTCTTTACATGTTAAATCTGTTGCTCCCACAGGGGTGACCCCCGAGATGGAGATTTTAATGCAGAGGAGAATCTACCCGTTCCTCTTGATGGTGGTCTCACTTATCGGCATCCTGTCCTTCCAAATTCGACAGTTTAAACGCCTTTATGAGCACATCAAAAATGACAAGTAAGGACGTTTTAGCGTAGTAAGTGGTACGCTTTTTATGAATTGTGGGTTCAGTGTTGAAATTTGATATTCATGAAATCATTTTTGCGTGCAGGTACCTGGTCGGCCAAAGGCTTGTCAACTATGAAAGGAAAGCAGGAAGAGCAAGCGCAGCAGTCCCCCCCTCCAACCCCGTCATAGAATAGATTTTCAACCATGACCCTGCATTCATGACACGCCCTCCCCACTTTTGATTTGATCAGTCACTGGATTGTAATCCTTTTTTAGACTCTCCATTGCATCTTGGTTGATTTCATCATGGATGTTCTTCAGTCCCCTGATTTCCCTTGAATGCCCATCACAGTTGGCAAGGGAAACGTGTATTATAATTATGGGACAGCAATGTAATCTCCTCAAACGGAGTGAGTGCGAGAGGGAGGTTTTTGATTTGACTTATTGTCTGTCATTCTCACCTTGCTTTGGAAAGTGCTGCCTGATAATTGTACATCTGTAAATACTTTGAATGCAGATTTTGTCTTAAAAAAAAGAAAGAAGAAGAAGACATGGAAAAATGTGATTACCATTGTACATCTTAAAAGTGTATGTATAATTTATTAAATCAAACCAGCAATGTCTTGTTGTTTTTATGACAAATGTCATGTAAATTATGATTTGACATCAGGAAGTGCTGGGAATTTGCATTGTTTTGCCAAGTTAAAAGCACAATTTTTTTTCTGGAAAAGCATGATCAAAATGCAACATGAGATGGTGGTGGTGTTTCCTTCAAGAATCAAGAAAAATCTACATTTCTTTGCATCAATAGCATTATTGGCAGTTTCTAACTGCCGTTTGCAGATAGGTAAAAGGGGAAATTTAATATTAACATTTCAACTGAGTCCACCAGAAGGAATCAGAAATGTTACTATTATAAATATGCCCCTCAACCATCCCATGCACTGTAAAGCCGGCTCCGTTCAGCATTCACATCACATTCACATAGAAGTATCATACATATCAGTCAATCCAATTTATATTGTATTGGGGTGGAAAAAAAGATAAAAATGATACCTTTTTTTTAAATTCATAATTTCAAATACTGTACAAACAATTAAGTCACACGTTGGTCAATGTCACAACAAATATATGCAAACACTCAGACAGTCCGGCTTAATGTCACATAACTGCAATTGGAGATATATATATATATATATGATAACCTGAAAAGGGAAAAGAAAAAGACAGACTTCAACTAAACAAACTAGAAAATATTTTCTATAAAATTATTTCCGGGTTGTGGAGCTTCATTCTAATGACGTCACACGCAGACACTCCCTTTCCCCAGTAGAGGGAGAAAGATGGCGCCCACTCACGTTCTGAGATGCTGTCAACGGGGATTAGCATGGATACCTGTGATTTTTATCGCTCTGGTCGTCTGCTGGTCCTATTATGCCTACGTGGTGGAGCTTTGTATATGTGAGTAGATCGCTTTACTGCCCCGTTGTGTCCATGTTAAGCTTTTTTTTTGTTGCCGCTGTTGCCATTGTACTCGCCACACAAACAGGCAGCCGCTGTTTTTGGCCAGTAGGAAGTAAATAGACTGCAGCCCAATAATTAAACTGGCAAGCCTCTTTAAGTCTCCTGATACAGCTAATTAGAAAACCGACAGCGGGCATTATTTTGAGTCGAGGTATTATTTAAGTGATTTGGAGCGAGACAAACTTTCCCCGGGTGACGTGCATGTTATTGCCTTGCTAACAGTTTTAGGTTCGAGCTCAGTGAGGAAGTGGACATCATTTTATTGCTTCATTTGGTTGGCTTGTTATTTGCAAGTACTTGCTTCGAGCGTGTGCCCCTATTAAATGTTAGTAAAATGCATTTAAAGTTCGTATTTATTTTTACAAATATTAATAATGATTATACCGTTGAAAAACAATAAAAAAAAAAAAAAACTGTACTACCTCTACTAACTGTATGTGGAGTCTGTATATGTGGAACCCAATAAACCACATAACTGCATTCAACAAACACTACATTCCTAGAAAATCACAATGTCCCATCACTGGTGACCTATTTTTAGAACAAGTCCACAAGGTGCTCATGCGGTCCTTGGGGGGCCCCCACCTGGTGCCCACAATGTTGGTGACCACTACATTGGACCATATCATTCGGTTTTCGATACCTAAACAGGTGAAAATTGCATATGTTTGTGTGGTCGCGAACGTTTTAAAGCTTGGGATAAAGATGGAAAATAATTCCACTGGGTACACTCGGTCTGCTGAGTAAGAAGGCAATAAAACAGCTGTTGGTTTTGATGTATTCTTTCAACGGCGCTCTAAAAATATGCGTGATGGATTGCTTGCACAATGTCGTATCTACTATCATTGCGGTGATTTATGTCATTTCTATTTTGTTGTCTCTTACAGTCACCATCACTAGTATAGGAAAACAGGGTAAGCTTTGTTTATTGGTTTTATCTTTTTTTGTTTTTTATGCTCCCTTTTATTAGTTTGCTGGCGCACTGTTCCTTTCTGGCTAATATGGATATTTTTCATGTTTTCCCACAGTTGTATATCTCATCTTCTTCCATCTCTCCTTCATCATGTTTGTGTGGTCTTATTGGAAGACCATCTTCACAAAACCTGCCAACCCTTCCAAAGAGGTACTGTGCGATCCAGAGAGACCCCGCTGCGCTATTCTGGTCAATAGTCTAAAATATTTTGTTTTTCTTTTATGCTCCCGCCAGTTCTGCTTACCCAAGGCTGAGAAGGAGCGTTATGAGAAGGAGGAGCGTCCAGAATCCCAGCAGGAGATTCTGTGGCGAGCGGCCACCAACCTGCCACTTTACACTCGTACCGGAGCAGGAGGTGCACAAACACCTTGATGTCTTTTTTTTTTTTTTTCAGTAGAAGGGGTATAAACACCCCCCAAATAGACCCCAACTGCAAAGTGGTGTAGAAAATGGATGGATAGGGCCATGAAAAGCTACAGTATTGACAGTACAGATTCATAGAAAATATTAACGTTTCATAACAGGCAAAAATATGACACATCACAACATCAATATTTTGTCCCACAAGGATACTGATATCATTTTGATTTTTGTTTCAGCAATTCGTTACTGTGATCGCTGTCAAGTGATCAAGCCCGACCGTTGTCATCACTGCTCCGCGTGCGACATGTACGTTTTTATTCACCAGCTTGCATGGGGAAGAAAAACAAAAAACAAAAACAAAACTTTTCCCTTGCTTAGTTGCCTTGTGTGCCTTTATACGTGTTTCATCTACCTCCTCCATTCTTTTTCTGTTTCATAGGTGTGTGCTGAAGATGGACCACCATTGTCCCTGGTCAGTGTTTATTCCATGTGACTTATGCACAAACCATCCACAAATCCAATACAAAGAATCAAAGTTGGTGAAATTTGCTCCGCATGCAAGCTCTTAGCAGAAGTAAATGAAAGAGCGCACCTTATTTCCCGTAATACCACCTTTATAATCCCAATTTTTTTTATACACATCGCAATATTTTTTGTCAGGATGTTCGATAGCCCTTTTTCAAACTGATATAGTGTACTCAGCTCTTTAGTAGTCGGTTTTAAATGAAATCCGCTGCTGGAGTGAAGCCCAAGATTTCTGTTGATCCCAGAAATGATGCGGTTTTCCGTGTTGTGCATACAGCAGCGGCCTATCGACGCAATATGTGTTGCACACATGCAATCAAATACAAAAAAAAAAATCTGACGGCCCATTATTATGAATGTTTTGATTGATGCAGTCATTATTGACTCATTTCATCCCAGCCATCTTTAATGATGCAACCCCCTTCACTCCCGGCTGTTTTACTGGATTCTGACTGATTTTGCAAGGCCCACAGAATATTGTGTTCTATTGCTATAAAAACATGGAGCGTATCAAAAGAAAGATTAGAGAGTCTTCTTCCATCAGGGAAAAATGTTTCCGTTTTGCAGCAATTAGCACGAGAATATAGCGAAGTTTCATCATGGTCCAGACATCTGTTAAAAACACTGGAGAAAAAGAGTTGATTACAACATGGCTCTGGTTGAGCTCTTATACTCTGCTGCCACCTGCTGGCCGTTATTTTGTAATAAGTACCATTGCTTTAAGCGACCTCTTTAGGTCAGAGGCTGCATCAAACACTTGTGTATGCTCTAGCATAAAAAAACAAACAAACGTATAAATACGTTTTTGGCACCATGGCACTATTTAAAATAGAATGTTTTTATATGGTTTTGGGGAGCAAATGTGTTTTAATTTGGTGCTGTTTGGTCCCATTTTCGAATGTAGATGCTGAGTGTGTCTGTCTGTCCAGGGTGAACAACTGCGTGGGATTCTCCAACTACAAGTTCTTCATCCTCTTCTTGGCCTACTCGCTGCTTTACTGCCTGTTCATCGCGGCCACCGTGCTGCAGTATTTCATCAAGTTCTGGACCGTGAGTAATGACGCACTTGGGCGCCGTCAGTTGAAACCTCCGCGTGCACCCAGACGAGTCCGTGTCGTGTCCTCTTCCCATCCGCGTGTGTGTCCAATCCGAGCGATTCTTCCGATCCGCCGCTGCTCCACCAGTTTCCTCTTTTGTAACATTTTGCCTTTACCTCCTGTGCTTTCTTATTTGTCCACCATCTTCTGCTGCCTGTTTTCCCACAGTGTTGCTAACGAGTCTCGTTTCTGTTTATACTAAAGCTATGCCGGAGAAAATCGGCTGAGAACTGCCCAAAGGTAACACGGAGCAAAGAATTTGGCTTTGTACCACCTCGCACGGGTCGTCGTCGTCAGTGTGATGCGTGCATGCTGTGTTCATCCCTTCGTGTCTCTAACCCCCCACCACCAATCGTTTCCCTCCATCTCGACACCTGATTGATGCCTCTCTCGTTTTCCGTCTGTCCCCACAGAACGACCTGCAAGAGACGCACTCGCACGCCAAATTCCATGTCTTGTTTCTCTTTTTTGTGGCGGCCATGTTCTGCATCAGTATTCTCTCCCTCTTCAGTTATCACCTGTGGCTCGTCGGAAAGAACCGCACAACAATAGGTAACGCCCTTTTCTCCTGAAATCCATCCATTCTTTTTCCCTATCACTTCAACTTCTCTTCTTACTTCGTCTCTTCTTCCATCAGGGGAAAAAAAAAAAAAAAGTATATTTCTATATGTTTCTGTTTTGCAGCAATTAGCCCTAGAATATAGCTAAGTTTCATCATTATTCACAAATCTGTTTAAAACAATGGGGAAAAGGACTTTTTGCAACATGGCCCTGGTTGATCTCTTATACTCTGCTGCCACCTGCTGGCCGTTTTTGTAATAACCATTGCTTCAAGCATTCTCTTCAGTTCAGAGGCTGCATCAAAGCCTTCTCTATGCTCTAGCATAAATTTTTTTTATAAATACATCTTTGGGAGCATGGTAAATATAAAATAGAGCGGATTTTTACATTTTTGGGAGCAAATGAGTTAATCTGCTCGGATCAACAAACAGCCGTTCGCAATTTCGAGACTTCAATTAACCTACCGCCATCCATATTGAATGGATTATTAACTCATTCACTCCCAACCATTTTCACTGAAGTGTTTTCCTGGATTTTGACTGATTTTGCAAGGCCCGCGAAATATTATGTTCTATTGCTATAAAAATATGGAACCTACCAAAAGAGAGATTAGAGTCTCTTCTTTTATCAGGAAAAAAAGTATATTCCTATCTGTTTCTGCTGTGCAGCAATTAGCAATAGAACATAGCTAAGTTTCATCATTATTGACAATTCTGCTTAGAACTGTGGGGAAATCAGCTTGTTTTAACATGGCCTGGTTGATCTCTTATACTCTGCTGCCACTCAATCATTTTCTGTAGTAGATAGACTGCATCAAAGCCTTCTCTATACTCTATTAAAAAAAAAAACAACAACAAAAAAACATATAAATACGCCTTTGGGACACTTAAAACATTTAAAATATGACGTATTTATACGTTTTTGGGAGCTAATGAGTTAAGAATGATTTCAGTGATGATATTGTTTACGTCTCAGAGGCGTTCCGAGCGCCCGTCTTCAGGAGCGGGTCCGACAAGAATGGCTTTTCGTTGGGCTTCCGGAAGAATATCGCTCAGGTGTTTGGCGACCAGAAGAAGTACTGGCTGCTGCCAGTCTTCACCAGGTATTAAATTGCCCCTTTTGTCTTGCTGCTTTGTTTAAAAAAAAAACAAAATCTGGAAGATCATTTATATAACCGTGTTCTTTAGCATTTGCGTATTGCTTGTGCCGACTTTGTCCTCGTTTGTTGCAGCCAAGGAGACGGTCTGACCTTCCCCACTCGGCTGGTCAACGTCGACGTCGAGCAGCCGACAGTCACCTTGCACCCAGAACCTGCTAAAAGGTGATCAGTCGTCGGAAGGCGTTAAAAAGTTTTCTTTCTTTTTTTTCTTTTCGTTGAGGCGTCAGGGTTCATGCGCTTGTTTTGCTCGCAGTGAAGTGACGGTGAGCCCGCTGAGCGAGTCACAGAACCGCCTCCTGAGCAACGAGCAGAACAGCAACAGCATGGTACAACACACGGCTGATAATCCCGTCAAGTCAGGTGAGTTCCACTAGAATGCAGAATAATAGAAACAAACAAAAAAAAAAAAGTATGTGAACCTTTTGGAATTTCCTGAATTACGTTATTTATTTTTTTATTTTTTTATTTTTTTTGCTAGAGCATAGAGAAGGCTTTGATGCAGCCTCTCAACTGCAAAGAACGGTTGCAGAAATGGTAGTTATTACACAAACGGCCAGCAGGTGGCAGCAGAGTAAAGGAGATCAACCAGGGCCATGGAGAAAAAAAAAAGCTCACAATTTTGAATAGATTTGTGAAAACTGATGAATTGATTAGCTCTCTTCTAATGCTAATTTCTGCAAAACGGAAATAGATAGAAACATACTTTTTTCCTGATGAAAGAAGAGACTTTAATCTTTCTTTTGATGGGTTCCATGTTTTTATAGCAATAGAACACAATATTCTGTGGGCCTTACAAAATCAGTCCAAATCCAGTAAAACAGCCGGGAGCGAACGGGATTGCGAAATTTGAAAATGGCGGCGAGTGAATGAGTTAAAATAAAATTAGTGGCGTTCAAGGAACTTACTGACTCAAAATTAACCCACTAATATTGACACCTGTAATTACTATACAAACAATTGCATACTTTGAATTGTAATGTTTGAGATTTGCTGACTTATCTTAAGCCCTGCTGTTATTTTGAATCCAACTGTAAGCGTATTGTTGCGCTCGCCACAAACCGACACGTCTTCCTGTTTGCTTTCACAGCCCCAACTGACAGCGCCGCCGCCGTCTCCATGGAGAGTGAATCCTAACCAGGTGATTTTGTCGATCCCACACGTAACGATCCGTCTCGCGATTTCACGCCGCCTGATTGGCTGTCGTGTCCCGCCCCGCCGCGCCGCAGGAGCGACCCCCTCGATCATCCGGTCTGATGCCTTAAAGCTGCGCGACACTTTTTTGCTCATCACCATGGTGACGTGCAACCTCAGTAACTACGGAAATGCATTCCTTTCGCGCCCGTCACAGCACAGAGCCACGTCCACGGCGTTGGCGTTTATCCGCATGCAGCAGCACCAGTGATTACCCCCCCCATACACACACACGCACTTATTTCATTGATAAACTTTATCTGTATTGGACTATTTCGGTTTGTTGATGAAGGAAATCCTTTGTGGGAATTTTGAGCTGCTTTTTTTAAATTTGTGTTTTTTGGTGCCAAAAGCTACCTGGATCCACTTTAAGATGGTCTCATAGGCACAAAGAAGCTGCAGTCATAAGTGGGAGACAAGCTGGATCGTTACCTTTTCCTTTTCTGTGAAGAATCTAATGATGGGACTCTTGTTTTTCTTATTTGAACTGTCTTCTTGGAAGATTTTATTTGATTTTATTATTTTTTTACATCAAATATTTCCCAGCACAGATGTCCCAGATGCCTGGGCCAGTGGACCGTTTTTGTATGAGCACAAAATGATGGTGCAATTGCACTGCAGAGTTCATTGATGTCCATCAGGCATTGCTGCTTGTCCGCAGGTTGGCAAAGCAACACAAGTTGAATGGATCTTTCATGTCTGTGTGTTTCCAATGTGCATCCTTGACATGTGTTTTTATTCATTTTGCTCATCCAGAATTTTTCCCTTCCGTTCTGTGTCCGCCTGCAGTGCTCGACAAATTCAACATTTATTGCCAAAAATAAGGGCTGAACCAGCAGGAGCTCAGACTTCTGAACCACAAGTTTACAGCACCTTTTTTTTTTTTTTTTTTTAGCTTTACCTTAACCTCGGTGGGCCAAACAAACATGAAGTCATGGCGCTTATTTATCAAACTGGACCTCCTGCCTGCCGTCTTGTCTCACTCTGACCAGCAGATGGCGACAGGGCTTTATTTTTGTCTGCATTGTCTCAGAAAAAAAAACAAAAAAAAAACTCACTGTAAAGACTTGAGTTCAACAAGTCAGATTTGGCCTTGTCTGCTTTTTTTTTGTTTTAGGTGAATTTTATCATGTTTAGTGGGGGAACGCAAAGTTTTGTTTCTTTTTTTTTTCTACCATGTCCCCTTAGGGGCTCCGTCGAATTATGTTCCACATATGCAGCGTTCCCGTTACATGTCTGCCGAATCGCATCCTCATGAGTTTGCTGGATGAGCCTCCTGCTATTTGCATCTCACGCTGTACACGTTTACAGCCGTTTCTATATTGTACAGAGTTGAACTGTGGTGGTGTACATTTTCGATCATATCTGTGCTACATGTACATGTAACAGTATGTGATGACAGGGGGTTGACAATACCTGCTCTCTGGATTTTGTTTACCTGTTATTGTTCAAGCAAGTGACATAGTTATTGAAGGTGTTGGGCTTTGTAACACTGAAGCCACATTTAAATGTAAAAAAATAAATAAATTCCTTTACAGGCAACTCCGAAACAAGCATAATGGAGGGAGAACTTTTCCACTAATGCCCATTTATTCCCAACATTTGGACCTATCATCCTCTTATTTTCTATAAATGGCCTCTAATCTTTTTCTGGGCTGTTGGGCCTCGAGATTGACGCGTGCGTGTGTATTTTTGCACTGTGTTGTTTTGTAATATTATCGTCTTGAGAGAAATGCTTCAGTGCAGCAACCTGTTTTTTTTTTTTTTTACATACGATGTGCAAAAGGCCAGAATCAAGCCCGTAAGCATGGCGCCTCACTGTCAGAAGATGTGATTTTAGCCGTGTGTCAATGTGGTGAAACTGAAGGTGCATCATGTTTGGAAACAGCTTTACTCTGGTGTGTCCTAATAAATGAAGCCATAAAACCACAAATAGCAACGCATTTGTTATTTTAGTGTGTTCCAAGATGGCAGTTCCATGAGATGTTCTCAGGGTTTTTTTTTGTTTTTTTTGTCCATAAATACCAACTTGCCCCCTCAGTTTATCTACTTTTGCTGTCACAGTCTGCTTCTATCCTGCAGTTTGTGACGTTAAAAGTTTTATGGGTTGTTTTTTTTTTTGGGAGGGTCACAGTCGAGTACTTTTTAAAACCTATATCAATCACATTCCAACCGCTGATTAATAATCATGAATTTAATAGCGGTCTTGTAAAACTGAAAATGTGTACAAGTGTACCTAATATTGTGTCCGGTCAGCGTACGTGATAACAGTATTTGAAGTAAGCCAACTTTGTGGAGTTGAACTTTTTTTTACTATCTGTCAACACGCAGGCCCTTGAACTCCTCTTGGAAAGTTGTCCGGTGAATATAAATTCTGTACACGTCAACTCCAGTTCACTTGATTTTAAAGTACTTTCATGTGTCAAGATGCATTTCATGCAAAAAAAAAAAAAAAAAGAGATGAGGGTGAGATCACCACGAAGCACATCCAACGGAAAACTTGCTTGTTGAACGTGCACTGGTTTGCATCCAAGGCAATGGCCTCCACGTCATTTGTAGGTTTTTTTTTTTTTTGACTTGTTGAAAAGCAAACACGTGGCAAGGCCAAAGTGGCCTCACTTTTACTGAACAACTTTGGATGGCTTATCCATTACAGATAACACAAAAAATCCGCCATTAAATAGTGGTGTCTTGTGTGTGGAATGACATTTTGCACTCAATCCGAACTCATTAGTTCAGATATTCAATGGCGTCAACAGCTGCCGTAAACTGGAGTACTTTCTTATATAAAGCGTTTGTAGTCAAACATGGTAGAATTTGGAGTAAAAATATTTTATTTATGGGGGGGGAGCCTCAAAACCGTCTCCATGCTTGCAGTTAGCAAATCCAAAAGGTTAACGCCACATGTTTTGTTTTTCCTTTGGCTTTTTTTTTTTTTTTTTTTTTATGTGTGTGATTACATAATGGATCGTAACAGTGAAAAGACAAGTGTGAAGGTAACTATCCATCAAATGGAGCTTACGGCAACATACAGTCGGGCACGTTACCGTCATATATCAATTAAATACACCAAACACATGCTAACGTAATTAGCATGTAGCTGAAGGCAGAGATGCTAATGAGTAATGTAAATGACCAAATCATTTTGTCAACAAATCCATCATCACATGATGAGGGTTTTATTTTATTTATTTATTTTTTACTGTACAGTTTTCATACTTGACTTGTATGATGCGTATTAGCGGGTTTTTTTTAGGCTCTTAGTGGTGATAGTTAATTCAGTGATTTTACATTGCTTCCTTTGTGGAAAAAGGTTGTGAAACTGAAAGAAACAATGTGGGCGTCAACCAGTATAAAATGTGATAATTTAAGAGCTGCTGAGGAGATTCAAATTTTCCAGAAAGCAACGTGAGTTTGCTTTGAAAGAATGGAAAGTGAGAATATATATGTTGTATTTTCAGTGAAGGTAATAATATCGTTTCAGAGAAAAATGAAATGTATTTGATAGTTTTAAAGTTGCTCAATATAGAAATGTGGCCAAATGATCTTGTCATGCTGTTTTTAGTGTACCTGAAGAAGGGAATATGCAGTTTAAAAAAAAAAAAAAAAAAAGAGAGTGTGCAGTTTCATTTTTTGGCCACAATACAAATTGTGCAATTTAGATTCAGTTTTTCAATACAATGTTTTAAAAATCCAAATTCAAATTCAATTTCTGGGAACAAATATTTTAGCCCATATCCATCCATTTCCTTGACCGCTTATTCCTTTTAGCCCGTATGTTATGCTTTAATAAAAGGGACTATTTTAATATTTGAATAACAAATACTTACCTCAATTTTCATTTGACAGATTCTCCCCATCCATACTAAAATAAAAAAAAATAAAAAATGCTACAATAAAATTACAATACAAACACGCCTGTTCCACAAATGTGTATTTTGTTCTGTCCAAACTATTTAGCTTTATTGTATTTGTACAGCGATTTACATGGTTAAAAACCCCAAACACACATTCACGCACCAGCGGTTGCTTGCTGGGAGCAAATCGGGGGTTAAGTGTCTTGCTCAAGGACACTTGGACATGGTCACCAGGCATGAGGAATGAATCCATAACCTCACGGATGCGAGATGATGGTCCACAGCACAAAAAATGTATATTGTTTTAATATGCAGCACCAACCTTTTTTTCCTTCAATGTTTTAGCGTGACAAAATAAAATTGTGTGGACCAGGCTGACATTTAAAAAGTCACCATATTTTTATTTTTAGACTAATGTGGAAGCTCAAATATTTTTATCTGATTCTTTTTTTTTTTTTTGTTAGAATATCGATGCACTACATTTTGATTGTTTTGATGTTTTGGGGAGGAGGCTGAGCATTTTCATGAGGATGTCACCTTTGATAAAGTAGCTGGATTCGAGGCTACATTGATCAATTATGTTCACCAAATCTCTCCAGGGGTGTGACTGGGTCTTGCGTGCGCATGTGCAGCAGGGGGCGTGCCCATCGGGTCTTGCATCAAATGCGGGGGGTGCCCCGCTGCCCCTGGTGCACATATGACGCCACTGCCAAGTAGCAGCACGCCCTTTTTTCAACTTGGGTAACCCAGCACCGCGACTTCGATCCGTGGAGAGCAACTCGGGACGTCGAAGCGATTCCATCGGTGAAAGTTTCTGGAACCTTCGACATGAACGAATCCATCCCCACTATGGACCCTCGGTGCAAGGAGAAACCTCCCCTGGCCATGGACATCATCCTTCGTGAGTAGGCAATTTTTCGAACCAACCGGGAGACGGGAAGTGGGGTTCAGAGGTCACGTCACGCCATTCAAAAAAAAAACAAAACAAACAAACATTTTAGACGTAATGAATATCTCACCCTTGTGGTATTTGTCTTCGTGTCCTTTTATTTTAGTCAAGAACAATTATTAAACTATTTGAATGTAGGCTATTATGTAATTTATGGACTTAGCGCCACATCATAGTTAATGCAATGTTGACATCAAATTAGTTGTGATTGAATCAACAGCGCCTCTACTGGACGCAGACCAGAATTTCATCAATGAGAGATATCGTGTCTAATTTTTTTTTTTTTGTGTGTGAACTTTTTCAACTTAATGCTGCACCCTAAATAATTAATTGACCACAAATTGCAGTCACATTTCGAAAAGCTGTGATGTTTATTGCTACATTTAAATGACTTTGCTTACCAGAAACCCATCGAGCAAAACGCTCATTTACGGGCAACAGAATCAAAGCAGCCACTCAAGCTTTCGTTTTTTTTTTGTTTTTTTTCTTCCCCACGTGCACAACTAACATGTGTGTACCATCTTTTAAATGAACACCAGATGTGTGTTCTGTTGACACACAATGAGAAATACAGTCGACTCTTGCTCTGTTTATTTTTCACGTGTCTTGTTTCCGAAACTTTGATTAGTTCCAGTTTGTTGATGCTTCAATTAACTGGACAACAGTCCAGATGTTACCTGACTGAATATTTTCTAGATGAGGTCAAAACAAGGTTTTTTTTACCAGGACCTAACTCATGTTTGGTTATGTTGCAAAGCAGATAGTAGCAGTGCTTTATTAGTATTGCCCTTGTATTATTTTGTATTATCTTACCTCAGAGTATTATTATTTTTTATTATGCTGCTGACATTTTTTTCTCGGCCGAAAGCAGCTGACATCTTTGAACGTTTCCTCACAAATGAGGTATCAAAAGATGCGTCTCAGATCGGAATGATGATTTTTGTGTTACCATGGTGACGGAGTTTCAAAATATGAATAAACTGCCATAGAAAATGAACGGGGCGATGACCAAATTATCTGGCGCATAACAGATGTGTTTCTCGTTTTATTTTGTAGACACGTTTCCAATATTTTGGTGGCAATCTTTTTTTTTTTCTTTTTTTTTTTCCTTCTCAAAATATAAACTTGTCTCTTGATGTCATTTGAAAGAGTGAGAGGAAACATGTTTTTTTTTTTTTTTTTAACCTTGTTTTTTATTCTTTTATTTTTACATTATTTATTTACATTTGTTGTTTTATTTCCATTTATATTTATTTTTTTTGTATGAAATTTTTCAATTAAAATTTTATATCCGTTTTTATTTTCTTTTTTTTTACGTGTTTGAGGTATTTTGTGCGGAAGTATATTGCATGGAAGCGTATTTCATTCACTCAAAAATCAATATGTAAAAAAATAAATACATATATTTTTTTTTATTGAACCTTTATTTAACCAGGATAGTCCCGTTGAGATTAAAAACCTCTTTTTTTTTTCAATAATAATAAATAAAACCTGTTTTTCTGAATAATTTTGGTTCTTTTTTTATCTTTTTTTTTTTTTTTTTACTTTTTTCTGTTTTTCCTAATATTTTTTCTGTTTTTCTGAATATTATTTTAATGACAGAAAAAAAATAAAAATAACAGGAACAAACATTACAACAACAAAAATGCAGGAAAAAAAGCAGTAAAACAGCAATTAAAACAAATAGACAAGGTTGAACTTTTTGAAAATAATGTCTGGAAAAGCCTGCTAGAACAACTGAATTTTATATGGGCTTCTTAACAAGAGGCAATTCAAATGGGGGCAGGCGTGCGCTGACGCCCGTTTAGCATGAGTTTGAATGTGATTGGTTCATTTTGAACTTAGCCACATCCCAAAACAACAATCACATTATCTCAGTTTATTTTAACATACTCTCATGATTTTGCACAGGTGCAAGGTCATAGGTAGAACATTTTTGAAATGATCTTGGTTTCATTTGTTTGTGCAGGGGTGTGTAGACTTTTTATATTCCTAAATATTAGAAATACAGTAGCTCTAAGTATGACGTAATGCAAACTACAACCTAAATAAGACACATATTGTTACGTGAATTAGAATGTGCGGATAATAAATTTTTATTATTTGCTTTAGCGCCATTGTATTTTGGATCTAAAGATAGTGAATGCATCATGTGACTTGTTCCCCCACAGAGTTGGATCTCTTCGGCATCATCTTGTACTCTGTCCTCACCTTCATGGCAGCCGCATCCATGTTGATTTTCATTGAGGAGTGCGTTTATATTTATAAGAAAGTGCCCGCCAATAAGAAGAGCACCATCATATGGGTGAATGGAGCCGCACCGGTAAGATTGATCGTCTTTGGTGTACGTCTTCCTGTGCTTGTGTGGGTTTTCACTGGATACTAACTGCTAAAGTTGTGTTTTCTTTGAAGGTGATCGCCACCATGTCCTGTTTGGGAATGTGGATCCCCCGAGCCACCATGTTTACCGATATGACCTCGGCCTGGTGAGTGCGCCTTCCTCCGCATCCTTTTGAAACCTCCCTCACCCCCCCTCCCCTCCGCTCCATCCTTTCATTTGCAGCTACTTTGCCATCGTAGTGTTCAAGTTCCTCGTCCTGATGCTGGAGGAGGTGGGCGGCGACGAAGCCTTCCTGCGGCGGGGCACCAAACACAAATTGAAGATCAGCACGGGGCCGTGCTGCTGCTGCTGCCCCTGCCTGCCGTATGCGGCCATCACACGGTAAAAACGATACGCTGATGCGTGCGGGTTTTTTGTTTTTTTTTAATTTTGGGTTGTGACAGATTTAGGCAAAACTGGCGGCCCCAATCGCACTCTGAATGACAAATTTTCAGAAAAATTGAAAAATGGAAATAGATGTTGTTTAAAATAACCCAAATAATTCTTTTTTTTAAACGGAAAAATAGACGTAAATATAGAGAAGAAACCCTGAGAAAAAAAATGGACTTTTTTTTTTTTTTTTTTTTTTTTTTTTTTTTAAACAAAACTTTAGATAGATATTGTTTAAACTAGTGTTGTTCCGATACCGCTACTGGTATCGGCAGAGGTGCCGATACTGCATTAAAACAGTGATATCGTTATCGGCGACGACTCACAAGTAACATGCCGAAACCATTAATTCCAACGCTAATATAGGATTTTGGATGCAACATCTTGTGTCTTGCTCGTGCACGATATTCACTGATATGTGACGTGCTCACTGCATGCCGATCTAAGATATCCTATTGGCCCTTGAATGATCTGAACCAATGGCAGGACAGCTTTTTCATGTTGAGGAAAAAAAACTCTAGGTATCGGTATGGTATCGGTATCGGCTGATACTGCAAAGCTGGGTATCGGAATCGCTATCGGGGGCCAAAAAACAGTATCGGAACAACACTAGTTTAAACTAAGCCAAATAATTCTTCAGAAAATGCAGGGGTTTGTTTGTTTGTTTGTTTTTTTGTTTTATTTATTTTAACTATAGGGAAGAAATCCTGAGAATGTTTTTTCCACAATTCTTTTTATTTTTTAAACAAAAATTTAGATAGATATTGTTTAAACTAACACCAAACTAATTATTCAGAAAATGCAGATTGTTGTGTTTTTTTGTGTTTGTTTTATAGAAAAAAAAATAGCGGCACAATTTTTCTTCTTTTTTTTTTTTTTTTTTGCAAATACAAATTTTAAAATATATTTTTTAAACTAACCCAAATCATTCTGCAGATTTTTTTTAAAATGGAAAAATAGGTAAATATGAGGAAAAAACGCCTGACAAAACAACAACATTATTTTATATAAATGGGGGGGTATGCAAATTCGAAACTGCAACTAACCATTGACTGTAGCTTTAAGTTACAATATCACCATTTATCACTAGATGGCAGACAAGTGCCCTATACTACCAACATGACTAGGCCTAATAATTTTTTTTGCAGAGGCGCTAATTGAAACCTCATGTGGTTATAATGAAGCACACACATGTACAGTCTAACTTCCTTTTTTTTTTTTTTTTTTTGTGAAGCTTATGTAAAATGAGGAAAATGCTGTGCACATGCCGTACTTGTAAGGCAGGTTAAACACACTCCCGGCCGTTCAACTCTCACTGGCGAGGCGCCACTTTTATGCACACAGTTTAAAAGTTCACTCCCCCCCCCGCATAAACTCACGTGGGGGCAAGCCGCAAAGCAAAATGGCTCCCGATGCAACTTGATTTGCAATTTGAGAATTATCCTCTGTTTGCAGGCGTTCTCTTTTCCTGCTCAAACTCGGCTCCTTTCAGTTTGCTCTGCTCAAGGTCGTCTTCACCGTTCTCTCCATCGTGCTGTGGACCAACGGAACCTTCGATTTGGCGGACGTGAGTTCATCGTTTTGACGATGGGGAACACGCGTCGCAATCTACTTGTACTTTCCTTTCATCTTTCATTGCAAACCACAATTATTAAAGGTATACTTGACTTATTTAAACCATTTTTGGCAGTCAAACATTCATATTTTGCCTGTAATAAATGTCCTATTTTCCATTATTTTTCATGTAAAATTAGTACCTTTTAAAACACATTTTGCAACTTGCCGTCGACTGAAAATGACATCACAAAGGGCTCAGGTAACCAATCACAGCTCAGCTTGTGAATGTCACATGACCAAACCTAGAAAACAGGTGAGCTGTGATTGGTTACCTGAGACCTTGTGATGTCATTTTCAGTTGCAAAATGTGCTTTTAAAGGTACTATTTGTATGTGAAAAATGATGAAAGTATCAAATTAATTATAGACAAAATATTCACTTTTTATTGCTATAATGGGCTAAATAAGTGAAGTATCCCTTTAATAATTTAAAAGTCCTATTCCTATTCCACATTTTTTTTTATTTTTAGTTATTTTTTTTAATAATTGTTGATGTACTGGGGGGGGGGGATTTGCATGATAATTTAAAACCTATAACGCCAAACGTATCATAGTAAATACAAGACATTTTGAGTCCCCTATTTCATATTTTTTCCCCCATTAAAACCCTGACGTATATGATCTGACGCATGCATCGCACGGATGATCCATTAGAGGGCAGTATTACCCAGCTGATGGCTTTTCCAGCGACCTTGCACGATCGCCCCCCCAATTGAGAAAGGAAAGACACCTGTACTTATTATAGCTGGAAATGTTCTTTGGGATTTTTGGAAATACTCATATGTTTGATATGACTGTTTTATTATTATATTTTTGACAGTTATAAATGTGCAATTTTAAAGCATTGTGACCGGATGTATCAAATATGACACAAATCAAAAGTCATATGTGGAAGTTGATTCCCATAGTTGTGTTTATTCAAAATGACTAATAAATAGTTTATTTACAAAGAATCAGAATTTTCTGTCCATATATTACATGGATTCTGTGACATGTGAAAAATCTTTGTTTCAATTGGATCGCTCGTCTCCTTAATTTGAATATGGAAAACTGCTTTTGTGAAGGAGAATTCAAAAAGTTATGGTGAAACCTTTCAATGGATTTTTTGTTTTTGTTGTTGCTCATATTTTCCCCGTCTGTTCTGTCCTGTCTTGTATTCACTGACACGCCCGACGTGTTGCATGATTCAGCTGAGCATCACCGGATCTGCAATCTGGATCAACCCCTTTGTGGGCATCTTGACAATCATCGCCCTGTGGCCCGTGGCCATCACGTTCATGCACCTCAGGACCACCTTGCGCAGCATTAAGATCATCCCCAAGTACGCAATGTACCAGGTACGACTCCAAGGCGCGGATTCACACCTTTATGACGTCACAACGGCTCATCGTGTCGGGTCTGACAAGCGTTTACATGTCGGCAGCTGGTGCTGATCCTGAGCCAGCTTCAGTCTGCCATCATCAACATCTTGGCGCTGAACGGAACCATCGCCTGCGCGCCGCCGTTCTCTTCCGCCGCCAGGGGATACAGTGAGTCACCGTCAATCATCCGACCCGTTCTGACGTGGAATTGCTCCATCGCCGTGTGAAACTGTTTCACTCCTCGCGACGTTTCTGCGCGTCTCCGCAGTGATGAGTCAGCAGCTGCTGATCCTGGAGATGTTCATCGTCACGCTGGTGACACGTCTGCTGTATCGCCGCCTCTACGACCCGCTGCCCGACGAGGAGTGTGACGACAATGAGAACACCAAAATGGTCACTTTGCAGAAGGCCATATGAGTCATTTTTTTATATTATGTGCTTTTCATCTGGATTTTTGGGGACGTTCAATGGACTGAACAGACTCTTTTTGGTGGCACAAACTTTATGGAGTTGTAATAACTTTTGCTGCCAATTCTTCTCTGGTGTTTACTGTCATAAAACCCTCAGAAGTTATGCAAGAGACTTTTAGCACATCAACAATGTTTTGGAATGTATGACAGTTGTTTTTGTAATTTATAACTTTGAAGAAGGAATAAATGAATATTTAATTTTATGATGCTAAATCTGCAAAACATGTTGGACTTGAGACAAGCTGGCGAATAACTTGAATATTTTTTTTCAGTTTTACCTCAATAACATGATGTCACTAACCTTTATCAGTACAGGACTGTCTCAGAAAATTTGGAATATTGCGATAAAGTCCATTATTTTCTGTAATGCAATTAAATAAGCAAAAAGTCACACATTCTGGATTCATTACAAATCAACTGAAATATTGCAAGCCTTTTATTATTTTTAATATTGCTGATTATGGCTTATAGCTAAAAAAAAAAAAAACTCAAATATCCTGTCTCAAAATATTAGAATATTTCCTCAGACCAAGCAAAAAACTAAATAAATGTCATAATCAGCAATATTAAAACAATAAAAGGCTTGCAATATTTCAATTGATTTGTAATGAATCCAGAATGTATGACATTTTTGCTTATTTAATTGCATGACAGAAAATAATGGACTTAATAAGTACAGTTGAATATTCCAAAGACTAATGGCTTTATCCGTTAGGTGGCAGTAAAAAGCTAATTTTGAGTAGCGTTCATAAAATAGAATAAATTGGAATACATTTATGAAAATATGATTTAGACATGGTATAAAAATAAAATAAAAAAAATCCTGAAATAGTTCTCATATAGCTATGTAAAAGTATATTACATAGCAAAAAAAATAAATGCATGTTTCGATTGATGCTACTATTGTCCAATCGGATTGCTACTAATGCCTTCCGTCATTTCCTTTTAGCCAATCATTTTAGTACACCGACAGGCACGATCACGCATGGTTGACTCGTGACTTTCCAACGTACGTACAAAAGCTGCTGACTAGGCTGAGTAGAACGGAAACAAGGACGCGTTTTACAAAAATAAAATAAAATATCGATCATAAGGTTTATATTAAAAAACAGACATATTTGCTAGTATCTTTTAAAAATATGTTTACAAACTGCCATGTGGTTTGGAGAGCCCAATTCTGTTTATGTTAAAAAAAAAAAAGATAATGTTTTTCCTTTGAAAATTGAAAAGTGCGCATTAAAATGTGATAAATAACAAATAGCCGCTGTATTTACTGTACTGTACTCGTTTCGAGTTGTTTAAGAAGCTCTGCGTCCAAAGTGAAACAATAAATGTTCATCTACCAGACGAGCACTTCCGCATTCGAAATTTATTTTGAAAAACCTTAGCAGAAGCCGCAGTCGAAGACTACAACTTGACATTTTTGACGGGTCTGAATTGATAAACAATCAGGAGGAAGACCACTTGCAAGATTATCGCTTCAATATTAGCCATAAACTCGCATGGACGAGAAGCGCTCGCCTCGCTGCGTGTCTTGCAGGCCGAGACCGATGTCGTCGCCGCCGAAGCGGAACTGTTCATCCGATTGTCAACATTCCCGGGGATGAATGGTGGTGCGTCTCGTGAGCGTCAACACTAAACGCGTCAAAATGAGGCTGGTCATGTTTCTGCTGAAGAACACCAACCCCAAAGTCGAATATTACTCCAGGTTCTCGCCGTCTCCGCTCTCCATCAAGCAGTTTTTGGATTTTGGTAAGCGCAGGCATCATCTGGCAGGTGGCTGTTGTTATTTCCTGTGTTGTTGTTGTTGGGTTAGCTCTGTCAAGCTGCACTTTTAAAACGTTACCGTCCACGTGTTTATCATAGTGGGGACTAAATGTTGTGATGTTCATGGTTCTGCACGACAACCATGTTTCTTGTGTAAACATGCCGACATACAAGTTAGTCTTGAAGCTCTGCTTATTTTCTTATTCAGTTTACATTCATAAACCACACTAATGATATCTGTACCATGCTGTTTTTTTTTTGTTTTTTTTTAAATTGTTTAATTCCAATTTATTTAAAGTATATTGGCGCTGTATAGTACATCAGTTATTAACTTATTTTGTGATAGCCCTGGCTAGCTTGTATTGGATTTTATTAGCGGTGCTGGCGTGTTTGGTGAGTGCATATTATTGTTTTTAAACGGGATTTTGTTGATCAATATTGTAAAGAAGAATTTATTCCAAAGCAGATGGCTTCAGTTTTGGTCATATTCATAATTCATCAAAACGCTACAAATATTTAAGTTTAAACAATACTGTATTATGATTGGTTGAGCCTAACAGTAAGTCCAAGTACAGATGAGATCAAGAGTAAACATTATGGCTAACTTTATTTTATTTTTATTTTTTCCTTAAAAGGAGCACAGTAGCTCCTAAACTGAAATTTTAGGGGCTCAAGTAGAAGATTTCGGAGCACACACTATACATTGACTTGCAAAGTAAATATTCATTAAGTATTATTATTTTAAAAAAAATAGACAAATAAATAAATCAGCCAATTTACTGGTTTCACTGGTGCAAGTGGATGAAAATTTTGGTTGCACTGCCTCAAATTTTAGGGGCAAAAATGTCACCATTTGGGGGCAGTCTGGAGTGGAGAAAGTTCATTATGAAACTGGGAACTGCGATTTTCTTTCCCTAATATAAATACAAAAATGTGTCCGCAGCTTACCTCTTTTTGTAGTGCTACTGCAAGTGTCGAACCAATTTCGACATTGCTTCAACGTGTGTCCGAAATTCTCTTCTTGCAGAATCTGCAGGTTGCTTCATCCTGTTTTTTTTTTTTTTTTTTTTTAAGATGTGGCTAGCGCCAATTTCCTATGGTTGGTACCAAATTTTTACCAAATTTTAGCTTGCTGCCCCGTAACTATGATTACCGCGTGGCCATTGTAAACGTTGGACTATGTTTCTTTTGAAGTAGGACGTTCATTTTCAAGAATAAAAACGTAGCTGCACTTGGTTGAGTCGATTAAAAACATTTTGTGAGTCCAATGGCGGAGTCTCGAGTCAATAAATGCTCATAGCAGTACCTTGATTTTACAAATATATTCAAGTGATTTGTGAGGATGGCGTTATTATGTTCGCCTTGGCAAGATTCATATATTTGAGTATTTTTAAATACTGACGCCTTATATTGATTTTGTCATATAGCCCACTCTGTGTCGTGTACGTATATCGTTGTTTGTCACAAAGGCTGACAGCGCATGGAAAGACTTGAGGTTTGAAAGGCAAGCGCATGGTTATTAACTGCAACATGCAAGCAGTTCTCTTAAGCTTTCCCTTAATCCATGTGTGATTTAAAAACGGTCGTTTACATTATGTGAGTTGTTCTGGCGGCTGCGCGAGAGGGAGGCCGTGCAACGTGCAACAACCTTTTTCAGCAAGCCAAATAAGGGCCAAGATACAGAGCGTTTGTTGTTTTACGCTCAAAACAAACCACATCCTCTCCGTCCGTCATTCTGCTGAATCAGAGGAAGGAGCCTTTTGTTCTGTGATGTCATCTGGTTTATCAAGGCAAATAGCAAAAAACAGTGTTGTTTCTTGAGTTGCACACGTTGCACTTTGCATCACCAAACCGGCGTTGACATGACATCCTTTTTGAGGGAGACATTTGCAGAGATTGAGTTCTTCCTGCCTATTCCAAAAAAACAAAAAAAACAGAACCTTCCCCTGACTCCCCTACTGAGTAGAGAAACACGACTTGTTGAAACAATCAAGTCTGATGGATGTTGGCTTCAGATCCCCCCAAAGCTCTCTGTGACTCATTGTCTTGCTTTTGATTTGGTAAATAATTGATAGTGTGTTAACGATAAAACACCCTCGGACAGAAATTAGCCATTGTTATTACAACAACTTTGTTTTCACTGTATCTGATTCTGTACCTTGACTGCGTTAGTCGCGCTCACAATGCTTAGCAAGCAGTAAGTACATTGCAAATTAGCCAATGGATACAATTTCCATACAGACAACAAACATAGTTAGCTTTGACGCTAATAAGGACAAGATAAAGAAATGATGCAGCGTACAAACGTAATTAAGTTTTCACCTTTGGTAACCGCTATTCTTTTCTACATAAACCCAACTTCTGTGTGTCAGATATTGTGTTGTATAGGTATCAATGGGACGCATTGTTAAGTCACTGCCGAGTGTGTTAATGTGACAGTTAGCCGACATCCTATCACCGACAACTTGTAAATCACGCCAAGTTCAACTTTTATGATGGAGTGCTTTGTCTTTTTGTCCACCATACAGAGCAGTTTCGATTACTTGTCAACTTATGTTTCAAATATTTCTAGTGCACCACTGACTTGTGTTATGTTACACCTCAGACAGCAACAAGTGAATGTATTGCCAAGAGAGGAACCAGTTTCGTGACGTTGGACCAATTATTATTATTATTATTGTAGCGCATTCTGGGACCTGTTGACTTACTGGCGCGCGCTTTATTGACAAACTGGTCAGCTAAAAAGTGATATTAGAAAACATTTTGCAGTCCAGACAAAAAGTGTTTGAAAGTAATAATAACATGCATCATGATTAGGCGCTGTTAAAATCTGAAAAAATCAGACGATTTTTTTTTTTTAAGACCATATGAAAAAGATAATAATGTGCTAATGTGCTTCAAACATCTAAAAGCATTAACAAACAAAGACATTCACAGAGCAAATACAACAAAACTAGCTTACCAAAATGACTAAAAGAATGTACAAATGACAAACACATTTGCAACCAAAACATTTGGACATTTAAAAGCAAAATAAAAAAATAAAAAGTAGGTTTATGAAATTACTCAAGACTGAATAGTGAAATTGATTAAAAAACAACAACAACCTTAATCAAAGAAAACTTGGATTTAAAAAGCATTTAAAATTGTGTCTGTCTTCACTTCAGATGGCAACATATTTGTTTGCAGCATAACAGCTAAATGACACTTCACCATGTTTGCTTTGAAACCTGGCTTCCACTAAGTTGAACAAATGCTGGTACTAGTTCTGCCTTTACTGAATCTTTAATGTAAGCAACAAGGGACCAAAAAAAAGACATTTTATTTAGATATATATTTATGTTTTTATAAATAGGCCCATTTTTCGGTTATCAAAATTTCATTCTGCCAAATATCAGAAATGGTAACTGCCTCGAAATAATCCATACCGGTTGGGCCCTCATGATTAGTAAGATTACCAAATGTATTTTTAAGGGTGCTAAAATATGCTACTCATGAGCACAAAACATCTACAGTACATTTTTGCTTATCATTGCACATTATTTTGCCATTTCTGATATGGAATGATGTGTCTGGTGAACGCATTTGATTGGCTAGCATGTTTGATGTCGGACATTGCCAAACGTTGGTCGTCATTGATTGATCGTTCCAGGGCAAGAGAACGCATGTGAGAAAACGTCGTACATGTTCCTGCGCAAGGAGCTGCCGGTGCGTCTGGCCAACACCATGCGAGAGGTCAACCTGCTGCCCGATAAGCTGCTCAGCCAGCCGTCCATCCGCCTGGTCCAAAAATGGTGACTTATTTTTCTTTCTTTTTTTTTTTTTTTTACAAAATGCATTGTTGGAAATGCAATGTGCTCTTGTCAGTTGTGCCGAGAAATTAACTTCTCTTGTTTGTTTGTTTTTTTGTGAGTTTGTTATCGTTTAGTAGAATTTGCGATGGAGTTGGAATTATTTGAGTTGATCTGTATATATGGGATCCATTTGATAAGATATCTGATAATGGTTGCCCTTTGCTTTTTTTTGTCTGTTTTATTAGGTACATGCAAAGCTTTGTGGAGCTGCTGGATTATGAGAACCGGAAGCCTGAGGATCCTCACGCTCTGAATGAGTGAGTAATACATGGATCCCTGAAAGTAGAAGAAACATTTTTGCTTATTCGTATTAACTCATTCACTCCCGGCCATTTTGACTGAAACAACCCCTTTACTGCATTTTGACTGCTTTTGCAAGGCCCACAGAGTCTTGTATTCTATTGCTATAAAACATGGAATCTACCAAAAGAAAAATTAGCATCTCTTCTTTCATCAGGAAAAAAAAAGTATATTTCTATATGTTTTCGTTTTGCAGCATTAGAATATAGCTAAGTTTCATCATTAATCACAAATCTATTTAGAATTCTGAGCAATTGAGCTTTTTTTCAACATGGCCTCGGTTGATCTCCTTTTCTCTGCCTCCACCTGCTGGCCGTTTGTGTAATAACTACCATTTCTTCAACCGGTCTTTGCAGTTGAGAGGCTGCAACCATGCCTTCTTTATGCTCTAGCATAAAAAACATAAAAACAAAAAAACGTGTAAATACGTCTTTGGGACACTTAAAACATTTAATATAGAACGTGTTTATACATTTTTTTTTGTGAGCAAATGAGTTAATGGCAGGTCAAAGAAGGTAACTTTTTAAATTTGGACGCCAATATTTTGTCTTTTACTGCAAATTAATATCGACTTGAAATATTGGTTCTCGGCCTATCTCTAATTTGCATGTTGTGACTTGACTTGACTTGACTTGTCTCCCACGTTTGATACTCACACTTTTCACGCCCACCTTAAAAATAAATCAATAAATAAAATACATGTGATACAGGCCGCGACAAATGTCATTTTGAGTGCATAATGTGGGCCACTAAAACATGGAAGGTAGGCCGAAAATGGCCCTCAGTCCATAGTTTGGACATTGGGGCATTACAGTAACTGTCATTTGGTCTCAGCTTAGCAGCTCTAACAGCCTCGATTCAACTGGATCGACTTTGTGTTGTGTACATTAGGAATTTATGCCACCGATGTTGGATCTGCTCTATTTCATAGCAAAGTTCTTTTGAGTGGTAGAAAATGAACGACTGCGTACGTGGAGGTGTGTCCCGAGGCTTTTGTCCATCCGGTGTCGAGCTGCCGGCTCCGCAAGTATTGCGTGTTGACACAATAACAATGACCATTTGATAAGCAGCACACAGGAATTTGGATGAAGGAGCCTCGTTTGTCACGCCAATTCCTGAGAATCGCTCCACTTGTTTCCGCTTGTTGCGAAACACCGAAAACCTTTTCCCACGTCGACCTCTCAGCTTCCTGGAGTTGCTGATCGAGATCCGGAACCGCCACAACGATGTGGTCCCGACCATGGCGCAGGGCGTCATCGAGTACAAGGACAAGTTTGGCTTCGACCCGTTCACCAGCAGCAACATCCAATATTTCCTCGATCGCTTCTACACCAATCGCATCTCCTTCCGCATGCTCATCAACCAGCACAGTGAGTCTGGAATTCGGGGATGACGTCGTCGTGTTTTTCTAAACTTGCGCATCTGTCCAGCGCTGCTGTTCGGCAACGACACCAACCCGGCTCATCCCAAACACATCGGCAGCATTGATCCCACCTGCTGTGTGGCTGAAGTTGTGAGCGGTGAGTTTGAAAGAGGCGTTTCGAGACGCACGTTGAGAATGGTTTGTTTACATAATACACTACGAACGTACTGGTGGACTTCCTGCAGCGAGAGCGCAAAGAGGAGCAGGAAAGAAGCCACATTTTTTTGGTTTCTTCTACTGAGTCATGTTGTCTTTGCTTCATCCATCAGATGCGTATGACACGGCCAAAATGCTGTGTGAGAAGTACTACTTGGCTGCTCCTCAGCTTCACATCCAAGAGTTTAACAGTAAGAGAGTTCAAGGTTTTACGGTAATATTGTTAGTATTGTTATGGCTAGGGCTGTTTGATACCACTTTTTTTCTTTTTTTTTTTCCCAGTCTAATGCCAGTACGAGTACTCAAGTCTTGAGTAGTCACTGATATCAATATCAAGTATCGATACACCTTGTACCGCATTTTCACGACTATAAGGCGCACCTCAGAGTCTTCCATTTTTTCAAAAGCTTCCCTTATAATCCAGTGCGCCTTATATATGGATCGATATTGAGCCGCAACAGGTCTCGCTGCCAAGACGCTATCGGTGACCCTGCACGATCGGCAGAAGGTCCCGCCATCTTGGATCGCTAGCTAATGCTAATACTTGACCTCAGAGAAAATAATAAAACAGCTGTTTATTCATTTTGGGAGTGAATGGAGTTGTCAGAAAGCTGCTTTGTAATCTATTAATAAAGTTTGACTGACCTATCTGACTGTTTTGTTGACATTCCCTTTAGCGCAGCACCATCTAATGGATGCATAACGTAACCCCAGCCTCTACTGTAGCGCCTTATATATGGAAAAAGTTTGAAAATGTCATTCCACGAAGGTGCGCCTTATAATGCGGAAAATATGGTAATTTTTGCTCGCCAAAATGGCCGCCTTTGGATATTGATAATAACTGCAATAGCGCAATATTAACCAGAATACTGTATTTAAACTAGAGAGGATGCATTTTCAAGAAAATATTTTTGGTGCTGAATAAATCCTCTGCAGTAGTTGGCGCTATGCTAACTGCATTTTGACACATTATATGCTTCAGAAAGAATTTTTTTGTCATTATGGTAAATTAACTTTGATATTTCCGAAGTACTAGCTGGGGGAAAAAATAAAAAAAAGCTAAGGGACTAGAAGTACTCAGTGGCGGCATCCATTTGTTTGATTGTGCAATCGCTCTCCGTTTTATTATTTTCTAGTGAAGAATCCCAAAAAGTCCATCCAGGCCGTGTACGTGCCCTCTCATCTGTTCCACATGCTGTTTGAGCTCTTCAAGGTCAGCGACCTCATAGTTGCCTTCATCTAATTACCGTACACTGCATGCTAATTAACTAATTAACCGGCTCTTTATTTCTAGAATTCAATGAGAGCCACAGTGGAGCTTCACGAGAACAGCACTGAGGGATTACCACCCGTGAAAGCAAAAGTCATTCTTGGGAAAGAGGATCTGTCCATAAACGTGACTCACACACGCACGCACACACACGCACGCTCCGACGCACGCGCACGTTCTTCTTATCTCTGCTGAAAACGTCGTTTGCGCGTCTTGCAGATCAGCGACAGAGGAGGCGGCGTTCCCCTGAGGAAGATCGACCGCCTTTTCAACTACATGTACTCCACTGCCCCGACGCCCAGCCTGGAGCCGGGCGCCGTCCCGCTGGTACGTTTCCAAACCATACTCGCGTTGACGTCTTCTTAGATTATTTTTTTTTTATGTTCCGTGAGCTGTGTTGCGCCCGAAATGCCATAACCGGCTCTCCTTCCTGCTTTTCAGGCCGGTTTTGGCTACGGTTTGCCCATTTCTCGGCTGTACGCTCGATACTTCCAAGGGGATCTGAAGCTCTACTCGATGGAGGGTGTGGGCACTGACGCTGTAATCTATTTGAAGGTAAACATTGAAATGGCGGGATAGTTTTTCGCCACGGGTCAAAAGTGCCCGATACCTGATTTCTGTTCACGTGTTCTGACGGTCTGTTCACATGTTCTGTTTTGCAAGTAACACGTTATTCGTTGTCACGGTTTTCACATTTCCTAAACGTGCACCACTTGTGCCCAAAAGGCATCCAAACGACGACAAGTGTGTCAACATCAGGCAGCGACAACACAAATGTTCATACTATTAAACCATTCAAATATTTAAAAAAAAAAATCAATTACATACTGTGCGTTATTTTGACTGTTAACTCCCCCGTCCCATCAGTTTAAATGTAACGTCAACATTATTTGGCACTTTACAATACAAGGTTTCATTAAAAAGCATTGAAAGTCATTCAATGGAATTCACTCAAATTAAGGCCTTAAATGGCATTACGATTCATTAAATACAATGTTGAGAAATTAAAATGGCTTTTTTTTTTTTTTTTTTTGCAATTTAGCAATCATAAATATGATTAAAAACATATTTGTGGGGACTGCTGACTGCTTTCAATGAACAAAATGGCCGGAAATCCACGAAATTCTTCATGTTCCAAATACTAAATTGCTCTGAATTTAAAAAGAAAATTATTGTTCCTGTCACCGACATCCAACATGAAACACGGATGCCAGCTAGTGGTAGAAATTTACCTCAACACAACATTTTAACGAAAACTGTGAACTGTATATTAATTAATTACCGTACTTACTATAAAATTATTTTATCAATAAACTAAAAGTTCTGACCACATTTGTAGAAGAAGAGTATGAAAAACCTATAAAAGATATTTCATCATACATTTGGAATAGCTATAACATGATTAATTTCTGGTAAATCGTCATTTAATTGTGGAAATCATGCGATTAATTATGATTTAAAAAGAAAAAAAAAACAGCCCTAAAATATAAACAGTATATGCAGTGCTAAATTAGTTTTAATTTGCATTAAAAAAAAAACGCATTGAAAAGCATTCAAGTAGATTTGATGATACCTACAGAAACTTTGCTGAAAAACTGACCTCTATTTTGTTTTTGTGCTCATGCCAAAGCTCGTCTAACAAGGAAAATATTTTGGAACTATGTTGAAGTGAGGTGAGGAGCTTTATTGCACAGACTATCACCCTTGTCTAATAGCAAAGTAGTGATTTGCCACCGTCTTGGTTCATCCGTAGGCGGTGATCAAACTTTTGAGCTTAAGGGCGTCAGTTTGTCGCTGATTCTCGTCATTTGGGGCGGGGCTTGGTCCGGATCAAACCAATTGGATCAAACCAATAAACTCCACAGGTGTCAATGATAGGCTCGATCACCTAAACTGAAATCATTAAACGCGAAACTTATAACCCAAAAGATAAGCTAGCAAACTTAACGGCTATTACCCTAACGACAATAAACTAAATGCTAAAATGTAGCCAAACCATGTGACCACCCCCTGCACACTCCTCCACTTGGTCCAACCCGAAAACCTTTGAGCAGTTTCTGACCGAGTAGGGACTCTTTTTGGCCTGAAACCGCCCACCTTGGACACAAGAAGAGTACGTAAGTAAAACGTGCAATACACACCCAAAAAGAAAAGCCAATTTAAAACATACAATCGCACAAATATTGCACATGACTCAATGACGTCTACTCCGCAGGCTGGCCGCCCTTCCCCGGATGCCACCACGACCGCGCCTGTGGGCAACCACTTCAATAAATATTTTTTCAATTATATGCAATATCTCTCTTGTGCAAAAAAGTGCAGTGTAGACATAACGAACGTTTAATGCTGGAGAGGGCCTCCATTTTTTTTTAATTTTTTTTATCAGTTCTAATGATGATTTAGGACAAAAATTCCATTTTAAATATAGGAACAATATGGGAAAAATACATGCTCCTTGATATATGTATTTTTCTTCTAATACATTCTTCAGTGCATACAAAAAAAAAGATAACCAAATTACTTTTTTTTAAATTATTTTTTTTTTTTATTTTAAAGGGGCATGATGCAACTTAAGACTCAAATTGGAGTTTTAAAACAACCATATTTGTCACCCGTGCATGTTTTAAGAATTGTATAATTGACAGGAGGCACTACTGTGGCCTCCATTTTCATGTAAAGTGAAATAATGTTGGCGTGGTCGAACTTTGAACTTTTGCTTAGAGCGTGACGTCATGCTCGTCGCTGGCGTCCATTCCGTGTTTCACCAGAGGGGTCGCAAATGTGCGAAAACTTTGAATCCTGCGTCATGGGCCTTGAAACGATTACTAATTACATTTTTAGGGTAACGTGACCAACATTAGGTTATGCAAGAAGACGTGCATGTTTTCGTAAAAATCTACTCTCAAAATTTTAATATTACTGTATTCAAAATGTGTGTCCTCATGTCATTCCAAATCTGCAAAAAAAATTATTAGGCTTACTCACATTGTAGTATCAGGGCGGGATAAGACCCAGTACAAGCACAAAAAATAAAAAATAAATAAATAAAAGATTACAAAAAAAAATAGCCATCTTTTTTTTTTTTTTTTGTAGACCCAAAAAATTATGCAAATTTATTTTTATTAAATTTTATTTTAAAAAATTGAAAAAAAAAGAAAAAAGTGGATTTGCAAATACAGAGCATTTGCAAAAAAAAAACAACCAAAAAAAAAGGTCCCCTATTTTATGACCAAATTAGAAAAAAAGACTCACCAAAAAAGAAAAAAAAAGTGGATTCGCAAATAGAGCATTTGCAAAAAAAAAAAGAAAAAAAAGTCCCCTATTTTATGACCAAGTTAGGAAAAAAGACTGACCCAAAAAAAAAGAGAGAAAAGAAAGTGGATTCGCAAATACAGAGCATTTGCAAAAAAAAAAAAAGAAGAAAAAAACCCAACTTACCCTATTTTATGACCAAGTTAGAAAAAAAGCTTTGACCAAAAAAAAAAACCCAAAAAAACCAGACCTCCTCTCAAATCGGTTCCACTATTAGACGATATTTACGTATATTTCCCAAATTCCCCACCATTCCTTGTGTGTTCCTCATCTGCATGAAGGCCCTATCGAGCGAGTCCTTTGAACGCCTTCCCGTCTTCAACAAATCCGCGTGGCGACATTACACCACCAGCCCCGAAGCGGACGACTGGAGCAACCCCAGCAAGGAACCGCGTGACGCCAGCAAGTCCAAATACAAGACCAACAGATAACTTCGGATAACACTCCTTTGCAAATTCCCAGATAAGCGTCGCAATCTCTTATTATAGTGGCGCAAACTCCAGATGACATCCGAGAAGTCTCGTTTCTGTAACTGCATTTATTTAGAAGCGGCGACGCCCGTTTGAATGTCTTTTTTTGTGTGTTTGTCGTACTGTTTTGCCTACCTCAGTTTGGCACATGTGAGTCATCAGTATCCCTTCGTCGTCCAAAGGCCTTTTTTCGCTTCGAGTTTCAGTGGCGTCGTCCTTTTGTTTGAGAGATACTTTTGACCGGGCGCAAGTAATCCAACATGGCGGTCGTAGTCTTATTTCAGCCCGGCGGGAACGTCGTTCATCAACAAAAGACACCAAGATAAAAGCCTTACTACTGAATATTATGGTGGATGTTTTTCAGTTTGGAATCCCTCAACGTTCTTTTGCAACGTTGAGGGATTAAGTCACGTGCCAACCTTGTTGTTGTGTTGTCGTTTTGGAGGGATAGCAAGACGAGGGATGCGCGTGCAGGGGGATCAAGTCAGTCATTTTATTGACCATAATCTGCTTTTTATGTTATAATTGTCCTCACAAACTTTTTTTTTTAATCTGTTATAAGAACACATCAACTGTAAACATTTATTTTCAGCTTTGTTGCACTATACTGCTTTTCCTTTTAGTATAATCATGTTTACTCCGAAATGAAATTTCTCTTAAATGCTGAATCTACTGAATCAAACACAGTACAAAGCAGTGCACTTTACTAATATTACACTGAAATTGTACATTTGATTTTACTTCAAAACTTTTAATGAATTGTGAAAACGTTCTAATAATGTTTTATGAATGAATGCAATTATTAATGCAAGCTTGAAAGTGGTTAAAAGAACAAATGAAGAGTTTGTGATGAAGGCCCATTTAAGCCTTATTTCCGATTGTTGCCGGCGTTTCAGGAGACTCCAAAAACATGAACGTTGCATCATCAAGCAATTTTCAACATTTTAGATGGTTGATAAAAATGATACCCACACGTGTGGACTGACCAAAAGTATATATATTTTTTTGGGGGGGGGGAATTTGCCAAATTGTGACTTACCATGTTTCGGCCTGACGCCTGCGAAATGTTCCTCATATGTTTAAGAAGAAACCCAGCATGTACAGCATATAACTATGAAAATAAATTTGTCGCATATGTATGCAGCCAGTGTGAGTGTGATGGCTCCCATTTTCCATCTCACAGCTTCAAATGTATGTATTTATATGCATGAACTGTGATGAGGGCCCCATGCAATCGCCAACCAAAAAAGCCAGCGGGAGCAAAGATGTGATTCAGAAAAAAAAAAAAGTGTGATTTGTGTGTTTTTAAACATATTGAATGTTTATTTACATACCCAAGCTATTTGATCCATATAATAAAGAAATACATTCGCAAAGCGTATGTTGGATCTTAGTGTTGCCTATTTATACACAGAGGATGTGTGGAATGTTGCAGGTGAATTTAACTTTAAATCATTCTGGGTTAAGATCCAAAGAACTATATTGCCAGCAGTAAAAGCGTTTTGAGTATTGTCGCATTTTATGGCTTTTCTGTATGTGCGAACGATATCAAAGCAAAGACGAACGATTCAATGTCTTTTTGTCCCTTGATTTTTGTTTTGTTTTGCACTTTAACAGTCAACATCTCACAGTGCTTGTACCAACACAGTATTGCATTTATTATTAGTTAATTGTGGTCTGCGTAAAACAACGTACATGGCTTTGTGAAATGAGAAGAAAAAAACCCAAAACATTAATAAAGCCCAAATACGTATGCAATCCCCCCCACCACACCACACCTGTCTTCGTCCTCGTCAGGTGTGGTCAGTTTGTACGTCGCACGCCCTGAATGTCACACACAAAACTTGTAAAGAGACAAAAAAGAAGAAAGTGGCTTCACAAAGTTGTGAGAACATTTGTAACGGACTTTCCATTCGAGTCTTGATCTACATTTTTCGAAGACGGACCAGGATCATGACGTCATCGTCCTCCTCGTGATGGCTTCTTAACCCAGCAAAAACAAACCTCCCATGCACGTCTTCAATATGCTTTACGAGTTTCCTTGAGGTAAAGTGCTTTTGGTGGCCGTCCAGAGTGTTTGCGTGGGCACGCGTGTGACAAGTTCTTAGGCAGTGTTCTGTGTGAATCAACGTGCGCATGTGCGAGCTTTATTATTTCTCGTCCTCGTCGCCTTCGCTCATGCTGCTGATAGAGGCCGAAGCTCCCTTGGGGGAGGCTGGCGGCGACGGCCGAGCGTTGTGCCAGCGGGCCGGCGGTGATGGCGGCGACGGTGAGCGCAGGGGAGACAGTTCCCGAGGAGGACTGTTGCAGGGAGACTCTCTGGGGGACAGGGCGTAGGAGAGCATTCGCCCGCTGCGCTCCTGAAACACCTGCTTCTGCTCGAGCACAGAGAGGGGAAAGGAGGGGTCAGAGGTCATGCCGCAGAATAGTGGTTCTCAAACTTTTTGGGATGAAAAGGAAAACTACTTTTCTGTTCGTTCGTATCACTGCGCGACGCCCCGTAGAGGGCTCACCGACGCACTGCAGCCAGCTAGCTGATACTTCCGCCTTCGAAAAGGCAAACAACTTCTAAGCGGAAGGATCAGCTGGCAGCAGTGCGTCAATTCGCTGTCTACAGGGCGCCGCGCAGTGATACGAACAAACAGAAAAGTAGTGGCTGGCGGTAATGGCGTCTGACTTTTTTCAGGAAAGGAGTATTGTGATGGAAATGTATCACGCTTTTGAAAACAAATAGTTTTTAGAAGAAAAAACGCTTTATTTCCGACACCCCAGCCAGCTTGCTGGACTATTTTCCTCTCGTCCAACACCGGACCAGAACTTGTGTCACAGAACGCTGTTAGGGGTAAGTCAGTGCTGATCGCACACACTGGAGGTGAGGATGAAATTGAGATTCATGTTAAAAAAATCCCAACGATGCCTGGGTGGGAAGAAAAATAAACCCATATTACGCTCATGTAAGGGACGCACGGTATAGATTTGAAGGTGAAAAAAAAACTCATGCGCCACTATGGAGGACCAAAAATGCCAAAATAAAAAAAATGAAGAGTGAAACTAAAACTGAATATAAAAATATAATTCAAAAATTAAATACAAAAAAAATATATAGAAATAAAAACTTCAAAAACATAAATAAAGGTAAAAATAAACGCAAAAATAACAATGTCGAAGCCATATACTACCTTTTGGTGTTTTCTTCCTGTGTGGGTGTGGCTGTTTGTGTGTAGTACACGTAATTAACGTCCACCCACACATTTGACTATCACGATGATTGGCGGTGTCACAAGTGGGAGTGGTCTGTTTTGTTATTAAGTGGACTCACCTGTGGTGTGTGTGTGGGGCTGTCATTGATCACCTGGTGGGGTGAGCTGGGGAAGGAACTATTTTGTTGACCGCATCAAACAAATCGATATTGGAATAAGCACAAGAATCAACTTGGAACCGTGAAGTATACAATCAGGAGAACGTCGCTTCGGGGCTGTGGAGGAAACGAGCTGCGCTGACGTCTTATTGAAAGTACCTTGTTGGGCAAAATAAGTGCATGCTGGTGTTATCGCAGTGTTGTGGATTGGAATTGAAGCGAGTAAACTTGATGAAGCTGTAAGAAAACGGAGCGCGTCAGCAAGGTTTTAACTCCCCCATGTCTTAGCCTGCCGTGGCGTCGCAAACAACTAGACGCCACAATAAACAAAATGAGATTCGAAATGTGAAAATAAATATATAATTAGATTAAAATATCAATCAATAAATAAAAAGGCTCTGCTCTCATATTCCTTTGTTTGATGCTTACCCGAGTACCATCAGGTCCAAACAAATAAAAGGAATTAATAATAAAAGAAAAAAATGAATACAAAAATTAGATTAAAAATATAAAAATAAAGTTGGAAATAAATACAAAAATAAATATGTAAATAGATTTAAATATCAATAAATAAAAAGGCTCTGCGCTCATATTTATCTGTTTGATGCTTACCCGAGGTCCAAATAAATTAATAATAAAAGAAAAATTAAATACAAAAATGAGATTTAAAAAAAAAAAAAAGGATTTAAATATCGATCAATAAATAAAAAGCTCTGCTCTCATAGTTATTTATTTCGTGCTTACCCAAGTACCATCAGGTCCAAACAGTTCCAAAAAGTTGCCGATAAACTCCCTGGATTTTTCTTCCCACTTCTGAATGAGGTCATGACTTTTCTCCTCCACACGGTAGACAAAATGTTTACTTTTCTCCTCGACGTTGCGAACCTTCTCTTTCATCCGGTCCACTTGGTTCTGCAGCCGGTACTTCTTTTCCTGTCGAGATCAAATAGCCCAGATAAGTATGCCGAGTGATGATACTGGGGAACGCACCCGTGGCCCAAGCAGTGAAAGAAGATGGATGGACATCTTACTTTTTTGAGAGATCCGAAAATGGCAAATGATCGCCATTCAACCAGTCGCACGGCATATTGGGGGCAATGTCGAGTATTCATCTAACCCAGGGGTGTCAAACTCATATTAGCTCAGGGGCCACATGGAGGAAAATATATTCGCAATTGGGCCGGATCGGTAAAATTGTAAAATAATTTGTAAAACATTGCCGTCAATTACATGCAGATTTTCGCTATTTGTGGGCCAGCCCTAAATTGTGGGGCGCATCTGTACAAATATTGTCCTAAAATTTTTTTTGCATAAACCTGTATATTGTTCACTGATTGTGTGCCGGGTGCCGTTAATGAAGTTATAAGGACGTTAATCCTTGTCATATGTGTAGTTGGATGTGTCTAATTCAGCATGTTTGTGTTTGATTCATGTTTTTATTTTTTAAACAAACTAACTTTAAATTGTGTTTAAAATAACGACATTCAGAACAATTCCATGTACAAGATGCATTGCTCAACTGAGACTTACTTGTGTAATTATGAATTTATAAGCTTTGATTGTGGCCGGCTGATTAATTGGGCCGACAGTCTTTTTTTTTTTTTTTTTTTTTAACTTTACAAAACCATCTCGCGGGCCGGATTAAACCCCATTGCGGGCCTGATCCGGCCCCCGGGCCTTATGTTTGACACCCCTGATCTAACCTTAAAAAATACCTTCATGTGAAAAGCCCCGGGCCCAACTAAAGATCCAAACTCCCAACCAACAAAAGCAGTGTGATGATCTTACATTGATGTAGCTGACGTTGAGCTCCTTGGCCGTGTAGCCACGTTGGAGGTTGCGACGGGCGTAGACATCGTAGTCCCGGACAATCCTGGTGATGATGTCCGACGTGGAGATTCCTTCGGTGCGTTGAGTAGGCACAAACATTCCTGGATTATGCGCATTACAAATACTTTAATACAAAAAAAGGTTGCATCTGATTTTTTTATTTTTTTGCATTACACGAAACACACCAACCTGCTTCCTTGATGTGTTTGTAGACGTCCTCGCTCCCTGCTGAGGAGTATGGAATATCATCATGAGCCACAAAATCGATCTGAGAAGCAATCAGACGACATTGTATCGCATGGAAGGACCACGCACAGCCCGCAGTCATGCGTTTGAACATCACCACCTTGTGTTGCTCCAAAAATTCGGGCGTGAGCGTCCAGGGAGCATCCCTGAGCACCTCATCGACGTAGCGGCAATGTCGCAGCGCTTCGTATCGTTCCGTCTCTGTCATGACGGTGAAGCCCTTGTACTTATGGGTCAGCTCGTCGCTGCACACTGCGTCGCACAAAAAACACGTACAATGTGGGTCCAGGCAGATCGCGAGCTAGTTTAGAGTTGTTGTTGTTGTTGTTTTTTTCTGGTTGTCTCCCACCTCCCACGATGAGGTAGGTGTTGGGGAAAAGGTTCTTGGCCTGCATGAGAGCCCGAGCATGGCCCGAGTGAAACAGGTCGAAGATGCCATCAGCGTAGACTCTCACTGGACGGTCCACTGAAAACGAACGTTGATAACGTTAATTTTCTGCAAGTGTAGACAGATAGATGTGTAGATTGATGTATTTAGATTAGATTCGATTAGATAGATAACATTTCTAATTTGCTAGCTAGCAACCACATTTTGCTAATTGCTAGCTAGTTTGCTAGCCTTCTAGATAGATAGATAGATAGATAGATAGATAGCATTTCTAATTTGCTAGCTAGCAACCATATTTTGCTAATTGCTAGCTAGTTTGCTAGCCTTCTAGATAGATTGATAGGTAAAAATATGTAAATAGATAAGTAAAAATGTATAGATAAATAGATACAGTAGGCTATGTTGACAGATAAGTAGGAATCCAAGTGGGATATATCCGACTTCCCACCTTTCTCGAATGCAGCAATATATAGGCTACGCCGAAAGATACGCAGATTCGATAAGTGGATACGGATAGTCAGTAGATGGGCGGGGATGAAATACTTAAAAAAACTAAACTAAAATGACAACGTAAAACCACTTGAAAACGCATGATGGATTCTATGGTGCAGAGTTTCCTTACAAAGTAATTGCTATTGACACCTTTTGGCAGTAATGTCCTTGAAATCAATTTCAACTCTCTAAATCTAAAGCATGTGTATTTATACATTTTGCAGCCGATAGCTGTAAGTCTCCTCTTTGTTGGTATGATGACATTGCACTCAAGCGCCAAGGTCACCCTTCCCAGCCTTGTCAAGTACGAGGTCTTCTTACCCGGGGTGCCTCTGCGGGCCTGAGCGATGGTGAGCTTTTCGTGAGGGGCGCGGCAATCGCAGCTGGTCTCTCTGGCAAAGATGGCGGGCTCGGTCAGCATCTGAGGAAAAACACAACAAGAGATGGGCCATTACAGTAATGCCTTCGACGTCGGAGCCATACCAAAATATTGGCTCGGGTTGCAAGCAGCCCTGCTCTTATCGCGTGTACTTAGTTCTCTGTTGTGTAGCACTTACATGCGTAGGCACAAAAACAAGTCTAGGAACGATGCAAAATATGAAGAATAAAAGTAATTGATGAAAATGAAGTTTTGGGGAATATATTTTTTGTTTAGCTTACATCACAAGTTAATACTACTACATACTACAATTTGTATTTTATGCTTCCCTAATCTATCTGTACAACTGGGTACTAAACGGACGGTGTATATGTACTGAGCACGCCACACTTCTGTTGCAGTGCCAACATTGACCTGTGAGAGGCGCCACATGACACCCGGACTGCCAGAAAATACAGAGAAGGAATAAAAGTTGGAAAAGAACTAGAAGAAGCTAAGCTAACTGTTAGCTTCTCAGGTCATTACAGTTGCAACTTGCAAACTATTAAAACCAGCAGATTTGTTTATAAAAAAAAATAGCATTAGCATTTAAAAAAAATAATAATTCTTATGCATAATATATTTCTGATCATATTTTGAGGCAAAAGGGCCTTCACTGTTTGGACTTCACTTCTGGCTGTTGATTTAACTTTCAATTAGGTTGTGAACTTCAACTAAGGCTGATATTCTCAGCACACGCCCGCGTGTACACTATTCATAAGACACAGTTTCCATATTTTCAGTTGTAATAAATTATTTTAGTTATTTATCAAAGCGGAATATGACAAAATGGGGGCTCGTCCAGGATTTTTGTTAAAGTTTTGGTTGCGCAAAATTGCTGTTTGAAATAATGATTACTTGCAACATTTAGATAATTTGTTACACAATCAGGTTCGGGTTATGACTGATGCACTCCAGTGCGTTATGAATTCCGTATCAATTCTACATTTAACTACATATTACGCCTATTGATGATTGCATATGTTGATGTCATTCATTTTCCAAAAAGAGGACAAACTATTTATGCTGTAGTCTTCGAAAAGAAGAGGTCAGTGGCAAGATAGTGAAATTTAGCTGTCAAACTTTATGCTATTTTGATATTTCAATTTACTAACTGCATATTCATTTTTGTACCTGCAGGTTCATCCTCTGTTCCTTAATAAGGTAACATGGAATGCATTTTGTATATAAGCGCTGTTTAATATACAATCTATACATATATTTTAAGATGCTTTTTTTTTTTTTTTTTTTATACAACCAAAGCCAAAGACCAAAATATCAAATATGGTTTGATTGCTTGTGTTCATAAAAAAAAAATACATGGGAAGGATGCCTTGAAAAAAAAAAATTGCACCTCAAATCTCAATACTGAGACAATAAATGTAACATTTGCATTTTTATTTTTTCAAAACAAGGAGTCACTTTGACAGTTTCTGTGTCACGGGAACATCCACAATACCCATAATTCGTCGGGGGTGGGGGGCGTAGGGAGATAGCTAACAAACATTCAGCACAGGACAGATGGTGAAGCTTAACTGTCCATGAGCACAGAGGGGCCTGTCTGGATGAGCCCAGTAAGGCGCACCCTGGCACAAGTGAAGAATATCTGCCGTAAGAAGGATTAAAGCCACGGGATGACATGCTGCAGGGGGAGAATGACATGAGCGGAAGCGCTGCAAAAATGAAAACCGAGGCGACACAGACATCGGTGCACCTCTTTGTCCTCACTGCAGTAAATACCTTGTTTGGCTCAGCATCCTACCCACTCCCACAGGCACATGTGATTTCAGGCATCTGTTTCATATCCAGTCTAACGCCCTTTTGTCTACCTTGTTATATGCACACGACAAAAACAGAGACACCCTACCGTCCGAGGATGGGGGCAAGTGTGTTCAAGCTCCTCCATGATTCCCTAAAGACTCATGGGATGTAGCTGTGGTCCTTCCGCTACGTGACTCAGCATCAATGAGATGATGCCTCGCCTCACCACTATGTGTTTCTTTCTTCTTTCCCCTGTTTCCACTCTCACGTCCCCTCCTCCCATCAGTCTCTCTGGTGCTCTCTGCCTTCCCCTCCCATCCCATCCACTCTCATCTCATGCTGCACAGAGGAGCTCCTTGCAAAGAGAACCCACTCCGCAAACCTGTCCATGCACAGTACACCTTTAGAAACACAAGCCACAAAGACCATCATCAGCAGTCACTTGCATTTACTCTCCCCTCTCCGTAGGAAAAAATAAATAGAAGTACAACTCGCCTGATATCGCAATGTTTACGTTTGAGACACGTGAGCTGCCTGTTGTCTGTCAGAGGATCTTGGATGGTTCGCAGATCATCGGCAGAGATCGCTCGCCCAATCACAGCCGCGTAAATAGTCGAGGAGGAGACCGCAACGGAAACAACCGGTTGGCGTTATATGAAGTAATTATTAAAACTGACAGTCGACTGTGTTTCGACACATACGCCTCATTTACGACATATCATATCTGAGCTCATAAGCACAAATTATTAACAGTAATGAATAGGCTGTGGCTTTTTATTGCTACACATTAATAATAATAATAATAATAAAGAAATTAAAACAATTTTCAACGTCGTGAACCTAGACGGTTTCACTAGGTGATAACTTCACTTTTGCGACAATCTCCAAGTACCGTTAGAAACTTCGAATAACAACACTATTTTCTAATGTAGCTATGATATTGGATTAAATAATATTGCATACAAATGTTCTAAATATGTTTTCCACGTGTACTCAAATAATTACAATTGATCGTAGAAGACAGTTACAGTATATATTTAGTTATTTATTACATTTTTTTGTTCGGCAACTTTACCATTTAAACATTTTATTGTTTCAATCAGCAAACATATTTTAAAACATTCATATGGGGAAAAAAAGACATCTTTTCATTCATAGAACTTCAATATGCATCAATTACAGGTGTGATTTCCGCAATTAACAAGGTGATCCAAAAGTTTAAAAATAAATAATAATAACAAAAAGGTCATAATTACTCATTTTACCTTTGAGGGTCTTCTTTTGCGCCGAGGACGTGTTGGATATGAGCAACATTGACGACGGGCTCGGGTACGTCGCTCCTCCGCCATAACATCTCATATATTTGGTCAATATCGATTGAAAAGTGTGTTTGTTTCTTCTTCAGCCACTTTTGCTGTGATGGTAGCACCTCCCGTCCGTGTTCGAGTAAATACACGCAACATAGACATGATGATGACGACCAATCAAGTGTGCTGACTTTATGGCATTTTTTTTTTTTTTTTTTTTTTGGAGTGACCATATGGTACGCAGTGTCTGATTCAGTTGGCTACATCATATTGTAATAAATAAGTACTAGTCATACAAGAAGGTGGGGAAATTAGTGTAACCTAAATGTGCATAGTGGTCATATGGGGATGAAGAACAAACGGCCTTTGTGCTATTATTGTAAACACTATCTGTGGCCCCAATCTGGGGCACGAAACTATTGTACCCTCCGAAATTCCGCTTCATTACCATGGAAACGAATTTGGTTGGGATACACTGCAGGAAAATGACCCTAATCGTATTTTGGTTTTGTTTTCTTTATCATAGGGGCGGTTTTAATTTATTTACGTTTTACAATGTTTATATAAAATTTTTCTACAAGGAAGGTTCATTGTTTCAATAAAGCTTCGTGGAAGAGAGGGGAAAAAAGGAGTAGGGGGAGTAGCCGACTTTTTGTACAACACTCCCACCGTGTGGACAATAAATGCAATAGCATGTTGTCGTCATTGGTTGTGATGTCACTTCCGGCACATGACTTTCCCCGGGAAAACCATTTGGCGCGGACTTTCTTGTTATTGTGTTGGATGTGCTGCTGGTTCCTCGTTTAGGAGCTTTTAGCGAGCGTCCAAACCGGACTAAAGTAGTCATGGCTCCCGTCTCGAACCCCGACAAAGATACGGACGCACCGGGCGGAGGTTGTCTTATTTTAGTTGTCTTCAAACCTTCAAAGCGTGGCTGAAATGAGCTAACTCGGTGGTTAGCTTACCTATCACGGATGCTACTGTGTCTGCGTATGCTAACCCAAATCTCTAGTTTTACGTTTTCAAACAATAATTCGGGTAATAAATAAGTTCCCGTCGTTTTATTAGGGTTTATGGGTTATGTGTTGTCACTTGTTCCCTTAGTTTTCTATACACATATGTCACAGGCGAAGTATAAACTTATTGCATAGAATTTGCTCGGAACAGCCTCAGTGTACACACACTATGTAGTGCTTGTTAAGAAGACTGCCATTTTCAAATATGCTCATTTATTGGTATTTTGAGTCACTTATGGAAAATAAATACATTTAGAATATTTCTACTCCTCAAACCTTGACACGATAACTGTGGACGTGGTAAACTACATATGTATGTGTCTCCTTGCCAGATGATGTCGGCGATTCCTGTGGTCTGGCCAAGTCTCGCTCCAGACGGGAGAAGAGGGAGAAAGTAGGGAGGAAGTCTGCTCTGGAGCAACTGAAAAAGGCCAAGCGAGGGGAGAAGATCAAGTATGAGGTCAGCGGATGAGTCAATTTCAAAGTGATAATGCTCTTGAAATCATAAAATACGAGAATGAGTGTCGACACATTGGAGGCATGTTTGTATTCATCTCATAAGAGTATTAATTTGATCTATTTTGCAGGTGGAGGAGTTAAGCAGCGTGTATGAGGAAGTGGATGAAGCACAGTACTCCAAGATAGTCCGGGACAGACAAGAGGATGACTGGATTGTTGATGATGGTGATGCTGCAAATATCGCAGCAATCTATGTAGTCAGTATTGTTCTCATTTATTTATTTTTTCTTCTTTCAGATGGAGTAGGGTACGTGGAGGACGGCAGAGAGATCTTTGATGACGATCTGGATGATGACGTGGTGGAAAAGACAAAAGGTATTTCGTATTATTACATCATACATCATATTCAGTCATTTTCTATGCAATTTATCAGTCTCTCGATATTATTTTCCTTGGCAGGAAATTCTAGCGGCAAAGGAGTCACTGCAAAGAAACAAATGAAAAAAGTAGCAGTGTCAAAGCCAAACAGCATTAAGAGCCTCTTCATGAACAGCAATGTCAAGAAGCCAGCAGAGGTGCATCATAGTTTTCTGTCTGCTGTATATAATACTATAATGTGTTTACAAAGGGTTCAAAGTTTGAAGTTCCAGTCTTACGCCACCTTTGTCGGAGCACATAGTCTCTTAATTCTAACCTATACAACTTCGCAAAATACGTCACAATTGCAGTAAATAATTGTCTGGAAAAAAAACAAAAACATAAAGGGAAGTAACAGAAAGAAATGGTTGCTTACCTTGACATAAAACGTAAGACTATTTTATTCATGTTATTTATCCATCAATCCTAAATTATAACCTCTTGCAGAAAGATGTGGACTTGTCCAAGGATGATCTGTTGGGAGACATTTTACAAGACCTGCACTCAGAGGTTGGTAGAGAGATAAATATGTTTTCATGTCAACAAATGTTTTTGTCATACTTTTTATTTTTTTTATATATATTTTTTTTTTAATAACTTGCTGGTTGCCCCTCAAATTTCCCTTGCAAATATGTCTTGCTCTTTCCCCATCCAGAAAAGCACCATCCTGGCTCCTCCACCTGTGGTAACACTAAAGAAGAAAAAATCCATCGGCTCACCCATGAATCCGTTCTCTATCAAGCCACAGATGGCCAAAGTAAACTTTTCAGTTGTTTAAATGACAGCTGTGATTCGTTGGGATGACATCTGTCAAATGGGCTTTAGAAAAACAAAAAATGTTTGTCGTATCAGGAGCCAGCTAAGGCCAAAGTCATCCGTCCGCCTCCTCCTGACACCCAGAGGCCAACAGCTACTTCATCTCCTCCCTCAAAAAGAGCTCCAGTAGTGGAGAAAGAAACAGAACCAGTCCAGAAGCAAGAGGAAGGTGCTAAAAATTGTGCACTTATTGATTTACTCTTGTTCTGACTCTTGGACTAACTTCACTGATCATGTTTACCCACAGTAGCCGAAGATCTGGTGTTTGACACGATGGACTTTGATGAGCCGATGGAGGTCGGACCTGAGGAGCCTCCGGGGCCTGCGGTCAGACAAGAGGCCCCATCTGAATGTAAAACAGCCGTTGTGGCGCCAGTCAAAGAGAAAGCTCAGAACGCAGCCCTCATGTGAGTCCTTCCGTCCTCGCATATGCGAGTAAGCTTTTATGGGATGTGACGGAACCTGACTGAATGATCAGCTCCGTCTGCGAGCGCTCTGTAGCGGCAGGTGACGTCACTAGACGGAATTTGGCATCCGACTAAGGCAATGGAAGACAGAATCATGAGTGCTTGTGTACTTTTTCTGTGATTAACCACTGCTCCAATTCTGGTTCTGCATTGCAGCAAGACGGGAGGCTCATGGGGGCCGGATGATGGAGAGAGTGCAGTCACCGAAGCCACTGCAGAGGTGCAGGTGGACTCAAGCAAGCTGCCACTGGTGGAGGGTCCAGATGGCGAGCAGGTTTTCAGATTCTATTGGTTAGATGCTTTCGAAGACCCTTATAATCAACCAGGTATGGCAAGCTATATCCTCTGACATATTGCTTGGATATTCCTCAAGCACAGCCTGACTCTGTTTTGTCTTGCAGGCGTGGTGTACCTGTTTGGAAAAGTGTGGATCGAGTCGGCCCAGGCTCATACAAGCTGCTGTGTCTCTATCAGGAACATCGAACGCACCATGTATATCCTACCACGTGAATTTGTATGTTGAAAACTCTACTATAACAATTAACACTTTTTTTTTTTTTTTTTTTTTTTTTTGTTAATACTAGAGGTGTCGAAATTAGTGTGTTAATTATGAGAGAATTTAAAGTTCCTTCAAGGGCACCAATTTTTTTTTATTAAAGACTGCTCTTTACTTGGAAAGCCTGTGCTGGGGGGAATTACACTCGCAACGCGGCAGGCACGCCCACGTCAAGATTTAGCGGTCGTAAATGTAATAATAATGCCTGTACTTGTGGAATGGGCTCAAATTGTATTTTACAATTTTAAAAATGTGCAGAATTTCACTAGTTACTTCATGTTGAAGAGATTAGATAGCGCTTACTGAAAAGAAAAATACACCACCAATGTCTTACAGGTGCAATTATGCCATCTAGCGGCAGTAAAATGACCTCACCACAAATCAATATTACACTTGTTTGCATATTTTTTATTTTCACTCAATTTCATGAATTATGAAATGGCTATATCGGTGACTAAAAGATGCAGCCATACTTCTTAGTTTCACATTTTTCTCACTTTTGTAAAGAGTATGAAAATTAAAAAAAAAAAAAAATTGTACATTTAGATCATAGAAAATTTGTGATTAATCGTGACCTAACTATTAAAATCATGCGATTTGATTACGATTACAAATTTTAATCGCCTGACAGCACTAGTTAATAAATGTGAATGAAATATTCGTTAAGTGCTTATGTGTTCACCTCACAGAAAGTAGACCCCAAGACGGGGGAGGTGTGTAATACGCCTGTTGGAATGATGGACATCTACCAGGAGTTCAGTGAGCTTTCTGACAAGTACAAGATCATGAAGTTCAAGTCTAAGGTAATCCTCCCAACATTACCTACACCACAGCGTGTATATTTTTGTGTCAAATATTACACTTGTTTTGGCTTCAGAAAGTGGAGAAGAACTATGCCTTTGAAATGCCTGATGTGCCCACGCAAAGCGAGTACCTGGAAGTTCGCTATTCAGTGAGTAAACGCACGTTATAGGGATTTTTTATTTTTATTTTATTTTTTATAAAGATTCAAACATTAATCTTACTTGTTTTCGAAGGCTGAGTTCCCTGCTCTGCCGCCTGACCTTAAGGGGGCAACATTTTCCCACATTTTTGGAACCAACACTTCCAGCTTGGAACATTTCCTCCTTAGTAGGAAGATTAAAGGCCCGTGCTGGCTGGACATCAAGACACCGCGTAAGAACAGATTAAATAAAATGGCGCACCGCTATCTATTTCAAATGTAGCGATAGATAATATGTATTAACATGTTTGTGTGTGTCTGATAGAGCTGCTCAATCAAGCAGTCAGCTGGTGCAAAGTAGAGGCTCTCGTCCCGAGAAGTGATCTGGTCACCGTGGTCAAAGACTTGGCACCACCGCCGGTCACAGTCATGTCTATCAGCCTCAAGACCGTCCAGAACCTCAAGACTCATCACAATGAGGTCAGGATTGATTGATTTTGGAGGACAACAAAATACGTAAACGTTTTTTTTTTTTTTTTTTTTTTTTTTTAAATCAAAGGATACGTTTGTGATTGAGTTTATTTTCCCCTTGTGCAGATAGTTTCCCTGGTAGCACTTGTCCACCATAACTTCCATATGGACAAAGCTCCACCTCAACCACCTTATCAGACTCATTTTTGTGGTGAGCTCCTGCTAAGAATTCTTTTGTTCATCGCATACTGCCAAGATGAGGACCACAGGGCTCATTAAATCAAATTTTGTCTTTCAGTGGTGACGAAACCGACCGACTGCATCTTCCCATATGACTTCAAGGATGCGCTGAAAAAGAAGGTGAGCTGGCACAGAAGGGGGTTCATTGACATTCCTGAGGAAACTGATGAGATTTAGTACACGAACGGTGCCAAGTAAATCAGACTTTAAAAAGATAATCATGTTCAGTCATGATAAGTTTGGTGTGAGTTTAGTTGTATGATGCCTTTCAATGATGTTTTGAAACCAACACACTGAAGTTCTCTTCTTCTCTTAGAACGCTAAAGTGGAGATAGCCACCACAGAAAGAACTCTACTTGGCTTCTTCCTGGCCAAGATGCACAAAATTGATCCTGATGTTCTTGTGGTATGCTTTTGTATTTTTCTTCACATCCATGATATGTTTAATCACTTGGTTAAAACAAAACTTTCCGCTTGTTACTTTTTAAGGGTCATGACATTTTTGGCTTTGACCTTGAACTGCTACTGCAGCGAATCAACTACTGCAAAGTTCCGCACTGGTCCAAGATCGGACGCCTCAGGAGGGCCAACATGCCCAAACTAGGGGTGAGGATTAAAAATACACGGTGTGGCTTTTTGTGTGTGTGTGTGTGTGTGTGTGTGTGTGTGTGTGTGTGTGTGTGTGTGTGTGTGTGTGTGTGTGTGTGTGTGTGTGTGTGTGTGTGTGTGTGTGTGTGTGTGTGTGTGTGTTATAACTGTTTTCTGTTTGCTTGCAGGGCCGCAGCGCCTTTGCGGAAAAAAGTGCCACCTGTGGCCGCCTTGTGTGCGACACAGAGATCTCCGCAAAGGAGTTGATCCGCTGTAAGAGTTACCATCTGACTGAGTTGGCTGCGCAGGTGCTGAAAACGGAGCGAGCCACCATCCCAGAGGAGAGCATCAGAAATCTTTACAGGTGTCACATTTCATTAGGTCCAATGTTGATGTTTTTTTTTTAACTTCTTAGAAAGGTCTGTTTGTCTTCTAATATGGCAAAGCAAGTTGCAATTTAGAGAAAAGTCTCACCTAATGAGAAACTTTCTTGTTCTAACGAGAAGGTTTTCTCGCTTGGGTAAGACTGTAAAATGACTCTACCTGCGAGCGGTAGACGTCAGACGTTTTAAATTACTCTCAAACACACCCTAATGGTGATGACTTACAAGTACAGCAGCAATGTTGTTATAATAAATTCCTAGGTGAAAATATAACCAAACTAGGTCCATTTTCACACAGAAATGCAAACTGTCACTCGAGGGGCTCCGTGCATAGTGTGAACTGTAAAAGGAAATTGTACTTTATATTCAATTCCATTATTGTTATTGTGCCAACCAGAAACTACTTCATCAGTCGCTTTCACCTGACAGCCTGGGGAATTATTTTAAAATGGAGTGAGATATTTTTTAAAAATACCATTTGTGTTGACACAGTTATTTCCTTGAATCCGAATATTTGCTAAACATTTATTTCTATAGACAGATATGTCTCATGTTGTGGACATTGACTTATTTGCATATTATTTACAACATTAAATTTATGTGACTGTCTGCGTGCCAGTGATTCTCCTCATCTTCTCTACCTGCTGGAGCTGACGTGGACCGACGCCAAGCTGATCCTCCAGCTAATGTGTGAGCTCAACGTACTGCCGCTGGCCTTGCAGATTACCAACATTGCCGGCAACATCATGGTAATGCGTGATTCCGCTGCCCACTCACATTTCAAGTTGTCTTTCAATGGGCAAGCTTAGTCACCTAACTATTTTCCCCGCAGTCTCGCACTCTGATGGGAGGTCGTGCTGAAAGAAACGAGTATCTGTTGCTTCACGCTTTCCACGACAAGAACTACATCGTTCCTGACAAACCGTCCTTTAAGAAACTGCAGATGGAAACGGTAACCTCAAACACACCAGAGCACCTTTTTTTTTTTTCTTTTTTTTTATCTCGTTTTGTTAACATAAATGCTTAAACATGACTGCTCTTTTCCAAATGTCTCAGCATGAAGGAGAAGAAGATGTTGATACCGGGAAAGGGAAGCGTAGAAAGAAGGCCGCCTATGCTGGAGGGCTGGTGCTGGATCCTAAAGTTGGTGCGTGTGTTTTGGATCATTCTGAACTCTTTTTACTTCATATCTTGAGTTAATATAAAATCCTTGTTTCAGGTTTCTACGACAAGTTTGTACTGCTGCTCGACTTCAACAGCCTATATCCGTCCATCATACAAGAGTTTAACATCTGCTTCACCACCGTGCAGCGAGCGGCTTCCACCAAGCAAAAGAAGAGTCGGGTGCGTGCAACTTGTCCGTTTGTTCGATCACTTAGGTGTAAAGTGATGTGTTGTTTCTATGGCAACAGGAGGATGAGCCAGAAGAGATCCCAGAGATTCCAGATTGTGACTTGGAAATGGGAATCTTGCCCAAGGAGATCAGGAAACTGGTGGAACGGCGCAAACACGTTAAACAGCTGATGAAACAACAGGACATCAACTCGGACCTTTACCTGCAGGTACACACCAACGCAAAATCAAATTCAGTTTTAACAAATGAGCAAATACTTAACCAAAGTTGAACCCCGTTTATGTGTCTTTCTTAGTATGACATCCGACAGAAGGCTTTGAAGCTAACGGCTAACAGCATGTACGGCTGCTTGGGATTCAGCTACAGTCGCTTCTATGCCAAACCGCTGGCTGCCCTGGTCACGCACAAGGGCAGGGAGGTAAGTCCGGCGAGCACACCTAAATACATTTTACATCAGTTAACACAGAATAGAGAGAACCTATATTGCTTAACAAATTTGTCCTAATATGGACATTTTTTTCTTACATTTGCTACGAATCAGATTTTCAATGGTAATTTTTCTGTGCCGCCACTAGTATTATGTTACAAGTGATATCCACAAGAGAGCACTGCTGCATAATTTTTCTTGTCGACCACCCATGCCCTCCTTTCCTAGTTTTTCCATTAACACCGCTGTAACTTTCGTTTTTAAAATTAATTCCCAAAATAAATATTTGTCTTGTCTAATGTAATGTAAGTATTGTCTGTCATACATGGCACTACATACAAAAATCTCCACGTTAAATCTGATCTAATGACTTCTTTCGACACTCGTTAATGGAGTGTGCACATGCTCAGTAAATAGGTGCGAAGAGATGCCCGCATGACATAAACAGCTAAATGTGGTAGTGTAATTGAATACTGCACACACACACACATTTGCCACACTACTGCTAGCAGGCACGTTCATTCACTCATCTCAATAGTGAACATCCAAGTGGAGGTGTCGGGCTGCCACGCGGGAGTATTTCATTATTTTCGTTACACACGCATTGTGTTCCCTAATGGAGGGCGGGGCCATAATTCTGTGTGTTCTTGTTACTTTGTCAGCTCACTTGTGCTTGCGACGTAGTACAATTTGTGTGTCTTGATTGGCTCGTGCAGGTGGGATTCTCTGGGAGTTTATAGGTTGCGGACAACTTTTATTGCATTTCATCTTTTCTTGATGCGTTTAATGTTTTGTTTTTAATTCATATTCTCCATTTTCATGAGTTTAAAAGGTGTATTGTATGGGAAATACGCCTTTTGGAATAATGACTATCGCCGCCGATGGTATGGAGGGGAATTACTTCTCGCGCATGCGCTTAAGTTACCTAATAGTCGGGGTCGGTGTGGTGTGTATTGATGCCATTTTTGTAGGAGATGTGCGGACGTCTGGGCCGACGCCACAGGTGGTAGGCGTCGTTCACATTCGGCTGATATCGGAGTGGTGTATCTCGGCCTTTAATAAGGACAAATGCGATATCAGGACATATGGGTCTTACTTTAAAATTATCTGTCAGTTTTTTTTTTTCCTGTAAATTTTATGCATCAAAAGTACTAGGGATATTGGTGACTACTCAAGCAGTGACTACGTGTACTGGTATTGGTCTGAAAAAGTGTTATCAAACATCAAGATTCTATTAAAGTTACGTTTTCATCAGCTAGATGAAACTATAAGCCAGTAGAATTCAGTCTGAACCTCTGTTTCACCAAATTAGTCATTTTAATTGAGTTTTCTTGGAGCCCTGACATCATATAGCTGTCAGCCAAGCACTTCTCAGTAGTTTCCGACTGCAGCAAGACAGAAAGGCCAGCTGGCATTTATAAGCGGCATCCTGATGTATTTGCGGCTATCGCCGTTTGCACCTCCGCCCCCGTTTTTAATCGCCACATTTGCACTCTACTTTGGTATTGTGATTTAGGAGACTTTTTATTTTTGTAATTGTAACACTCGCGCGCCTCCGCCTAAGTGCAAATCCAACCCCGCACTGCTCCCACTGCTCTGTAGGTAACGATTTAGCGGGGAATGTGTATATTAGTCGATTGGCTCTTGTCTTCTCAATCTTGTTTTGAATTGAGACTGGACGAATCAGATTGAAGGTTACAGGTTTCAGAGACTTGGTGGGGCTGAGTTGGAAAGGGATGACAGGATTTTTGGCCGCACTTATCGATTGTGTCAAGACCCCCCCCCATCCGTGCACCTTTTTTTTTTCTCGTTTTTGTATTTTTTTTTAATTTTTTTATTTTTTTCCCCCCGTTTGATCTTATTACATGTGAATAAATGTTTGGGTATGTTCACATCCATGTTCGTGTACGTGGGTTTAGCGTATTTCGCGCGTGTGCGCACAAGTGCTACTGCCCGAACTCTGCCCTTTGTCGGCGGACCATTTGTTGTGGGCCAACTCTGTCCTGGTATGTGTGGGTATTAAGGAGTAAGAGGAGGTGGGGGCACTGGTATTAAGAGGAAGGTGAAGGTTTAGGATTACACGGCCGTGAGTCTGCCGCAGATTGATGTCCCGCTCAACCCCTCGGCGTTATTTCGGGTCCTTTTGTATGTTTGCCAGAGAAGCGTCGGGCACAGGGGAAGAGTTATATGAGCCACAGAGAACAAGCGGTTATAATTGGCTGCTAAATGCATCTGTCACACCAGGAAGACATTTATTGTCTAGTGAGTAGTGGCCGGCTGATCCATGATGTCATGCTTGAAATACGTAGACGTCATAATTATATATATATATATATATATATATTTATATAAATAAAAGGGGGATAAGTTCCTGAGAGGATCTATCAGCTTGCTGGTGTTAATTTTCTGTCCTGGTGTTAATGTTGTTACTTGCTGCAAATTGAGTGTCTGCGAGCAGTTAAGGGCACTGCAAAACTAAGCACATCACTGGCTTTTACTTTGCTATTCATTTTATTTTTTTATTTTTTCTGGAGTAGCTTTCGGCTACTGATTATAAAAAGTAACAGTGTGTCGTCCTAATCAAGTGATGTAAACAAGCAGCCCGCTGGAAGCCGCTGATTGTTTTGGAATGCATATTGGTTTGACCTTTGACTTTTTGCCAGCACATCTGACAACTGTTAGCAGGTGTGTGTCGGGTGCAGGATGACTCCCTAAAAGCCATGTAATTGAGTCTCTGTCCTTGTGTTTAAAAACAGACTGACAGGAGCTCGTAGTTGACATTATTGGATGGCACGCACGGCGAGGGATAGATGCGAGCTTGGATGACACGGGCGAGGGTGCCGTGAGGTCAGAGTGTCGTGAAGGTTAATCCCACCCCGTGTGAGTGTGTGTGCGCTTGTAATCAAGTCAAGGTAAATATTGCCGCCCCCGCAGTCCTCCTTTCAGGTTTCGGATCATTCCGCTTGTCCCACGATTCACAAATCATTCCCCCCGAATTAGACACTGGAATCCCGCGACCATCCGATCATGTGTCGTCTGTGTCTGTATGACTAAATAGTGTTGGCATCGTTCCTATAGTAGCCACTGGCTTCGAATCATTTTTACATTTCCTTTGATTAGAGATGGCCGTTACAGGTGTACGTGTGTCTGTGAATGTTTGCGTGTTGGTGTGGAAACGAGGGCTGCATGTTTCCACGGTCGTCTTGTCCCCCAGCCCCCTCCGCACTCCCTAAAGAGGTGGCTTTACTCCGGACTTAACAAATAGTCACATGGGAGCAGCGCTGCTATTTTGGCTCCATTAGCTGGCCGTGGTGGCAGACGATCGAGTGGGACAAGATTTCCACATCCGGACTGTCACTTCAGTCACATTTGCTAATGAGGCCTTGTGAGATGAGACTAATGGTTGGGATTGTACTTTACAGTGCATTAATCTAATGTCTGATATGTCAATTGCGGGAGCTCATAATGAGAGAATAGGAAGTTGTTCTAATTGGCTCAATAAAAGATTTCCTTGGTCAATTGTTAGCAAAAGTAATAGTCAGTTTTCAATTGCTTAATATTGATATTGATGGCTGAAACACAAGAAAATCTGATTTGTATCTCCAACTGGAAATCTTGCAGTTCATTTTATTGTAAATCAGGGTTTCTGTGGGTCATTAAAAAGCCTTAAGTCATTAAATGGATTTGGCTAAAATCAAGACCTTAAATGTCATTAAAAAAAATAAATAAAAAGAAGCATTAAATACAATGACCGGTGGCATTAATAATTTAAATACAGTTGACGTAAAAACATTGTTCATTCTTTTTTTTTTTTTTTTACTTATGTTGTGTAAAGGAGTCATAACACAATTTAGCAACACTAAATGTGATAAACACTTAACTTAACATTTACAATGAACAAAATTACCTGGAGTCCACAAGTTGCTTCATGTTCCAAATAACAATTGCGCTGATTTTGGAAAGAAAAAATGTACCGTTCCTGTCACTAACGTCCAACATGAAACACTAATGCCACCTAGTGGCAGAAAAATTACCTCAACACAAATGTATGCCTTAATGCGTTCCCTTACACAATGGCACTCGATTTCTCAAAACACAATCTTCTGTCTGCTCTAGTCTAGCAAAATACCAAAAGAAACAAATGCGCACAGTTTTATTGCGCTTTGCGCTAGACTTGCCTTAGGCACAAAAATGGGACCCAGTGTGTAGAAGTTGTATTTTGTGTTGTTACTACACAAATGAAGATTACTAAGATTACTCTTATTATTAAAATCCTGGTTGTGGATTAGAGAAAATGGTACGAACACTTCACAACATAGTTACCAAATGATCAAGGTATTAAAGGGACTTGTTTTCTGGGTATACTTGAGTTCTGAGCACATGTGATGTCATTTTCAGTTGACAAGTGGTAAAATGTATTTTTAAAGGTATTAATACAGTATTGTACATCAAAATTATGAAGCGATCAAATTAATTTTAGACAAAATTTTAAATTTATACTGCTGTACGTAGGTAAATGAGTAAACTATCCCTTTGAAATATTTATTATTGTGGTATAAATTGATTCGTGAACATTACAATATTTTCATCCTGTTGGTTTGGCTAATTGCCATGTAATAAAAATTCCAAGCATACCAAAATAGATCACAATGAACCATGTAAAAATCGCTCACTTTTCTTATTGGTTCCAAGGATGTAAAAATGAAAGAAGTAGTGTTGCTTACTGCTAGCATCCATCAATGGTCTAATTTGGTTACATCCCGTCTATAGTTACATGATCGTCAAGGAAATCATGACAAAAACATAAACCCAGTTCTTGAGCTGCTTTTTAGATGACAAAAGGCGGTTTAATCATTTTCGTCAGAGGCCACTTAACTGCCACAAGTAAATTAGCAATTTGGACGTGAAACATTGCTTATTTGCTCACCGTCACACAATTGACTTTGGCTGTGTCAGTGGCAACGCGGCGACGTCGGAATGCGTCCTTTTCCATCTGTCGGTGCGCCGTATTTTCTAATTGAGTGGACCGCAGGCGCATTGTTGTTGTCGTCGTGGAGTTATTTACATTGAACGCCAGCATTTGTGATCTCAGCCGTTGGTATTAAATCAGAAACGGCCTTGTGGCAGGCTGACCCGCCCCGGCGGTAAACATGAGAACGCGGCTATGGCATCTTCCCAGACAGGTGTGTTTTGGGAGCAAAAACCTTTGGTGCTTTTGTGCGCAAAAATGTCCACATTAGCAGTAAAGGCAATACATCTTTGTAGTCAATCTTTTTTTTTTTTTTTCGCAAATATTTCTCTTTTTGTGTGTTTGCGCACATGGCAAGGCAAGTTTATTTGTATGGCACATTTCATACACAAGGCAACTCAATGTGCTTTACACAAGGAAAGACAACACATAAGCATCAAGAAACAGTAGTTAACATTCAGAGGAAGAAAAATAAATGAAAATAGGTTACAAAATTTACTAAAAAGAACATACAATAACAATCTTAAATCATTATTCGACAAACTTTAAAACATTTAACGTAAGGAAGTTTAAAATAATAAACACTTAATTAAAGCTGTTTAAAAGTCCCTAATCAAAGGTATAAGAAAAAAAGCAAAGTTTTTAACCTGGATTTAAAAGCATTTACACTCGGGGCTGACTTCACTTCTGTTGGCAGCCTATTCCATCTGTGTGCGGCATAATAGCAAAATGCAGCTTCACCATGTTTGCTTCGAACTCTGGGTTCCACTAGTTGGCCCAAGTTTGTAGATCTCAGAGCCCTGCTTGGTTTGTACTCAATCAGCATTTCTTGGATATATTCAGGACCCACACCATTTAGTGATTTATAGACGAGTAGCAGAACTTTAAAATCGATTCTACAGCATGAACTCTAACCCCACAGCACTGACAGCGCCGCTTTTTCTCCACAGGTGCTATTTCAGTCAGGCCATGGGTCGTCCCAAAATGCTTTTCATCAGGAGTGCTTTTCAAAACAATCCCAACTGTTGTCCCAGGCTCCTTTTTACAAGGACTCTCGGTCACAGTGCAGTTTGACACGCTAGCCCCTCATGCGCTTCTCCCGCCTGGTATGCAAATGGAGACGTAAGAGGAGATCGGCACGGCCCATTCCATCTTTTTGCGGATCCAGTCGCAACTCAGCCGAGCAGGTCAATTAAGGTTGATGCTGCAAATCAGTGACTTGTCTGGTGAAAGTTACAAATGAGACAAAGTAGAAAAGAAGAAATTGAACTGCAATTGAACAAAAGGCATCTGTTTGATATTGAGTGGTCACTCCTTCTCTGTTAACCCGAACTGATTGATAGTGTCCAAAATAGTAGTTACTTGAACAAGATTTAAATTGTCAGAGATTGAAGTTAATTTTGCTTTAAATGGCATATAACTGTGTACTACAGCACTTACATTCCTATCTCACGTTTTTAATACATCAGTGAAACTGAGCATTATAACATTTATAAGGACATAATGTTTCACGCAGCCCCTGTAATGGATTTCATTAGCGTGTTGGTGTTTTGTGTCGAGATGAGTGCTCACACCACCAGTTGCACAGATTCCAGTGTCATGGTCAAACGACTTGTCTTACACGCGGCCCATTCCTCTGGGCGGCCTGCCCTGTTGGAAGTGACAGCGTATGGAAAATGTGTCTAAATGAGTCCGCGCATTATTTACATCAACGCGTTCTCACTTTGCTTTGCCTCACGTTGCTGTCGCCCTCACTTTCCCAGGATTTGTCTATTTAGCACTTGTCTGGCCTTTTTTTTTTTTTTTTTTCCTTTCTGTCTACCCACTGCTTATTAGACTCAGAACATGCTGTTTTCGCTGTCTTTGGTCACAGATTTATGAAGGAGCAAAAGTGCCTGAATAAAAAAAAAAAAAAAAAAAATGAAATAAAATAAAAGTAGAACATAAAAATATAATTCAAAAATTAAGTACAGAAAAATAAATATAACTGGTAATACAAACAAAACTATATACACTTAAATAAATAAATAAATAAATACAAAAATAAAAAACAAGTCTCAAAAAATAAATGTATAAATAAATGTGGAAATAACTTCAAAAATAAATCTATTAATATGATTTAAATATCAGTCAATAAAAACAAAGGCTCCGCTCATATTTATTTATTTCATGGTGCAGATGCTGTCAGCATGAAATGCTCACTTACAATTTTAAATCGATTTGTGAAAACTGATGAAACTTGGCTCTCTTCTAATGCTAATTGCTGCAAAACGGAAACAGATAGAAACATACTTTTTTTTCCCTGATGAAAGAAGAGACTTTAATCTTTCTTTTGATAGGTTCCATGCTTTTATAGCAATTGAACACAATATTCTGTGGGCCTTGCAAAATCAGTCAAAATCCAGCAAAACAGCCGGGAGCGAACGGGACTGCTTCTGTGAAAATGGCGGCGAGTGAATGAGTTAAAAATCTGAATAATCTCTTATTTGGATTTTTGAGTGTTTTCATGACCTTGCAAAACACAAATATTGCCAATATTTGGGTTTTCAGATGGAAATGTAATCTTTGTCATCGTTATCCAAACAAAAAAAGAAAAGAAAAAACTTTCGCAAGTGATTAGTTGAACTCTCTCCTTACCATCTTATTTTCCTTACACCTGCCTGTATGTCTTAATAACCTCTGGTTTGAGGCTTTCTCCACCGGTAAAGATCTTTGACTGATTCTCTCCCTCATTATTAGCATGTCATTGAGTTGTTTAGTCTGCGAAAAGCCTTCTACCACACACTCGCGTCTTGAGACGTTGACCTTGTTGTTCAGCCTCTAATGGAGCAGGCTGTTGGGTGAATGACTCAAACGCCCGCCTTTGTACAGTGGCATGTGTCACCCCATAAAACATGCTTAAGTCCCACTCTGGTTTCAGGGAGTGGATGTACCCCACCCAGCAGCACCCTTCCCTTACTCTGAAATAGCCCTCGTCCTTGTCCCCGCACACCGCTCACGCGTATGCCGGCGCACTTGATTGAGGCGCAGATTGCCAGTGACGGATCACGCGAGCTCTGTCCGGTCTTCGGACCCCTCCCACTCTCAGGTTAAAGACTCGGGGCTCACACCTGTTAGGATCATTTTCGCTACTTTGTACACAGTGGACAGCCACTGTTAACAGTCTTTTGTCCTTCAAGTCACTCCTCGGGTGATTGAGGCCATTACGAGTCATTAAGACGAAGTGTGTGTGTGCGCGCGTGTGTTTTGCCCAGCGTGGATGTGTGTGGGCTGAAAAGATGGCTGTCACAGCACGCGCTCATAATTGCCCTGTTAGCCAATTATCCCCCGTTTAAAAGAAAATCACCTGCTCTGCTTTTGTGTCCGCACGCACGCACACGGTAACACATGAAATGATATTGAGTTATTATACTGTTTGTTCCTGTTGTTTTTAAATGTGCGATGTTGACAATTTTGTTCTAATCTATTTTTTTTCCCCCCTGCATCTGTTCTCATTCAGATTCTGATGCACACCAAAGACATGGTCCAAAAGGTTGGTACACCTCATCCATTCATTTTATGACACTGAATACTTCATTTGTAATTTGGTTTATACCAAGGGTGTCAAACTCATTTTAATTCAGGGCCACTTTCACCTAAATAACCTATAAATAACAAGTCAAAATATTTATAATTTTAAATATTCATTTTATTGGTGCAAATAATTACGTTCTGAAAATATTAGCTTGTTTTATTATTTTTGCTCTGGCCTAATGGGCCAAATTGGTCCTCCTGACGGGCCGGATCTAGCCCGCGTGCCGTATGATTGACACAAGTGGTTTATACTGTAAATCATCTTATAAAGTCATAGACCAAAATATTAGCAACATTGCTGAGAAGGCTAAAGATGACTTGACTTATCTTTGATGTCAAACATACGGCGCTCGGGCCAGAACCGGCTCATCAGTGGATCCAATCTGGCCTGTAAGAACAGAACTGCAGTTTTTTGATAAAATTAACGCTTGTTGCTATTTTTGGCCACTTGGGGGGTCCATTGACAACCCTTTAAATGACGTTCTTGAAATTTGGCTGTTGCTCAGGATTTGATGCAAAAATCTTTGCACTTATTTTGTTAAGAAATTTCTGATTATTCTGCAATAATATAATAATAAATGGGAATATTTTCAGAATATATGTGTAGTTATTTGCAGCAAAAAAAAAAAAAAAAGGAAATATTTTGATCTGTCATTACTTAAAGCTTTTTAAGCCACGGACAAACTGGCCTGGATCAATTTAGATCAAATGGATAGTTTGTGAATTATTTTACGTTTTTTTTTTTTTTTTGATGTTCTTTTCAGATGAACCTAGAGGTCATCTATGGAGACACCGACTCCATTATGATAAACACCAACAGCCGATCTATGGAAGAAGTCTTCAAACTGGGCAACAAGGTGGCTGCAAAACAAAAACAAAAAAAATCACACTTAATCAAGACGATACATTGCTTTTCTAATACTTTTTGTGTTCTTTTTCCCGTCTCAGGTGAAAGCAGAAGTGAACAAGTTGTACAAACTGCTGGAGATTGACATTGATGGAGTGTTTAAGTCACTTCTGCTGCTGAAGAAGAAGAAATACGCCGCTCTGGTGGTGGAGCAGCACGGCGACGGGCGCTACAGCGTCAAGCAGGAGCTCAAAGGTCTGGACATAGTTCGGCGAGATTGGTGTGACCTGGCCAAGGAGTGTGGCAAGTACGTTCAAGTTAAAAACCAAACAAAACCTGGATTTGAGTCGCTCATACTCGATTACAAGGGGCTTGCTCTCTCCTGTTGCAGCTATGTAATTGGTCAGATCCTGTCAGATCAGAGTCGTGACATCATTGTGGAGAACATACAGAAGCACCTTGTGGAGGTGGGAGAGAAGGTAGCCAGTGGGGCGATACCTTTGCAACAGTATGAGATAAACAAGGTAAAGGACATTTTCTATACTTAGCAAAGTTCCATTTGTCATTACCTTCCTTATACTTCCTCCTCCACGTTTTCCCCACCTCCCCATGCAGGCACTGACCAAAGATCCTCAGGACTATCCAGATAAGAAGAGTCTCCCCCATGTCCATGTGGCTCTGTGGATTAACTCCCAGGGTGGGCGGAGGGTCAAAGCTGGTGACACGGTCTCTTATATCATCTGCAAGGTGTGTTCAGTCATTATCAATACGGAAACAAATTACAAGTGTGGAGTTTATTTCCCCCTTGTTGTTTGAAGGCTTCCACTCTTTTTGGAAATTTCTTACCATTTTCACGAATCACATGCACACAATTAGGGATGTCCAATATCACTTGTTTCAGGTCGATACCAGTACGAGTACTCAATCCCGAGTAGTCTCAGATACCACTCGTACTTTTGATACATAAAATAAATCAATAAAGAATGATTTCAAGAAAGACTTGTATTTCCCTATATTGCATAAAATAAATGTCAATCTTCTGTTATCTTTTTCAATTTCTATACGCACTTATAGATATTGCGGGCCTCTGTTCAGTCATGCATGCTTTTAGTTCCTGATTGTAAAACGGTCACAAGAGTTTCGGCCGCTGTAGCGAGTACGGAGACCTTGAAATAAGGCAAGGCAAGGACAAGCAAAGACACTTAAAGCGTTAACAAACACACCAGTTAACAAAAAGAAAAAAATGTTTAGAAGACCTTAATCAAAGTTATAGGAAAAAAATCCGTTTTTTTTTTAACCTCGATTTAAAAGCATTTACAGTCACTTCGATTGGCAGCTCCATTTATGTACAGCTAAATGCAACTTTGCCATGTTTACTTTGAACTCAGGGTTCCACTATTTGACCCACGTCTGCAGATCTTAGAGCGAGACCGGTTTTATATTCAATCAGCATTTCTTTAATGTATTTAGGACCCAAACGAGTCAGTCATTTACAGACCATGCGGTAGCAGAATTTTGAAATCTATTCTCACAGTTTCTGGTCTTTTTTTCTTCGAAAGGCGTTTGATTTGATTGATGCCAGGGCTCTGTGTGGCCCCCACTTTTATTCATCCGCTCCAAAACCATCCAATCAGATTTAACGGCCCTTACTCCACTCCGTCTTGCTGGAATATAAAATGGCAGTTGTCCAAACTGTCTACCCCTGATTGATTAATTGATGAATAGGCGTGGCATGTTACTTTTATATCAATGGCAGTGATCATTTATTGATGACATTTAAGTGTACGTTTTTGTTGTTTTGTTTTGTTTTTTACCTGCAGGATGGCTCCACATTGGCAGCCAGTCAAAGAGCGTACGCTTTAGAGCAACTCCAGAAGCAAGATAATCTCAGTCTGGACACGCACTATTATCTGGCCCAGCAGATCCACCCAGTGGTGTCCCGCATCTGTGAACCTATTGAGGGCATCGACGGCGTGCTCATAGCCACGTGGCTTGGTAAAAAGCACATGTTGATCATGTTTAGATGATTCTGCTGCTTCGCCCCAAACGTTTCTGTGAATGTGAAAGGCAATGTTACCGTTTGTTTGATTGGCCTGCTGGCGACTTCAGGTCTGGACCCCAGTCAGTTCCGGTCTCATCAGCTGCACCAGAGAGAGGAGGAGATGGACAGCACTCTGGGAGGGCCCATCCAGCTGACCGACGAGGAGCGCTACAAAGACTGCGAGAGGTTCACCTTCACCTGCCCTCAGTGTGGGAAGGAGAACATTTACGAGAGCGTGTTTGAAGGAGCTGTGAGTTTGTTTTCCTTCACTTTTTTTTTTTTGCTACATTTCTCTCATCACAGAAATGGTTGTTTACTTTAACCTGTAGGGATTTTTAATACCAAAAAAAAGGTTTGGATTTTCTAAATAAGATATTTTTTTCTAATTAGCTTATTAATCTAATAAATTTTCGTTTTTATATTCTTTTAATTTGTAGTTCCTGATCGTAAAACGGCTACAAGTAATGGTTGCCGTCACAAGTACTGATACCTTAAAATAAAGTTGGTATCGTCACAGATACGACACCTGGCATTGGTAGTCAACCATCCCTACTTATAAGTGCTCAAATTGTTGGTGCCTAAAATGTTTTAATGAGTTATGTGAGTGATAATTTTTACCATAGTTTTATTTTAATAGAACACCTGAAATATGCCACACGCCGACTGCACACCTCACAATCTAATTAGACCCAGCAATTGTATGAAAAATTTACACATGCTTAGTTTTGAACCACCTTTTCAGTTACGCAAGACTTGAACATGATGTTTATTAATGTGCGTGTGGTGTAGCATGGCATCAAGTCAGATTTTGGTGTGCTAATTTAACTACATGAGTGGGATATTTAAAGAACATCCAACTGTTAACATCACTTTAAAAAAGTTAAAAATGGTGAATTAGGAAGCAAATATATGGAATTGTCATACTTCAGTCAATACAATAATAAACCTAATCTGGATAAAGGCCAAGCCAAAGAGATTGGTGACATGTTAAGAGTGGCACGCTCTCATGTCCTGTGATGAGAGTTCTAAGTGGCTAAAAGCAGCCTCGTTGTGATACTTGGATAGAGCAACACCTAAAAGATGTGGAGGATGCATTCCATCAATAAATGTCAAGCAGATGGTCAAGACCCTGCAGAGATTTGTGGCTAATAAAAACAAACTCTTGAAATCACTTCTGAAAATAGGTGTCCATTGCAGACGGCCTGGCCAGTTCGTTGCTCTCCGGTCCCGGATAACGTGTGCTCTACAGACTGCACAATTTCACTTAGTGTATGTCGCTGCAGTGCAAACACAAGTTGTGTACCGCTTCAAGTACACAAAGCGTGTTCGATTTGAAATGCTACAGACATGATTGTTTATTTGGATCATTAGTGAGGATTTGAACTGGTGAAATTGACTGCTAAGCAGATCAGTCAAAGAACGGTGATTCATGGTGCAGTCACCCTCTATATTGTGTCTCTGCCTGTATTTTTAGACAGCTGCCTGGCTCCAATACGGACTCTGTTTTCATTGGCATAGTTTGGACACCGCAACTTGAAAAGCCTCTCCTTAACCCCTGCCGTTCTGTAGACACGCACACATACAACTACGCACAGATATTCTACCATTTGTCAGGCCAAGGTTATGTATGCGCTATCAGCTTGTAATGAGGAGTAGGGCACACAGCCTTTTCTTGTCTTAAAGGCTCTAATAAACCTGACATCCCCCCCTTTATCCTCTGTTGGCTTAAACAACTTCCATTAAATCAGTGGTTCTTAACCTTGTTGGAGGAATTGAACCCCACCACTTTCCTATTTGCGAACCCTTCTTTTTCAATAAATATCCCCCACCCTCAAATTCAAGACATAGGTATACGTTAAATAACGTCAACAAATTTTTGTATTTTTATTTTTTTTCCCAGTGCAACGTCGAAGTGCAGCACTGCCTGGTCAATGGGTTCTGGAATCTAAAACACTCTAAACTATGGCCAGCAGATGGAAGCATTGTATCTGTTTTCGTCAATGATCAAAGCCTCTGTCATATCAAAGTTTTTCTTTGATAACGTGTGGCAGTAAAAGAGTTAAAAGTGTTTTGGTGAAGGCCGGTCGGAATCCGTCAGTAATAAGTATCCGTACGGAAACACGAAATATGGGTTCCGGCAACTTTTAGTTGCTGCAAAAATGTTGCATGCATTTTTGCGTCAACCAATTATTGTGGCTGACCCAACCGACTTGGTCGACTTTTTTTTTCTCAACAGCCCTATTACTACATATTAAAGAAATTACACGACGTACCAACACAACCTACAGATTTATTTCGCATTGAAAATAAACCCAACATGGAAGTTAATTGCTTATAAGACTTAATTATCCATGATATGTCTTACTTTTTTGTGCTTTCCCTACTATGTGAGTCACTGATAAGACGGTAAGTTAATTAGGGCGGCGAGCATGCTCAGTGAGCAGAGAAGGGAGGACAGATGGGCCTTGACACGTAGCAAGGGATGCTGGGAGGAGGCGGTGACAGATGATGGAGGACAGACAGGGGAGGAGAATCGTTTGATGAAGGTGGCGGGAGAGCCGGGCAAAAGCTGGATCGAGCCGCGGGGATTTCCCCCCCGAGTTCACTTTTAGCGGCGCGACCTGTTAAATCAACATGCACATTATCATGCAACAGTCAGCTGACATAGTAAACCGTTTAAAAATGTTGAGGGGTGCTAACGTGGGCTTTTAGAGTCAGAAGGAGACTTGGATGTCAAAGATATGTTCTTTGGGTCACGTTGTAAGCCCCACACACGAGATTAATTGCAATTCCTCTGCAAGCCTGACATCAAGACGAGCGTTTCATAGTTTTATTTAATTGCTCGGTCATTAAAGAGCTGGCAAGTAAAGTAAGGAGGTGCATAATTTTGTTTGGGGGCGGATGTCTGTTATCGGAATGAAGCAAGCGAGTTAAAAAAGTAGCAGGGGGAGGAGGTCATGTAGAGAAGAGAAGGAATGAAACAAAGATGGAGAGACGTAATTCATTGAAGTGCATTTCGGAGAGTCAGGCAGTTGACGTGAAGGCAGAAAAAGTCTTTGTTTTTACGAAAAGTACTGTTATAGGCCGAGTGGGGGGGTGTCACCCGGCATGCGCCCGTCTTTGAAAGCTTTTCTTTGCTGCTGTCAGTGCACTAGTTAAATGGAGTTTAGAATTTAAATGGGTTAAAGCATTTTTTTTTTTTGTCTAATTGGTATGGACTACTTTTCTTTTTCTTTTTTTTTCTCTCTCCCATGGACATGATTTTACCAGGAATTGACTTATGCAAGCCTCATTGTGTCTTTTCCTTTTGACTGTCATCCCTAATGAGTATGACCACAATATGTGTACGGTGCAATCTAAGGATTATTGGCCTTCAAACATCGGCCAAAACAATCGTCCAATTGGGCCAAATAACCGACTATTTCCCCCTTAAAACGTTATCGAAGAAAACTGACGTTTCCGACGTTGTGAAAGTGCCCTGATTGCACCATTTTGCTTTTGTAGCATTAGCAACTAGCGAGTGTGTAGCGTATGTTATTCTGGTTATTCTGTTGTCCCTTTAAGCTGTTTCATGACACCGCAGTTGGAGTTAACTGTGAAAACCAACCACACAACGTAAAAAATTACATCCCCTGTGTATTTAAATACAAAACATGCTTCGTTTCTAAAACATCGCTAGCCTAGCACGAACATCAAATTAGCAAATGCTAACAGGAAGACAGGAAGTTAGCGTTGACTTCGGGAGTGTTTTTCCTTCAAATAACGAATATTCACACACAAATTTATGGGAACACATACTCACAGATGATAACACTACGCAAAGGCACAAATTTTTCCCAATGGGTGAAAAAACGAGTTATTTTAATAGAATTCAATTGCAACCTTTTTCTGTACTCACTTTAGGTGTGTACGCCATGGATGCATGGCACCACACTGCCCCCAAGAGGCCAAAACACACTAACAGTCAAGTTATCTTGATTTATATAGCACTTTCAAACAGCCTTAGCTGTCAGTATTTGTATTATATATATTTTAAATAAATAATCGGCAGATTAATTGGTAATCGGTGTTTTTTTCTGCCGAAAATCCGTATCGGCCTCAAAAAGTGCATATCGGTCGGGCGCTAATTCTAGCTTTACAAGGCTAACTTATATATTTTTTTTCCCAAATTAAAGACAGATTTACTTTTACTACAATAAAAACAAGAGGCCCCAGAATTGAACCCTGCGGAACACCATACAGCATTATTATATAATATGAATTTATATTGCACGTTTGTCTGACTGCTTTCTTTTTTTTTTTTTTTTGCTCAACATAATTAGTAGTATGAAGTGATCAAAAATAATATGTAAACACACGACGTACTGTGCCATCACAGCAGTCAATAGTCTACTACTGCAGCATAGATAAGGCCAAGCAAAGTAGCGTCGTTCTCATCTGCAGCCATTGATGACCAAGCGGGGGCATCATGTCATCACCAATCATGTGATGACTTGACCTCCGCCGAGAACATCAAATTGGAGAACTTTTTCTTTCCGTGTTGTTGTCATTTTTTTTTTGTATTGAAGTAATGCATGTTGTCTTTCAGGGATCAAAGTTGGAACCCAGCTTTTTGCGATGCTGTCACGTGCCTTGCGGGGGCCGCCCCATCGACTACGCTTTCAACATCAGCAACAAGCTGCTTCTTGACATCCGACGCCACATCAAGAAATACTACTCTGTGAGTATTTCCGTTTTGCGCTCCAGTACACTTGTGTGCGCCGTCTACCTCTGATAAATCACCGCGATGCTTCACGCATCTACTGTCTGCAGGGCCCTCCAAATCCATTTAGGTTTCAACTTGCTTGACTTGCACATTGCTGCTGCAAGCCACTTTCATCTTTCAAAGATCGCACGCGTTTGAATCGGCAATGTCGTTTTCCCGTGAATGGGTTTCATTTGGTTCAAGAGATGTTGATGCATTTCCTCAAACAAGGATGTATTAAATATTCCTCACGTGTGAAAATCGAGGCAGTAACGGTAAGGCAAGCAATCAAAAAAAAATATATATCGGACAAAAGATGAGGCAAAACCCAGCGGGGGCACCGCGCTGACATTTTCCACCAAAAGAGCACATTATGCTTGCAAAAATAAGAGAGCAACGGGTTCATTTGTTTGGATCATGATCCATGAAAAGACTCAAATGCCAATTTCAACTTTTGAATAGCAAGTTTGTCCCTTTCCTTGCCAGTGGGTAATATTAACATGAGATTTGTTAGTGTTTGTTAATGGAGAATGAGCAGTGACGCATATAATGCAATTTTACAATGACAGATTTGCTTTGGTTTGTGACTGACTGATTTAATTTGGTTAACGTCCCCCAGGTACTGACCAGACCACTGCTCAAGGCTACAAAGCTACAATGACAATTGTTACTATGTCCATATCTTGATGACCATGTGTATTTCGGTCTTTTTTTTTTTTTTTTTTTTTTTTTAATTAGCTGTAGGGCTGCACAATATTAGAAAATCATGCGATATAGTTGCTGAGTATCGCTATCGATATTGCGATATTTAACATGTACCGAAGGAAATGACGCTTTTATGATCGAATAAAGGAATTACATTTTTTCATGCAGCAAAATAAGCAAACTCAATATATTCTTAGTTGAATTAATTTGAACTATTGGATTTAGTTAGCGACTGATAAAAAGTATACAATTCCATATGAAACTTATTGCATGTCTTTGAGATAATGCATATTGCACGGGCCAATATTGCAATATCGATATTTTTTTCGATATATTGTTCACCCCTAATAAGCTGTCAAGTGTTTTTGGGGAAGTTTTAAGTATCAAAAGTGTTAGTGGTAAAGAGTTAAATACTTGCTTGTACTATATCGGTCTGGAAAACAAATGGTGTTGAACATCCCTCTTATTATGGTGGATTAAGAGAATTACATGTCACAACTTTATAGGAGTAGCTTTAAAAAAATAAATAAAATAAAAATAATCTTTCTACTTTGAATGCCAATCAAGTGCGTTCCTACAAAAATTCAATTTCTGATGCAGAAATTGTCCAATCCATGTGTTGTGTTTGTAGTGCTGCCCCCCCCCCCCCCCCTCCACTCTCTTAGGAATCTCTGGCAACTTCTTAGATGTTGGACCTGAGAGAGTGGAATGCGCTGTCTGTAAAAGTGTGTGCGCGTATGTGTTCCTCTCCCACAGTGCTGAACAGAAATCAATTATTGGAGTGAATGCGCGGGGAACGAGTTCCCTCTCAACTCCTTTGTCACAATGTGTGAAACAGCTGCCGCCACCGAATAGTTACACCTCACGCAGCAACACACTCTCTGTCACACATGCGCACACACACCAGTGATGGCTGAACTGCAGCGGACAGAGCACACACACACACACACACACACACGGCGGGGGCAATGAAGAGAGGGGTAATATCGTGTAATTAAGGATTCCTTTCAGGCCGACGGGGGAGTTCAAATAGAGCCGTTTGTCTGGCCAGAGAGGCAAAGCTTTGCGCTTGTTTTTGTGTCTGGGGTCACTCGTAACTCGTCTACGTTTGCGTTGGCATCCTCAACCGCACGCACATTAATCATTCGTGAACCCCCCCACCCCCCCAATCATTATTAATAAACCTGTACCCTGAGAATAGGCAAACATTGTGTTTTCTTTCGCCAGTCTTTGCGAAATGAGAAATTCATTGAACCGCCCCCCCCCCCGTTTCTTCTTCTTTAACCCCTCCCATCAAAGCACGGTTGCCATGGCATTTTACAAATGATTGCAATTACCCCTCAAATGTGCGGGTCGCCCCTGGAAACAGGCTGAGGGGGCAAGACGAGAAGTTGGGAAGGGGAGAAAGGGTGAATGAAGACAGGAGAAGGTGATAATCCTGTTTGGAACAAAAGGTCAAAGTGTTGAATTGAGAAGCTTTGATTAAGCGGGGCGTACAAAGTGGAAGCGTTTGAGCTTTATTCAGTGTGTGTGAGTGAGCTTAAGTCTTTGTGGGGTTGCATGTGTTGGTAAAGTAGATCGATTTTCGGTCTGCCAATTTTGGCAGACAAGTGTTTGGTGTGAAAGTGGTCGCACTGGTACAAGGAGTCACGCTGGCTCTAATAGAGCGCAAACAATTACTCCATCAGAACATCAAATTGCGTCTATTGTCATTTTTTTTTCTCTCCAATATACCATGAGTGGCAAAACACATTTACATTTTTCTTTTCTTTCTTTTTTTTTTTTTTTTTTGACAATGATGTCACTTTATATAGGGCAGGGGTGTCCAAACTTTTTCATTTGAGGGCCACATACAGAAAATCAGAAGGACGCAAGGGCCATATAATGTTATGAAGAGAAATTGTCTTTAGTCCAAAAAATTGTACAAATAATTTTATTTGTGCTTTTGCATATTTAGAAAAATGCTCCAGTACATAAACCAAGGGTTATTATAGTTTTGCAATTTTTCATTTTAGTTAGTTTTTATTAGTTTAATTCTTTAAAAAATGCTTAGTTTTAGTTTAGTTAGTTTCAGTATCAGTATTTATTTATTTATTTATTTATTTTTTTAATGTGTATTACTTGTGCGCAATATTTAAAAAACACCATGCTTTTCTATTGGCTGCTGCTAGATGACGTCACGTCCGTGTGACATACTTTCAAACGTCATTATTCCGGTTGATATCAAAATAAATTACTAAAAATCAAATTCAGGCTCATGCATTCAATTAATTATCAAAGACTAAAACCAAGGACAGGATTGCTATAATTCTAGTTAGTTTTGTAAACATAAAATGACGTTTCACTTAGTTTTCGTTTTTTTAAAAAGCGTTTTCGTTTATTTTATTTCGGTAATTTTAGTTTTATTTTTTTCATTAGTTTTAGTTAACTAAAATAACCTTTAATGGCACCTGTTTCTCGAGGAAAAAAACCAACCAGTAAATTGGGTCAAAATGTCCCAAGTCGATCCAATTTTTGACCGGGGTTATTTTTGACCCAGCTGTGTTTTTTAGCGTGTGCTACTTTACGCATCACCAGCTAGCTAGCAACGAGCTCCGGCTGGCTCGTCGTGTGGCTTAACATGTTGTGGAGTCGTTCCTAAGTCAGCTAGAATTGTCTTTGTAATGGCAAATAAGCTACATTTCTGACAAGTATCATTCTCATGACGAGGAAAGACACAGAAGTCATGCTAATTTGCTAATTGCTAAGCTAACCTAAGATTTACATAGAGAAGATTTACACTTTTTCCCATAAATCTTGGCTCTATCTGCCTTAATATGGAGACTACACTTTGAAATTTGAGGAGGAAAGTAGCAAGCAAATGAATAAGAGTGTTTTCCACTACTTTGCACTGCGAACAGGACCGAAACCGGAAATGAAATGTTACAGTACACGACCGTCGATTGATTAGAAAAACTGTGCCACAAAGAACAGTTGTTTTGAGCCTTGTTTGTCTAAGGGTGTTCAAATATTAAAATGGAAGACCAAATTATTTTTGAAAGATGGCAGAACATGAGTTATTTTTTTATTTTTTATTTATTTTTTTATTATTTTTTTAAAGTGATCCACTGCAACCACTGAAAGAGGTTCAGCGGACCGGAAGGTTTTTGACGAGCAGTTACCTGTCGCGTCCTGTTCTTGCCTTGTTTAGTTAAATTATGTAGAAGTCATTTTGACGTCTGCATGCAGTCTGTCATGTATCCACTCATATAATTATGCAATTATGGGCCTTTATGCCGCCTACGTCAAACGTGTACACCTCCACTCCCAACGCCGGCAAAATACCTTGATTAGACGGCACCCCGCGCACCTTTTTTGCTCCTCATGAATTCCTTGTTTCACATTTCCGTCCGTCTCTTTGTCTATCAATCTAATCTATAGATGGAATCAAATTTGCATCATTGCATCAGTAATTTATTAACTTTTCGGTCCATTGGAGTCACCACTTTGGTGGCGCGTTGCGGTTGCAGGTGCTGAGGGGGTTTATTTGGAAATAGTGAATGGAAGAAGGAAGTCTGGGCATTGATGACTGTGGTTCTTACGCTCTGTCATTAGTTGGGCATTAACCCCCCCCTTCCCTCCCCATTTAGTAATAACAGGGCATAAGACGCTATTGGGGGTGGGTGGGCTGCTTGTAAGAAACCTATTGAGATGGTCAGGCCACAGCACCTGTCCAGGGTCACTAACTTAACCCGGCGGGGGTCCTAACTGTGGGTGCCCACACTGTTGCCTGTCTGGCAAGTGCACAAGGAAAGATCTATTCTATCTTTTCATCCATTTTGTATACTGCTTATTAGGGTTGTGGGTGAGTTTGTGCTTTTTTTTTGTTTTTGTTTTCAAAATGTGATCCTGTGTTCTTGAAGCAATTGGGGAAAATGTTGAAATTCAAGGAACCTAATTGGTTTTAAAAATGAATTGAAAGTCATGGAAGCAGCTTCCACATAATGTTGATGTTTGAACAATTTATTCTTAGTCACGACTTTTACTATTACTTTTTTATATATTGGATTTTTTTTTCTCTAAAACCGTGTTTTGAACAAATCTCATTCCAAGCCAAATTATGATAACCATTATTGGAGGCAGCGGCACTTTTCAACCTCAAACTGGGGATGATGTCTACTGTGTGCAGCAGGCATTCCACATACTCCTTCTTGTATCGTCGCATTCGTTTTACAATAAACCGATCAATCTCAAATTCCACCGCCTGTGGTAAACGGGCCTGCCTCGTGCGCTTTTTTTTTTTAAATTTTTTTTTAAGTGAGCTGTTTATATTTTGGAAATCTATAAATTGTCATGCAGGAATGAACCAGATAAAGAAAAAAATGGAGTGGGACAATTTCATGACATGCTTAACTCATTCACTGCCAGCCCAGTAAAAAAAAAAAAAAAAAAGTCTTTGACGTCTAAAGCCGTCTATGGCAGTGAATGTGTTGACGCCAAGAGTAAGACTCAGGCATACAATAGTTTTTTATAAATAAATAAAAGGGCTCAGCCCATAGTAACACACACCCTTCTGAAATCTGTGTTGCCCAACTGCTCATATTGTCGCATTTTCTCTTTTTATACAACTTAATTAGATCTGCACCCTGTTGAAAATACTGCTTGCCCTTGAGTACCGTCAGAAGTGTCCATGATGGTGTACCGTCTGTGTGTGTATCTATTTAAGGGCTGGCTGGTGTGTGAGGACCAGGCTTGTCAGAACAGGATCAGGCGCCTGCCCATTGCCTTCTCCCGCTATGGACCCATCTGCCCAAGTTGCAGCAGAGCGACCCTCAGGCCCGAGGTAACACACGTACAAGCACCCCTCGTCACTCTTTGGGTTGAGACACAAATCCGCACACAGATCACAAAAGTCACGGTTCGGGTCAGGTCATGCATTTGAGCCACGGATCGAGCCGTTTTTTTTTTGTTTTGTTTTTTTTTTGGATCAGCAAAAAAAAAAAAATAGTGCTTTGTCTTCATTTATTTTGCAAAATCCGACAGCGTATTTTTTATTTTTTAGGTTTTGAGGGCAATATTCTGAGGGAAAAAAAAGTCAATCAGAACCGACCACGGATTAACACTGATCTGTTGCACCACGAGTAATAACTGGCGGATGTGTCCAGGTGATGGCGCTGTGGAGCTGAAAAGGCTCGATATGCAGAATACACACATCTGCGGATCAAATGTTATATTTCCACGTCGACAAACATCTCATTAAGTACGCCGGCATATAATAAGACGTGATGTCAAAATGTCCATTTTGTGGAAACGCTGTCACGTTGCTACTTGATATCACCTGAATTCAAAACTTCATCCACATGGACCGTTTAAAGTAGGAGTGTCAGATTCATTTTTGTCACGGGCCACATTGTTGTTGTTATGGTTCCACACGTGTTTTTGGAACTGGTAGCAACCTTCTGAACACTTTGTTAGCTTGACCACTGGATTTCAAAACACTCTCCCTCTTAACTTGAGTGTGACTGTCCAGTCTGTCTGTGCCATTCCTTTTTAACCGTTGCCCTAACTCTCCTGTCAGTTTGTTTTTTGTTATTTTTTAAATCCACTGCGCTCAATGCTATGCGGTCTGTGACTCTGTGGCGACAGATTGTAACCCAGAAGCCCAATTTCTGCTGTCACTGTAGCCACTTAGGAGGCTGTTGGTGTACCTGAGGCCTGTGGCACTTTAAACTGCAGGCTGAATAAAAACTCTCCCGCGCTCACTCATCCATCGTTTCTCCACCACAAGCGTCGCAGACTCGCTGCGTTTTTACCGTCTCCCGAGCTTCACGTTTAGCGCCACACTTTGTCATTACGTATTTACTCGCAAGGCCAACGATAAGGAAGACAGTCAGCTTCAGTACTGTTGCTACTGTTTATCCACTGTTGACAGTGACCGCATTATTCTAAGAACGTTTTGAATAAATGCATCTCCTCTTTGGCCCAAGTTAGCTTAACATGCTAACGTGCTTGGCTATCAACCGAAATGAACATTTCTCCAGTGTGTCTTCTAAACATCGAAGGGTGTTGAACAGGTTCAATAACATTTTTAATGGCAGAATATACTTTGTCAGAATGCACATTATTCCTTGGTCAAGTCTTATTCATACTACACGTTTCTGGCTCCAAGCTAAGTTTCACATTTAACTTTAGCATTAGCTGTTCCTTGTTGTGAACAAGAACAGCTTGAAAACAAGATGTCCTAAATAGGGCTGAATTTAGTGAAATTCAGTAGAACTGTCACAAACTAATTCTTTTAGAATTGATTAGCTGTCGATTATTCCGATTTACTGTAGTAATTGGTCCCTTTGCCCACCCACAACTGTAATTGGTGTATATAAACTGTCTTTCACATTCATTCATGGTTCATTTGCCTTTATTTTAGCATAAGACTAACCTATCAGACCAAGACATTTACTGTATGTATATTTTTTGTAATATAGATTCATTTATTGCTTGTCCATCCATCCATCTATCGTTGGGAGCCATTTTTTTTTTTTTTTTTAAATTGTCAAAATCTTCTGATTTCAGCATATCAACAGTAATTGTTCTTTGATTTATGTAGTCTTTCATGAAAGTAGATTGATTATTATTATCAAAATAAGACATTTACAAACATCTGTTTTTTTTTTACTTTAGAAAACAATGACCAAACCGGTAGCAAAGTACAACATCAACCCCCCCCCCCCCCCTTTTTTTTTTTAAAATTGCTATATGAATATGAAGAAAATAACCATCAGTCACTGGTTAATAAACAGTAATCAGGGCAAAAATACTTTCGTAATACACTTTAATGAAAGATTAAAATGAATCAGATTAGTCAATTAAGTAATTGATAGATTAATCAATTCTAAAAATATTCTATAGCGACATCGCTATTGTGATGACTGTTCAAGTGCATGCTCATTAGGCTTTAAGTCTGAAGATTGACTTGATTCCCTCTGCCTTGACTTCTCTTGGGAGATTTTGAACTTTTGTACTTTTTTTTTATTTACTTGTTCCTTTGTTGGAAAATAATCTAGGCCGATTTGAGGCAAGCAACCATCGGAAAGTTAATTTTCAATTGATAGAATTCACTCGGCTGTCGAGACCAATGTCAGCCATGTATTCTGTGATGTTTGAAGGAATCTCATTTTTTTTTTTTCCCCCCTCTGCCGCATTATCACTTTCTCAATGTTTTCATGTTAGAGTAATCTACTATATCAGTGTAGATAATAGCATTGTTAATATAATTCATGATTGATGAGCCAGAAACACAATCAGGTTTTCTTGTTGACGCATCCACCAGCAGAATGTAAATACACTTGTTGTTTGGTCCTTCCCTCCCCCCCCCCTGTTTAGCATCACGGTACATTTGCCATGACAGTGGGGGCCGCTTCTGCTCACTTCTCTTCCCTCCCTCCACATCCATCTCTCCATCCATGCCTTTTTACTCCTCCGCCCTCTCTGGCTGGACACAGTTTCCCGAGTGTGATCTGATCTCCATGTAATGGGCGAGTAATAGGCACTCTGCCTTGATTGGTTGGTAATTTGGGGGAGTTATGCGCAGGTGCAATTTGTAATATTTTCAGTAAATTAAATTTCTTTCTCTTCCTCTCTCCCTTGCTGTTCATTTCTGCCGTTCCCGTCATTGCTGGCAAACCAACCCACCCACCCACATGCGCAGCGCTTAACTCAAATAGCCTCTTCTTCCACACCCTGTTTCAAATCGCTCCTGACTTTCCCTTTCTTTCCCCTTTTTATTCACCGCTTTCTTGCCCCTGCTCTTTTCTTTTCACTTTTTCCCCTCCCCTCCCTCGTTAGCTCTCCCACTTATTCTCTCCTCCTCCGCATCCCTTTTTCTCCCCCCCCCCCCCCACCCCACTCTCACTTTATTGATGTACGCTCAGGCGCCCATTAGAGCTCCCTTTTTCCCTCTAGTGGAAATTGCACCGTGTTAATTTTCACACAAATTACGGCAATAGCAGGTATCTCTATTTGATACATTATAGCGGGAGCAATCAGAGATAATTGAGTGCCTTTCAGAGGGAGACGGCTGCATTCAGCGCCGCCTCAAAGCTGCCCCATTATCGCCTAATCGCTCTTTAAACACTGAATTTTGCCGAACAAAAATTCTTGTCATAATTTTGCTTAAGTGTATTTGGAAATCACAGTCCTTTGAGTGAGGATAATTGAAATCAAATCCCTTTCACTGGAGCTGACATTTCTACATTTCTCCCCAATTGAAATTAATTTCAAAAATTGGGCATGAATATCTTCAAATAGCAGGCAATTATGCCTTTCAATATAGAGAAATTACCGCCACTGAATGGTTGGAGGCTTGCGGGCGAGAGCACTAGTTAAATGCTTTTGTTTCCCGTCGTGTTTGCCTAGTAAAGATTTACATATATTGACTCATTATCGTGCCTTGTGAAGCTGATCAGCGCGGCCAGCTTGGCCGGCAATAAACGCTTATTGCATCTTTAAAATAAAAAAAAAAAAGCTGTAAAGCACGCTGGAGTTACAGCTGAGGGAAAATGTATGTTGGCGTGGTGCTTCTCACAGCTGCACTCGTGAGACTGGTGATGTTGTGTGCTCGGATTGAATGCAAGGTTTACTGGGTGAAAACCGGATGTAACACGATCTTGTTTATCAATGGTCCAACATCATTTTAAAGAAACATCTCTCGGGAAAAGAAAAAAAAAATTAAAGAAACATCTCCTGCACAAATCTCCATATAGCATTTTCCTTAAAATTGCATGAATGAACGGCAATATATCTGTTTTTCTAATTTCTCAATTTGAGTCCATGATCGCAAGTCAGCCCATCCCTAATAATTGAATATTAATTTAATTTAATTTAATAATCATTTGGAGAATCGGTTTCAAAAGGATTGGTGAAATTGCTTAATTTTTTTTTTATTTTTTTTTTATTATAATCACTAAATAAACAATAATTGGTTGATAAACATTAATTGGAGAAAATGGTTTGTAATCCACTTTAATGCAAAACAAAATTTTACCCATAATGGATAGTGATTTTTGTAGATTGTATGTGTCGAATGATGGCAACAGGTTATTTACAACGACAAGCGATTCTTGAGTGCTCTTTTTTTTTTTTTTTTAATATTCATATTTTTCCTTAAAAATTTTTTTTCTCATCTGTTGTTTGTGCATGCATTTCTGGTGGCGGGCGGGAGGTTGAGTCACTAGGGGACAAAGACAAGCAAGGGGGTACGACGTGGCGAGGAAGGGGGTGTTAGGGTGTTGGGGGGGGGGGCTCCTGCGCTCCCGGGAGAGAGGCAATTTCACAGCTGGTTTGTTCCTTAGGCAGTCAGGCTGAAAATGCTGCAGATTTGTGGAGCAAATTGAAATGGTGTCAGTGCGGGAACAAAGCGGCGAGTGACGAGGCGGCCGTACGTGCGCGCATGCCGAAGAAAAGGTGGGGCCGAGGTGCTACAAATTCAATAACAACCCTGTAATATTTTAGCCACGCCTTTTTTGACACCTGTCCGTCAATCAGAAAGTAACAATTGGCTCGCCCGCAATCAGCGTTATATCGTTTGAATGTGCGTGCGTATGCGCTCGCGTTTACTCTTCGTTTGAAGATGGCGTGCGACTGGCGCTTACGCAACCTTGGCAACCAATAGCGAGGCTCCATTATCGGCCCCCGCATGGTTCGGTTGTTGGAGAGGCAGCGCATCAGCGGCGGTCAACAGCTGTGCGTTCCATGCGCGGCCATTAAACACCTCCGTCAGCCTTACGCGCACACACACACACACTCATCATATTTGGCACGGAGCTACATTAGACACTCTTGCCACTTGATTATGCCGCCGCAGTAAAAACTGAAATTACAATTACGCCGGCGGCCGATTGGCAGGTATAATGGGTACGCGCACGCTCCAGCGGTGACACGCGGGAATTGTCGGGGGATTCTTCCTCCCCGGCGGTAATAATAAAGCACTCTGCACACACCTGACGTCGGTGTGGGGTCGTGGCTTAGCGTGGCCTCTCCAGCGTAGCGGGGAAATGACGATCCAATAACTGCAATTAAACATGCAGTATAATGGCTAATCAAATTGACAGCCTCGGCTGTTGGCGTTCTTGGCTCACAATGGCTTATCACAACAAACTATTAGGAGGGAGGATATTTCCGTCCTGATCCCTTCTTTTCATTCTCTTTGCATCTGTATCTCATTCTGTTTATCTCACTCCTCTTTCTATCTTTACCCTCCTCCGCTTGCTCAGCTCAGTGTCGCTCATTGTCATCCGCCCCCGGTTAATTGCGCTAAAGATTAAAAAAACAAGCAAATTTGTTGCTTCACACAGAGGAACTGAGCTCTTCTTCAGCGTTTTCTCATAAACTTTTTAATGGGTTTGTTTGGATCTGTTTGCAGTACTCGGAGAAGGCCCTGTACAACCAGATCTGCTTCTACAGGTTCATCTTCGACTGGGATCATGCAGTGACCAAATTACTACAGGGAGACGAGAAAGGTAAGACAAAAAAAAAAAAAATCACAACTAAACCACTTTTGAGAATCCGCCCTTTCTTCTTCTACTTTCTTTTGGCGGGTACTTTTGGTGCATTACAGCCACCTTCTGGCCACTGGGGGCGATGCACCAGAAATATTCGGCAACCTCCGAAATAGTCAACGCGGTTGGGAGCAGAGACTTGGGGACCAGTCTGAGCTCTAATTTCAACATATACGCACCTGTGTATATAAGTAGCAGGACTACCCCATTTTATACGAAAAAAAAAACAGTTTCAGAGTCCATCGGAGAAATGGCTGTATTTTGGAAAACCTATTTTTCTACTGTTAATTATAAAAGAACGGGACGGGGCAAAAAAGTATTCTATTGTCATTTGGTAGATTCGGCTTATATATAATTATTGAACATAATATCGCGTGGGCTGCGATTGGTTGCCAACCAGTCCAGGGTGTCCCCCGCCTACTGCCCAGAGCCAGCTGAGATAGGCGCCAGCAGCCCCCGCGACCCTTGTGATGAGTAAGCGGTCAAGAAAATGGATGGATGGAATATCGCGTGGGTATTAAAAATTTAGAAATTTTCTATAATGGCTGGTCGTGAAAGAGTTCATATGTGGAGTGAGGAGCCTGGTGAGCAGGAGCTAGCGGCGAGTAGGAGTGGCTCGCAAGAACTATCTGGAGTGGCTCGCAAGAACTATCTGGAGCGGCTAGCCAGAACTATTTGAAGCTGCTAACAAGAACGGCTAGCAAGAACTCGGTGAAGCGGCACGAGCGGAACGAGCAGCTTGCACGAACTAGCTGGAAAAAAAATCTGGAGTAACAAGAGCAGCTAGCTAGAAGTAGCTGGAGTGGCTATGGCTAACAGGTGCGGCCAGCAAAAATGTGCTTGAGCTAGCAACTCACTTGAATGACCAACAAGAGCGGCTAGCAAGAATTAGCTGTAGCTGCTACCAAGAGCGGCTAGCAAGAACTCGGTGAAGCGGCTAATGAGCAGCTTGCAAGAGCTAGCTGCAGTGGCTAATGAGTGACGAGGAAGAACTATCTGGAGTAACAAGAGCAGCGAGCTAGAACTACCTGCAGTCGCTATGGCTAACAAGAGCGGCCAGCAAAAATGTGCTGGAGTGGCTAACGAGCAGCTAGCAACTCACTTGAATGTCCAACAAGAGCGGCTAGCAATAACTAGCTGTAGCTGCTAACAAGAGTGGCTAGCAAGAACTCGGTGAAGCGGCTAACGAGCAACTTGCGAGGAACTAGCTGCAGTGGCTAATGAGCAACTATCTGGAGTAACAAGTGCAGCTAGCTAGAACTAGCTGGAGTGGCTATGGCTAACAGGAGCGGCTAGCAAAAATGTGCTGGAGTGGCTAACAAGAGCAGCTAGCGACTCACTTGATACAAGAGCGGCTAGCAAGAACTAGCTGGAACGATTAATGACAGCAACTAGCAAGGAGAAGCTAGCAAAGCTAGTGAGAGCCAAGTGGAGGGAGACAAATGATGTGAGCCCAAATCACAGAACTTGGCGACGACTGCAGGCCCTAGTTGTGTAAGATGAGCGCTAAACGGTGGTCGACCATTTGGGGTCCAACACAAGCTAGCTGCAACTACCACCAGAGGTTCGCGAAGTTCTTCTCCTTTCGGCATCCGTAGCAGAAAGAGATGGCGGCAAAAAAATGTCAGCCTCTTGTAAGGCGTGGTGCGACCTATGCAATATAATTAGTAGGTTGTTGTAATAGAATCTTTTTTTTTTTTTTTTGCATATTATTTAAATTAATGTTGGTTTTTAAAATGATTAGTTCACCACTTTTTGGCACTAAATCTACTGTCCTTTTAGTGTGACTAAGTAAAACCATTTTGAGTATATAAATTTGTGTAAATGTACAATTTAATGTAGCTGTGGTCAGAACGCCCTCCATGTTATGGAGCTGATTTTTTATTTTTTTTTTCTAAAGTTTGGTGCATGTGTAGTATGTATTACTTTCTAAATGCTTTGATATTTTATTCATTTTTGCTGTTGGTGTTAGAACTCTGCTAAGTGAAAATTGAAATCAAAGCAGTCAAAGTGCAGTTTGAATTTTAATGCCCCCATCAACGTTTGCTCACAAATACTGTAAATGTAACATAGCATTAACAATCAATGGCTCAAAGTAAGCCGGTTACCCAGGCTGCAATTCAAATATTCATCATTGCTGCCCCATGCACACGCACACACACACACACACACACACACCAAAGTATGGGCATTGTACATGGGAAGGGGGGGTTAAGGACATTCATCTCCTCGAGTCAACAGCCCTAATTTAGGAGACGGATTCAATCACGCACACGCACAGAATGCAAAATGCTCCAATCACCGGGAGAACGTCGGAGAGAGCCCTCCATCGCTCTCCCTCAGCCCTTCGCTCACTGTCCACCTTTCCCGCTCTCTCCGCGTTCGCTCTCACTCTTAGACAGGCACTCGTTTGGCTGTGTTGATTGAAAACAGGTTTTAGATTTGGAGAAATGATAGGGGAAGTAATGGGCGCGCTGAAGAAAGGATAGCCCTTCTCCTGTAATGGGACATGGAGCGTATATTTCCCCCCCCCCCTTTGGACTCAAATAGACGCTACTCCAAGTCTGTGGGTACGCTCGGTAGGCGGAAGCCACAAGGCCTCTTTAGCCATAGTTCTCCCTGATTGATGTCACTTGATTAGAAAGGGCCGCTCCACTGAGTGATTTATTTATTTGATGCAATATTTATGTATGTATGCCCGAATGCCAGGGCTGTGTGTGGCAGCCAGGAGTGAAACAGCAGAGGTAAATATAACTTGTAATCAGCAGATGACCACTCAGATGATGGAAGGCGCTAAAATAAAAGGGATTGGACGACCAGTGCGGGGCTGCTAACGTGATTATAGCCCCCGCACTTCTGCTTTCTTATTATATTTTTGTCGAAGCCGAGATGCAAGCAATCATCGCCAATCACTTCTTGACTCGCCTCCCTTTTATTTTGCTGAGCTTTGCGGCCACTTGCTCTTTTTTTTTTTTTGTTCACTCTTGTATTGTGACTCCCAATGCAACGTAATGCGACGTATTCCGTAAGATGTCCATTTTACAAAAGTGAACTCGATGTCAAATGAGAAGCGCAATAATGTTTCCCATGATCTAAATCAGGGGTCACCAAGGTGGTGCTTGGTGGTCCCCAAGCATACCAGTGATGGGACATTGTTGATTTTCAAGGAATGCTGGAGATGTGATTATTTGAAAATTGGCAGAGATTAATATAAAAAAAAAAAGTGTAGAATTATTGTGAGAAATCATAATAATGAATATTTACTAGTAATTTCTTATTGAAGCCACTTACCAATTGGTGAACATTAGGAAAGATTAATGGTTCCCATTAGTGTTTAAATAATTAATACAATATATATATATATATATATATATATATATATATATATATATATATATATTTACTTTCAACATGTCAAATCTTTCCAATAACTTCCAATCTAATTATAGATTTTTTTTTTTGTAAAAAAAAAAATAAAAATAAAAAAGCCATAATAATAATAATTTTATGCTGTTTTTGTCATAAAAAAGATGCTGTTTTTAGGAATAAACAAAATATGTAATAGTCCAAAAAAACAAAAAAAGTTTAAAAGTGGAATAATCAAGATTATTTTTTGGGCATATGATAGGTCAATAATAATATAAATAGAATAAATATATATATATATATATATATATATATATATATAAAATTTTATTTATTTTGTAGTAGTAACAGCTTTAAAAAAAACTCAAACTGAACACATTAGGGACCATCCTTGTTTTAAGTGTTGAAGTAATTAGTACAATATTTTTTTGTCCATTTCTTTCTTCTTTCTTATTAATTTACTGATGTCAAATGTATTTACTTGTTAAAAACAAAAAACTTGTATACGCACTTCAAAATGTTTGCTTTGTTTCTTGTTTTGTTACCTTATTCTTTACTGCACAACCGATATTTATGTTTATGTACAGCACTTTGTATACAGCAATGCCTGTTCTTAAAGCGCTTTATAAATAAAGTTGAGTTGAGAGCATTTCAATATTCAAGAACTTCTGATCCAACTGTAGAAGCATAAAGTTTGTATGCTTTTATGCACTTTTTCTCATTAAAAAAAAAAAAATGTTTTTTAGACAAACACAAATATGTAATATTTCCATAAAAAGGTTTCTAATTTCCCATTTAACTCTAGCTATAAAGTTATAAATAACTGTACATTAATTGGAGAAAATGTTATTTCAGAAGTGTGTCAAATTGGTAGCACTTCAAATCAGTTACTACCCTCAATTGGCGCTCTGCTTCAACACGTTTGTTTGGTGTTATTTTCCCATGCCTGTATCATGATAGAAACTTGCACAGTACAACCTTGTTTTCAAACAAATTGGATGTAGCACTCTATTTTTTATTTTTTTACACTGTTTTAATGTTTCGATCAAGTATCTCTTATTTGCTGCCAGAATTGTCCTTGAAAACACCTTCACCTTTAAGACCTCGCCTTCATTCGCTTTGTTGTAGAAGCGCTGAAGAGGATAACCATGACTTGTGTCTTTGTGATAATGACCTGACAGTCATTTGGGGTTCAAGAAATGTCTGTAAAAAAAACAAAACATTGTTCCCGAACACACACACAAACACCTTCATGCTGATAGAAAGTATAGCTTTAAAGTGTTATCCTCCGTCCTGTGGCCGTAATACCACATATTACTGCATTACACACCCAGGGGCCACATTGCGGAGATAACAGGGATGAGACATACAATTCTATACTCTACGTGTAGGGTGCTTTTTGTGTAAGATCGTGTGCATGCGCTGTAGTTTTTTTTTCTTTCTTTTTTTTCTTAGCCGACATTTAATAATGCTAATACATTGATTGTATTGTTAGTGCAGATGGTCAAAAACACTTGCTTTAAGAGCAGGGGTGTCCTTTTGGACTGTTTTCCTTTGGGGGGGGGGGGGGCCACATACAGAAAAAAATACAGAAAAAATGAAGTATGCAGGGGCCAATTCAACATTGTCCAACGTTATTAAATACACTAAAATCAATAACTCAATGAATTATGTGTTGTAGTTATTCTAGTGCGGTTTTTTTTTTTTTTTTTTTTGTATTTTTGACACTTTGAAAAGATAAGGCAAACAGTTTGGGATTTCTCATGGTTTGGGCTGGTCTACAGCCCAAACCATGAATCCAGAACCAAAGCAAGAGTAGTCGGTAATAAGTTTTTAAAGCAGTGTTAATTCACATGAGGATCTTAGTCATTAACTCATTCGCTCCCAGTCATTTTCATTTTCGCTCCTGGCTGTTTTACTGGATTTTGAGAGATTTTGCAAGGCCCACAGAATATTGTGTTCTTTTGCTATAAAAACATGGAAACTACCAAAAGAAAGATTAGAGTCTTTTCTTTCAGCAGGATAAAAAGTCTATTTCTATCCGTTTCCCTTTAGCAGCAATTAGAATTAGAATATAGCTAAATTTCAAAACAGCTTTGTTGCAACATGGCCCTGGTTGATCTCTTATACTCTGCTGCCACCCGCTGGCCGTTTTTGTGATAGCTACATTATCATGTTCAGAGGCTGCGTCAAAGCCTTCTGTATGCTCTCGCATAAAAAAAAACAAAAACGTATAAATACGTCTTTGGGACCATGGTATTGTTTAGAATAGAACGTATTTATACGTTTTTGGGAGCAAATGAGTTAATGTAATGGTTACAATCGAACAGACGAACTAGAGCGATGCTTAGTGTAGTTCAACTTCAGTAGTATTTTGTTGTAGCTGCATTCGAATGTGTGCGGATTTGTTTGTTACAGATGCTCAACAAGCACTATAGAGCGCATTGAAGTCGAATGGCTCGCCGATTTGAACGAGAGCGTCTTATCTACATGTGCGTGGCGTTTTTGTGCCTGATTGCTGCGGTTGAGTAAAACATGGCGGTAATTTCATCCGCGGCGGGAGAGCTCCTAATAGATTATGCGCCCGCTCCTGAAAACACGCCGCCCGTCCGTGGCATCTCTCATATCGACGAGTTCCAGTCGTTTCTTGTCACTTTCCGTCTTTGCATCTTGTTGCTTTTTCTCCCTCCCCTCCCACGTCCGGGAGCGTGGGCGCGGTGATTGCGCGCGTGAGCCGTAATGTAATGTAATTTTGACGCATTGATAAAAACTAAATTGTCTTTGAGCTGCACTATTCTAACGGTCGCTTTTACCCGGCTTCTGCATTTGCCCGTCCTTTTCCTCCGTTCTCTCCGCCCTCCTTCCCCTCTCCTCGTACCCCCCCCCGTTCCTTTCTGCGGCATGTCCACGTCCGTGGGTGCGATTGTCGAATCAATTATTCATTCTGTGCAATTACACTCACACAAAGAAGTTTCCCCCGTGCTCCGAGTGGTGATTAAATTAACTGCTATTCCAGCTGCCCGCCACCGCCAGCCTAATAGAATATTCATGTAGGCGGCCGACACGATGGCCGATCTCCATTAACTTCATCATGCTCACTTAATTACAGGCTTGTTATTGTATTTACACCTAGTTAGAGCGTGCGGAGCCCCGAACGTGCTCGTGCCCAGTACTGCCGGAGTGTGCGCGGTTGTGTGGCGACACCATCGTTAGAGCCGAGATAACCTCTGATATGCTCACTTGTGATTTTTTTTTTTTGCTGGATTTTGACTGATTTTGCAAGGCCCACAGAATATTGTGTTCAATTGCTATAAAAGCATGGAACCTACCAAAAGAAAGATTAGTCTCTTCTTTCATCAGGAAAGAAAAGTATGTTTCTATCTGTTTCCGTTTTGCAGCAATTAGCATTAGAAGAGAGCTAAGTTTCATCAGTTTTCACAAATCTATTTAAAATTCAAAGTAATTTAGCTTTTTTTTCAAGATGGCCCTGGTTGATCTCCTTTGCTCTGCTGCCACCCGCTGGCCGTTTGTGTAATAGCTACCATTTCTGTAACCGTTCTTTGCAGTTGAGAGGCTGCATCAAAGCCTGCTGTGTGCTCTAGCATAAAAAACAAACAAAAGAAACGTATAAATACGTCTTTGGGACACTTACATTTTAAAAAACGAGTTTACACGTTATTGGGAGCAAATGAGTTAAAGGACACTTCAGTGTGTTTGAACAATGTCTATTAATTTGAATGTTTTCGCAAACAATCACAGAAGTTTGGTATAATTGATTTGTTGATCCTTTAAACATTTCTTGACAATAATATGTTATATGTGACCCCGCTATAGTCTAATCATGACGTTCTCGTTAATATTGCATTTATGGAATATGAGTTATGGAGCAAAATGCAGCCGTTTTTAAACCATCTAAGGCGGCGGCCATTTTGCCACTTGTCAACTGAAAATGACATCACAGTCGCTCACGTAACGCCCGATCACGGCTCAGGTATTGATGGGTACGACAAACGACCGGCGCCAAAACATACGAGACGACAGGGGGAGCTCCCGATACTGGATAAAAACTCACAATGTTAAGTCTTTGACTGCCAAACTTTATCAAAAAAAAAAAACCCAACGGTGCCAGCCGATTTGGAGCATTTTCACTCATATTTCAAAGCAAACAGAATATTGTGCCGTATGACGACATAAATATGGTGGATGATACCATATGAAAGATTGGATTCCATTCTTTCATGAGAAAAAAAAAAGTATGTTTCTACCTTATTCCGTTCTTTAGTAATCACCATTTGAAATTAGGTCATTGGAGTGACATAAGCGAAAATACAAAAATATTAAGAGAAAAACAAGCTTTTTTTGTGAAAAGATTTTTGCACAACAGTGACTGACTCTAATATTTTTTGTTTAGTGACAAGGCAGCGCTGTACAAGATGTTGTGCTGCCCATTGAGAGAAAAAAAAAACAAAAAAAAACGTAATATAAACGTAAATTAACGCTTTTGGCGGCATTCGTTAGGAGTTTAGAATACGTCATTAAACGTTTTTGGCAGTCAAAGAGTTAAAAATAAATAAAATAAAAAAATTGTGATCTTGATTTAAAAAAATAAAATAAAAAGCAGAATATTGTGTTTTTGTACATAACAGTAGTACCCAAAAAACAAAAAAAAAACAATTAAATTCCAAGACTAAACTCCTCTATGCATACTTCTCCAACTATTCTATTTTTGTTCCTCTTTTAAATCTTTTATCTTTTCACTGGTGGTGATTGAGGTGAGGAAGCGCAATGGTGGTGGTGGTGGTGGGGGGGGGGGGGGGGGGGAAGGATGATTTTCTACCTTTTTAGAAATGATGACATGATTGCTTTCGCTTGATCATGCATCATCACACCCACCCCCTTCTATTACCCAGATAAATAGACCCGTTTGTGTCTTCCTTCTCCTCCTTCCATCCGTCAGCATGAGTATGTTCTCGTCATACTTGCCAATGCCGTTGAAGTCGGCCACATATTGTGCTTGCGTGCGTGTGTTTGCGTTTCTGTGTATCTAACCTTTGTTCTCGTGGCTGCTCGGTAGGCTTCTATTTATACAGCGGCCGCTAATGTGGCAGGAAGGAAGGACAAGACGGGAGATATTGGCCATATGGACGATTTGGACACACGTGTGTGTTTACAGTACATCATCTCGAAATGCATTACCTCCTTACGGGTCCCATATTTACCGGACATTTGTATGCTAATGTGTTTAATGAACACTCTTGGTGACCACCACCTCAGAACAGGAACAAATACTGCGACGATTCTGATCAGCGTAAAAAAAAACAACAAAAAAAACCCCTCAGAATGTCACATTTTTTATGTCATTCTGTGGGGGTGGTGAGTCCTAATGTGGGCTAAAAAGTATGGAAGTATAAGTGGAAAATGCAAGCAAACAATCAAAAGTAGGGTAACGGTTGGAAATAATGTGATTAAATAAGCGGTTGGTTTTTTTTTTTGTTTTTTTTACATCCACATGAGAATGGCGTCATCAAATTGTCAATTGAATTCCCTTCATCTGCGCCATTTAACTTCTTGTGTCCGATAGTGGGCAGATTGCTGGGTTTTAAGACACTTGATGCGCACTCCTCGCTTGCTGTATCGTTTGGGAAGATTTAGCGAATGGCGGCTATCTTGCCAGAGATGGTATCACTCGTCTCACAGCGGCCCACCTGAGGGGATAACACACCAGATATCGACTTAACGCTCTCGCTGGACTTTCGCATCGATTTCTCGTTCCCTCTCTGCTCGCGCTGCCATCGAACGGTCGGTCCAATTGTGCGATCGCCACCCCGACCTTCAAAGTGATAGCATTACGGGGAGATCGCAAAGTAATCTCCAGGTAAACTCCGATTCAGGTGATTTATTACTCGCCGCAAGTTTGATGTTTGATCCAATTCATGGTTATTGAGAGTAACAAAATCATTTTATTTGTTCGATTTTTTTTTTTTTTTTTTTTAGCTCGCGCCGGCTGGTGGAACAAAGAAAAGGAGGCGTACCGGAAGCTGAAGGACGTGCCGGACAAAGCGCTTAACGCCAGCGGCTACTCAGAAATTAACCTGGCCAAACTCTTCCAAGCCTTCTCCTCCCTCAAGTAAAAATTTCACGTTGGATTATATTGTTGTTCATTCATCTCATGGTTCCGGTACACGTTTTAAAGCCCAATCAATCACATATTGACCCCCCCCCCCCCCCAATCATCCAGAGAAAAGGCGAGTGAAGACATCAAAATGACCGACAAGATTAGAAACGGTGTCCAAAAATTCCATCTAGTCCAAAAGCCCCTAATTAGATAACGATAGCGACCTCGGACCATTCGGACTTACTGGATGCCTGAAACCAATGACCACTTGTTCTGATTGCCTCCATTCGTCATCCGTTTGTGTGTGTTATGTGTTAAAAGTCAGGATGATAAAAGGTGACTTGTGTGCGAGGAGGCCACATGTGCCGGCGTCCCGTCACTCTTTTTTTTTTTTTTTTTTGTCTCTCTTATCGAACGGCAAATCTTCGAGTGCGCCGCCTCCGTTTAACCGTTTTCACCCCTTCTCACTCGCCCCCCAAACTTGTCAGATTATCACTTCACATTGCGTTTTTAAACACTCGTCATTTTCAGTCGAGTGTTGTAATTACTCGAGTTGTTTGTATTGCCGTTTTCATATTGTTGAGACTCTTTGATATTAAAATCAAAAGATAAATAAACGTGGTGTTTATCTTGTCATTTGTAATGCTCGCTGAAGCCTTTTTTTTTTTTTCAACACCTAATGCTGCTTTAACGTCGATTACTTTTGATTGATACTGTGAAAGACATTAATATAACTGCTTATTGGGGGTGTAACGTCTCTTTCTGATAGATTATGACTAACGCAAGCACAATTATAGTGCCAAATGTTAAATTATCGTTTTGTTATTGTAATTCATTTGGACAGAGTATTTGTTTTGAATTTCTGATGGAAGTAAAAATGGTTAAGTAACAATAAATAATGCCTTGGAAATTTGACACAACACAGAAGAGTGCTGTTAATTTAACAACCCTGGCAAATTTGCATGATTAAAAATTTTTAAAAAATCGCTGAAACCATGTCTTGCACAACTGTCACCTGCCAATCAAATACCTGACTTGGGAAAACATCATTATTACAGCTACACACAGGAAATAGGAGTTAAGCAGCAAAATCCAACCATTTGTATCCATATCAGTGGGGCGGCCATTTTGCAAATTGCTGCCGACTGAAAATGGCATCAAAGTTGCTCAGGCAACGACCAATCACGGCTCAGCTTGTCAATGTCACATAACCAAATTCAGCCCTGAGCAACTGTGATGTCATTTTCAGTTGACAGCAAGTGGCAAAATGGCCGCCCCCGGAGATGGATAAAAACAAGTGGATTTTGCTACTTTATTTGTATTCCATGAATATTAATCAGAATACCGTGTTTAGACTAATGCGGCTACATAAAACACATTATTGTAAAGAACATTTTTGAGTTGACTTCCTCTTTAGCCCTCTTATGTTCCTTTTTTAGGAACAACGCTCATGGGTCAATATGACCCGCTTATGTTTGGTTGTCAGAAATAATAGCAAAACCGTCTTGGGAGCAACGGTGAAAATAAATAAAGCAAGTTAAATGCCAGCTGTTAAAAAAAATAACGGTATTACCCGCTCTGTTAGGTTGTCAGCGATAACAGCATGCAAATTAAACTACCAAACATTTTTGGGAGAAAAAAAATAAAATAAAAATCTTGTACTGGATCACCATGACTTGCTGTCAAAAAATATGCAAATTAAATGTTTGTAATTACTTTGAATGAAACAAATAAGAGCAACAGTAGAAGTTGATTTTGTTTTTGATTTTTTATGGGTCAATTTGACCCGCAATATAACAGGAGGTTTAAGTGGTCTACCCGAAGGGAAAATAGCGAGCGAGCCACGCAAGTAAGCGAGCGAGCGAGCCACGCAAGTAAGCGAGCTAGCGAGCGAGCGAGCCACGCAAGTAAGCGAGCTAGCGAGCGAGCGAGCGAGCCACGCAAGTAAGCGAGCTAGCTCGCTAGCTAGCTCCACATCGCTAGCTAGCTAGCTCCACATCGCCGTTGTGCCAGATGAAGGCACTGTCGTTCTTTTATTTGGACATTGGTTGGCAATCAATACATTCGTAGCACCATCTTTAACAGTGCCAATCCAAACGGAGCATTATTATCTTTGATATAGCTCTTCCTATTGGATCTCAGACTTGTTTGGGCGTAGCTAATGGTGCGCGATATGTTTTTTTATTCCCCACAATCAGGTTGAATTTCCTGTGTTGTGGTTGAAGTTAACTCCATTAAGTGTCTAGTATATCCCACCAAGAATTCTTTAATACATTCAATTGATTTCCTGTTCCAACTCCGTCCCGCTGTTTACATTTCCATAAAGACTGCCCGCCTCACAAATCACTTGAAACCATTGTGACCCGCAAAGGCGGCCTAAAGTGGACCGAGCACTTAAATCATGATTCACAATGAATGGAACATGCTGCGTGCGAGCAAAAGTGTATTTAAGTTTCAGGAACTTTACATATTTATTTAATTCTATCGTCTCCTCCGGCTGCTCAGCCTTGTTTTATTTTTCTCCCCCTTTTGGATCAAATCAGCCTCATCTCTCAGAAGAGGCCAACTATTCTCACTAGCAGCGAGGGTCTTGTTTTGTCCCGGTCCGCCGTAAACCAGTCAAACGGAGTCCCTCGCATTAATTCGACCCCGCTAAGCTAATAAGGTCGAACAAGTCTCTTTGTATTGTGGCGTTAAGCTTTATTGCTCGTCGTTTTGACCGGCGATGGACAAGGTAGGCTTTGATGAGGGAATTAGTCCTCCATTCTGCGGCTGTTATTCATCGCGCGCTGGAACTACAAGCGGCCGAGAGGGTGTCAAAAGGAGAGCCGGTCCTATTGCAAAGTGTCTCCCTTGTTGGAGCTGAAAGGGCGGTTATGAGACGATAAACCGCTTAATACACTGAGCTAATTGGATGAGAGCAAGGGAGACGAGGAATTAAAGGGGCAACCCGAGAGGGGAGCACAGTGCCGTGGCCCCCGCTATTCAGCTCTTTCACGGGGCCCGGGGAGGGGAGGGGAGGGGGGATGACGACGTAGGGGGGCGGGGGCTGTTCATCAAAGCGCATTGGAAGCTCTGAGTGAGTGGGTAAGTGAGTGAGGGCTGATCCGGCTGAGGCCGTGGAGTGATTGGGCCTATTCTCCTCTCTTGCTAGGGACGTGGGGTGAGAAATGAGGGCCCGGGAATCTAAATCAGGGGCCAAATCAAGTCCGCAAATACGTGTGAGGGAGGGGTAAGCAAGACATCCAGTCCAGACTCACCTGTGTAGTATCACATCAGGGACATTTTATTTTATTTTTTTAGGTGCAGAAGAGAGAAGGATCTAACGTTATATGATTAAAACATTTTCTCAAATATTGGTCAAGTAAAGTCAAGGGCAAGTCAAGTAAAAAAAAAAATAAAAAATAAAAAAATTCTTTCAATGTGGCCACTAGTCTGAACATGACATTTTGATTAAGATGTTTTTGGAATATGAATTAAGCAGCATAATTCAACCGTATATATCCAGCTCCATTTTGTCGCTTTTTGTCGACCATGTGTGACCATTGTAGTAAACTTTACATTATGGATGTATGTTCTAAATTATAGATGTCCTAATTTGTTGAAATATATATTTTAATTATACAAAGTAATTTTACATGTACGGCTAGCTAGCTTGTTTTGTTTAGAGCGGTAATTGTTAGCCTCATAACTTTGATTTAAGTTGCAATATTACGTGGTGTGACCATTGTAGGAAGCTTTCCATGAAAAATGTTTTTTATAAAATATAGATTTCCCAATTTGGCGAAAATATATATTTTAATAATTGTAATTTCACTTGTGTGGCTAGCTAGCTCGTTTTTAGATGACTAATTTGTTCGACTCATAACTTTGATTTAAGTTGCAATATTATGTGGTGTGACTATTGTAGGAAAAAAAATGAAAAATGTTTGTTCTAAAATAGTTTTCCTAATTTGTAGAAAATATATATTTTAATATTTATAATTTTACTTGTGTGGCTAGCGAGCTCGTTTTGTTTTAGATGGCTAATTGTTAGCCTCATAACTTTGATTTAAGTTGAAATATTATGTGGTGTGAATTTTACATTTCCCAAATTGTAGATACTTTTGAAATGGTAGATAATAGTAAAAAAAAAAAAAATCATAAAGATTCAATTTGTTTGTTTTTTTTATAATAAATTAGCTGTGTTGGTTCTAGTGAAATCTTTATCTGTCAATGACCCGCATTATTGCATTATTTTTGCAGCTGTGTCCCCTGCATGAGGCCTGCGTGAATATGTGAAGACAGGACAAGTAATTTGCCCAATATAACTCAATAATTTTTTATTTTTTTTTTCTCCCCCCCCCTCTTGTCGGCTGTCTTCTGATTCCCGCTTGTTTGGAGTAAATTGAGTGATTAACAGGTGTCGGACCTGTGAAACAAGTCCACCGAGGGAGGAAGAAGAGGCTTTTTTTTCACTGCGGCATTCAATCAAAAGAGGGACTAAATTAATCCTCGGGGTAATTTCACGCGATTTCCACCAAGGATGGGTCAAACGGAGGAGAATGCGCATTGATTGCTGTAATAGTCCCCGCTTCAAGTGAGACGCTCGTTGGGGGGTGGTGGGGGAGGATTGGGCGGATTTTTTTGGGTGGGAGGTGGGATTAAAGCACGCGAGGCGTATGTGTGAAAGCCGACTGATGAAGTGGTTTGTTACTTCATTAATGACAAAGAGGACTCACTTCCAGCGACACGGCATTACAGATGTTAAGACCAATTTAGCGGCTCGAAGCCTTTTTCTCAAGGAAGTTTTGTCGCCACCCGCCCAGCTAAAGTGCTGGATCTAATTGAAAAGCCCTCGCCTTTGTGTCTCCTTTCACACGTCGGGGGATTACGCTCATGAATATATGGCCTCTATTTTGTCAACTGGCCTCAAGAGGGAGAGACGCAACTGAAATACGTCAGCCGCCGATAGAGCGCTGCTACTTTGGAAACGAAAATCAGCGTTTATTCGTATATTTCAGCCAAAAAGAACTTCATTTCATCAAGGTCATTTATTCAGATTAGACTTCTCAGTTCATAAGGGACATAAATAATGATCTAGAAATCTAATAATTGATAAAACACATGGAGTTCTACACAGCTCACGTCACGAGTGCAAATTATCAAAACATGCCCTCCGGAAATGTACACAAGCTTCTGTTTTGAAAACGAATCTTTTTTTTTTTTTTTTTTTTTTTTTTTTTTTGTCGTCGTATTTTGTCCTTCGTCTTTACACGATATGTACAGCTTTCTTTTCACGCAGCCATCCGAGACGTCCCGGCTCGGCTCGCCAAGTCCTGAGGCCGGACTCGGGCATGACACGCGTGTGGCTGGAGGACAGGTGAGCGGCGGGAGAGGAGTCACGCGTGTAGAGAAGACTCGAGTCAGGTCTGTGGACCGGTTTCCTTTGGTTCTGTGCGGGTGGCTTGACAGCGAGTCGGGGACGGTGGCAGGGTGGGTTTTTTTTGTTTGTTTTTTTCACTTTTTTGGATCATTTTCTTTTTCATTTATGCGTCATAATTTAGTCATTTTATCTACTGTAGCTTAGCATTAGTTGCATCCATTTTGTTGTCAAATATGTTAAGAATGTGGAACCTTTAGTCCAATTATGATGCATCTATGAACACTTTTTTTGAAAATTGTATTGACAAACATTTTTTGTTGAGCTAGGTATGATGGTTGTTTTCAAAATTGATATCACTTTTTCTCTGCCACGTCAAATTTTTTAACGATAGATATGCGTTGTCTTAAAAAATATATATATATATATATATAAAAAAAAAAAGTCCAATCGTAAAATCAGCTTTTTTACGACAGTCTTACTACAGCTCAACTGTGGAATTTTGCTTATCATGGAGAAAAAAAAACTTGACGTGCAACAAAAAAAAGTGACTGCAATTTTGGAATGAGAATTCCAATTTTAGTTTTAATCAGCATAAAAATCTAACTCAACAGATTTTTTTTTTTCTTTTTTAAACCACCATGGAGTCAAGGTTCCTCTCTCCTGGTTGAAGTAAAAACATTTATCGGTACATCTGCACAATCGAATGAGATCCGGAACAAAAATTGTATAAATCAAATCATTCTTTATAAAGATAATTTTCAGTTTGATTGAACGTGTGAGCTATTCCTTTTTTTTTTTTTTTTTTTTTTTCTCTTTTCAGACCGATACTAGTACACACAAATTTAACTCGATTATGAGTGGGACCAAATAGACTCAGTTTTAGAGTAATATTTACACTTGGGAGAGAAAAAAAAAAAAAGAATTTAAAAAAAAAATATTTCCCCTAAAAACAAAGACATATTTTTTTTTTTTTAAAGAAATGCTTATATATCCCATTATAGCATTTTTATTTAAAATTGCATGAAATTAATGGCATTTTTTAAAATGATAAATCAGCACTTGCCCATTCCATGCTATTTATTATTGGCATATTTTGTGTGGTGGAGAAGTGTACTGCATCAAGAGAGCTGTTTAAATTCACTTTTTTTTCTTTCTTTTTTTTTTAACCCAAAGTATGAGAAATGTTATGTACATTATCTTTATTGAGTATTTGAAACAATCACATTTTTACACATTCGGGTTTAGGATCTCATTCGATTGTTGTAGTCTGAAAATGAGTCACCCATGCTCACTCTCTCTTTCTTTTGTTTGTAGTCAGTGTTTGTGTGACTTTGGTCGTGCTACTATGTCGGGGGCGGGGTCACGGAGCTCCAACGGGAGGCCTCGAATATGTTCAGCACACCTCCTTCCCCGCCGCTCCGGGGGCCAGGATGTTGATCTGGGTCAGCTGGGCCGAGTGTTCCTTGGCCTTGAGGCGCAGGGCGGCGATACTGGAGGCCCGGCGGTCCGCCGCCGCTGAGGACGAGGGGGCCGGAGACGGGCTCGGGTCGGCCAGGATGGCGCCCGCGTCGACGGCGGGGGCGGGCTGCCGCTGCAGGAGCGCGGCGGCGGCGGCGGCGGCGGCGGAAGCGCTGGTCAAGGGGCCCATACTGGAGAAGAGCCTGCGTTGCAACGTGAGCACAAATTTGCTTTGAATTCCGTCGACGTGAACGTGTGACGGCAGACACATTTGCAGTTAATTAAGGCTTTGGGTGTCCCAAATGAGGAGCTAATTGTGACATGCGGTGTTTGCAGTGTCAGCGCTCTTCGCAGCTTGTTTTGCGCGATCACACATTTGGTTAATTTATTAAGACATTTGGCAGTGATTGCACACCACACTGCGAATGGTTAGCACTCAAACACATTTCTAATCAGACGCCCCCGAGATAAATAGCAAAAATCTGGAAGCATCTGTTATTATTAGTCTTAGTGCTGGCAGTCGTTTAAAGGAGAGTTAATTTTTATCAACAAAAACTATTTCCTCAACACATTTTCCACTGGACTAAAACTAGACTAAAACCCTCATTAACTCATTTACTCCCAATAATGTATAAATACGGTTTTTTTTTGTTCTAAGTGTCCCAAAGACGTATTTATACGTCTTTTTTTGTTTTGTTTTGTTTTTTTATGCTAGAGCATACAGAAGGCTTTGATGCAGCCTCTCAACTGCAAAGAACGGTTGCAGAAATGGTAGTTATTACACAAACGACCAGCAGGTGGCAGCAGAGCAAAGGAGGTCAACCAGGGCCATGTAGAAAAAAAGCTCAATTTTGAATAGATTTGTGAAACTGATGAAACTTAGCTCTCTTCTAATGATAATTGCTGCAAAATGGAAACAAATAGAACCATACTTTTTTTTCCTGATGAAAGAAGAGACTTTAATCTTTCTTTTGATAGGTTCCATGCTTTTATAGCAATAGAACACAATATTCTGTGGGCCTTGCAAAATCAGTCAAAATCCAGTAAAACAGCGAACGGGATTGCGAAACGTGAAAATGGCTGCGAGTGAATGAGTTAATAATAACTGGGACTAAATCAGGATGCATTTTAGTTCATGACCAAAAATGAGACAAAATGATATGATTTGGTTAAAATCTTGTCTCTGCATGTGGACACACGGCACAAACACATGGGACAGACAGGAGGCGGAGTCACGGTGAAAGCTTAAAAAAAAAGTGAATTAGAGTTATAATCCAACGGCTATAACTAGGTATGGATGTAACGATATATCGTGATATCGCCGATTATTCAATCTCCCACAATATATTGTCGTCATGTCACGATATTAAAAGCAGCACATCTGTTAAAATGAAAAAAAAGTCAGGTTTATTTTAGTTATTTTTGTAAAAATAAAATGTAGTTTGTTAGTTTTCGTTTTTTTTTTTTTTTTTTTTTTTAAACAAAAGCATCTTCGTTTTTGTTTTATTTTGTTAACAAAATTGTTTTTGGGATTTTAGTTTTTTTTTCGATAGTTTTAGATAACTAAAATAACCTTTAATAGCACCTGTGTTTTTCGACACCTTCCCTTCTTCCTTTGACATCTCCAAACATTTTTGTTTTTGTTTATTTTATTTGAACTGAGTCAAATGCCATTTTTAGCATATGTTGCGGGCCACTAAAAAAGGGACGGTGGGCCGCAAATGGCCCCCGGGCCGTAATTTGGACACCGCTGTTTTAAATCCACGCGAATGGTCGTTAAATTGTGCAAATACTGTCAGATGATAAATACCCCAAGAGGCATGAATTTTAGAAACTAGTTGAAATTTGAACAGTGTAAATTAGAAGTATTATGCGGCAAAAAAGTGCGGAGAATAAAAATCACAATAACATATGTGGGAATGCTAGAAGCAAAACAGGCGACGCCCACCTCCCGAAAGTTGGCCCGATGAAAGCCGGGTGGCGGAACATGGCGGCCGTGCCCAGGAAAGTGCCCAAGCCCAGCGGGGTGGCGAGAGGCGGCGCCGAACCGTTGTGGTGGGGCGGGGCCAGGCCGGGGAAGGCGGCGGCGGCCGCCGCGGCCGTCCACGCCGACTCCAGGGCGGGGTGCGGGTGAGGCGGGAAGGGTCCGCCTTCCAGGTAGTGGCTGAGAGGGTGGCCCGCCGCCAGAGGGCCCCCGAAGGGCAAGCCGGCCGGGTGGGCCTGCACTCCCGCCTTTTCACGCTTCCGCCATTTGGCCCTGCGGTTCTGAAACCACACCTGGACGGACAGACAAGGTAATTTCACACTTTTTATTCATATACGGTCACATCGCCAAAATTATTCATGATTATAAGGCATTTTTTTGTCATTTTTCGTTCCATATATATCAGTTTGTTTGTTTTTTATGTATATATTTTTTAGGGGTCCTTCTCCCCTACAAATAGCACCGGTTGGCTGTAAAGTCAATATAAAAGTCTTTTATATTGTGCCGTCTTCTGATCGGTTATCGTTTTTTCAAAGTCGGTGATCGGTCGAAAAATCCTGATTGTGTAAAAGTCAGTTGCCATCCACATCCTCAAAAAAACAATAATTAGTAACTTACTACTTCGCTGACTGTGCCAGTCAAAAGCAGAGGATGTCATTGTAAATATGTGTAAAATTTCTGAAATGTATTTTGAATTGAATCTCATTACTCCAGGTATGTAATTTAATGTGCTTACATGACAGCAGGGTTATAATAGTTTGGGATTTTTCATCAATAGTTTGATTGTATTTTGTTTGGACTTTTTTTTTTTTATATTCAGTTTTAAGAGCATGCTTGTTTGATTTTATTTTTTCGAAAATGATCAGTTTTAATATTAGTTTTAGTTTTGCAAAATGAAAAAAAAGAAAGTTACTAAATATAGCCTGACAATTCTCTTTTGCACAGAACCAAAATGAATTGATCTAAAAATGAACTCTGAAAAGCAAATATTGTGACAAAGACGAAAACGAACGTCATTTCCGGTATAGTGTTGCTTCGGTTCGCTTTTTGTTTTGTATTTTAATTTTTTTTATTATTTTTTTTTTTATTATAGTAAAAGTATATTCGTTTATCAATTGTATTTTTCCCTTAGTTTTCGTACCGCAGCTGTAATTAATTACCTTCAAGAATACTGAACGCCGTTGTCCTTTTCAGGTGTGCTGCAATTACGGTAATTATACGCGCAAGGTAAATCGTGCCAACTCACAGCCTCCTTAAATCTACTTTCTGTCTAATTAAACCCTGCTTTTTTTGTGGCCAGGCTTGGGGTGCAAAGGGGGGAGGGGGTGGTTTAAGGTAATTAAAAGCCCTGTTGACTAAAAGACCCACAAAATTGCCGCTGAACTGGCCTCCAATGACAATTAATGCGCTTTAAATGAAATTCTTGAAAGCGACGCGGAGCGAGTGGGAGTATTTAACTTTCCCACGCATGCAGCCACTCTCGCCCGCTGGCCAGTTTGCACTGCGAGACGCACAAAGAGCAAAAATGTCAACATGCGGTGGAGCGAAGTGATTGAGCGACAGGGACAGTACGCGCACGCGCACTATTCCCAAGAGGGCTGTTTAGCATGACACAGTCCCTGGGGAATTTATGAGTTTTTATCACCTCCCGATGGCGCCCGCTAAGTGATTTGTTCACCTACAGCCCCCCCCTCTCGAGAGACATCTGTTGTACCACCGTCGGCCATTGACCCTCCAGCCGTGTTTGAACTGTCTCTGTGGTTATGAGCCCCCGCTTTGGACATGCGCGCCACGCTTTCAGTGCGAGATTGAGGAGGGGGCGGGGGGAGGGGGGGGGGGGGAGCAAACACCTTTAATGGCCTATCATTCGCTCCCAAGTGCAAAGCATGGGATCAATGCAGGTCTAACTGCAATCACAGAATAGGAAATCAAATAGCATTACGCCCCCCCCCCCCCCCCCCCCCCTTCACACTCACCTCACCCCCCCCCCCCCTCCTCTTTTTTCCTTCTGATGGGAATCCAAACCCGGACAATATGTTTACTCGTGCACTAAGTGAGCGCTTTTATGAATCGCTTAATTGCCGCTAAAAAAAAGCGATGCAGGCGCGAGATAGAGCGCCAATAACCGGAAGTGCGGGCTCTTGTCGCGCACGCGCTTTGGCCTCGCCCACTCCCCTTTTAAAACACCTTTGCAGTCGTAAATAATGGCCGCCTTTCATTGCACCTGTAGCATACATCCGCGAGTTTCAGCTAAACTAAAATAATAAGATAAAATCTTTAGAAGCTTAACTACAGTTTTTTGTTTTGTTTTGTTTTGTTTTATATAAGAGCTATTTAAAAAGTGATAATGCTCACTTATTTATTTTATTTTGTTTTTGTAATATCTTCCTGCTAAACATGACGTTTCTTGATAATTATCTGGAGTGCATATTTGACTTTTTATTACTAGTATTTTTATTTTATTTTTTCCCCCAAAGTGGGTCGTGACGTCATGAATAAACGTGGGAGGCCTTCCACTTACTTGCACTCGAGCTTCGGTCAGATCCAAACGCATGGCGAGCTCTTCCCTAGAAATAAAAGAACAAAGCAAGACAAAATAAAATTAAATTAAATAAAAAAATCAGCGTTTTGAATTGTTTTCAACAATACAGGTGGCAAAAAATAACCTTTCAATTTTCCTTCTTCCTAACCAGCTTGCTTGAACTAAAAGACATCATTGCACAATGCACATGTTCTATTTTCCCTGTCTGCAATAGGTGGAAATAGGCCTATGGTGATTGTTAGATTTTGTTTTTATTTTTTTTCTCCCTTCTTCTTCTTTTTTCCTCCTCCATCCCGGCGGCCCTGTCAACTGTAACAACATAATGGCTGGAATAATGACATCCAAACGAGTCTGCCTCGCACAAAAAGCAATTGACGCCCCATTCAGCTGCGGGTAAATGAGACCCACAAAAGTACACCGCGGAAATATGAATACTGTCATCTCGATATGAAACATATTGCAAAAAATAAAAATAAAAAAAATCTAATTATAAATTAAAATGTGTTATACCAAATAATTATTAGTTCCATTGCAGCATGTATTTATTTATTTATTTATTTATTTATTTATTTACAGCGTGTTGGGGATTTTTATTATTTTTTTTTAACTTGTTTACAGATTTTTTGTTTAAAAAAAAAATATTACAATGGCTTTAACTGAGGCATATAATGCCCATAATGATATGGTCAATTGCAATTATATTCCATGAATGTACATAATTATTTTGCTGCCAATATAAGAAAATAATTTACTACAAAAATAAGTAAAATTAGTTCATAATTCGCATTGAGTAAAATGAGTGGGCCTGATTTTGACTATGGCAGCAAATTGGTAATAAATGAATGAGAAGGGGGGGGGGGAAGAAAAAATGGCGTTACCTGGTGAAGACGTCTGGGTAGTGCGTCTTTTGGAAAGCCCTCTCCAGCTCCTCCAGCTGGTAACTGGTGAAGGTAGTCCTGTATCGTCTCTGCTTGCGCTTCATCATGCCCTCCTCCGAGTCGCTGCCCGCCGACAGACACACGCTGTCCTCCCCGTCCCCGGCGTTCAGGCCCTCCCTCTCCTCGTCTTTGGGCGACGGGCTCGGGGCCGCGTCCCCGCCGCAGTTCCGCTCCTCCGTCTTCACCGCGTCCTCGTCGAACTTCAAGGCGCCGAGCTCCACCAGGTTGCCGCCGCCGCCGCCGTCCTCCGCCGAGACCGGGCTCGTGCGTTCGCCCGCCTCGGGCCGGCTCAGCGACGCGTTCTCCCTGTACGACTTGCTGCGGCTGATGCTCACCTGCGGCGCCTGGATGATCTTGAGGCTCTCGGCGGCGCCTTCCATGAGGAGGAGCCGCTCGCGCTCGCGCTCCTGCAGCTTCATGTCCGCCCGCTCTTGCAGCAGGTATTTGCCGCCCGGGCCGTACAGGCGGCGGAGCTTCGGGGGGAGATGCACGTCGGCGCTCAGGGAAAGCTCATTGGTCGGCCCTGCATGGTTAGAAAAGAAGTATAGTCCAAGAAAGTAATATACGTATTGGCAATCACTCATTAGGCAAAAAAAAAAAAAAATGTCATCAGTTGCTGTCCTGTCGAGGTGCCCTTGAGCAAGGCACCGTCTCGCCTCTGTTTGCGCGCCGTTTCACTTGTGTGCAACACAAAATAAAAACAGTGTAACTTGAATTGATTAATTATGGTGCGATCAATTAATTTAAAAACTAATTTTAAAAAATACTTTCACTGCTTAATTGTATCTCACACAGCCCACCTCTAAAAAACGTTCGCTCAAAAAGCTTATTTGCCAATTTAAATTAAGCCATAGCAAAACAATACATTAATATTTTGGCTTAAATAGGCCTTTAGCAAAACATAAATAATTGCCAACTTGTCATGCATCAAAATAACTAGTCAGTAGTTGTCAACTGTTTTTTTTTAACCGCTGTTTTAGTGACATATAAGGCACACTAATAAATCTTATTTGTCTAAAACCATAAGGTTATATGTCAAGTCTTTGACTGATTTTTTTTGTTTGTTTGTTTTTGCACTTGAAAGAAATCTAGTGAAGAATTATTGGCTTCATTTTTAAATATATATTTTTATCTAATGTAGCTCCAACATAAGGACACAACGTGAAAAACTGAGTAATGCAAAAAAATACATTTGTATCCTATTTAATGTGAAAAAGACATTTAACCTATAGTATTTATTTTAAACGTGTTAGCCACAAAATTTGTATGAAAACAGATTTGGTTATGTTTACTAATTTACACGTGAATTGGTGATGAGCAAATGAACGTAAACTTAAAAGTTAACAATAGGCTACAAAATGTCTTTTAAAAGTTGCTAAGGATATTTTTTTTGTTTACGCCTTCAATGAAACACAAGTATAATAATCCTAAAAAAAAAAAAAAAAAAATGTGATGCGTCCTATTTATTTTCGCCTCAAAAGAGAAAGTTGCGCGCACGAATTGAGACGTACCCTCCGGCGCCTTGTCGAGCTCTCTGGCGGGAAGCGCGCCAATGAGTCGAACCCTGCACGGGCTCCGGCGGCCCAGAATGCTGTCGATGCAGTAGGACGACAGCAGCGTGGGCGACTTGCTGCCTTTCCTCTCGCCCCTCTCGTGGACGTCCTCGTCAAAGTGGCCGCTCATGTCGACTCTTCTCCGGCCACTTTGCGTTGCGCTCTGCCGTGGACGAGACGCGGTTCACTTCTGTCACGCACGCACGCACGCACGTACGCGCCTCCTGATTGGTCGACAGGCTTAGCGCGTGTGTGTCGAGGGAGACTCGGAGGAGCTGCTTTATATATTTTACATTAAGGTTAATTTGAGGGGAGGGTGACAAACGCTGACATGGACTATGCACGCCACACGGAATGAACCTTCATCTTCATTCCATTCTGTCATATTTACGATGAATTTCATTTGGACCATTTGTGAATCCACTACTGGGTCAAAAACATACTTGGATCTATTTTCACCCAACTAGCAAAACAACAAACCCCTAAAAATTGGGTTGTCTTAATTAATACGAAACATCCCCAAGTTGGGTCAAATTGACAGGTCGCGCCAGTTTTTCAACAGTTTCAGCGTGAACTGGTGCACAAAAAAAAAAAAAAAAGTATTGTAACAATGTAGTTGAATTTCAAACAGGTGTTTAATAATAATAAAAGGCCTATTAGCTGTTGGGGCAAAAAAATTAAATAAAAATAAAATGGGCGACACTTCTTGAGTCGATTTAACCCAAATTATTATTATTATTATTATTATTATTATTATTACTGCGACTGGCTGGCAACCAGTCCAGGGTGTCCCCTGCCTACTGCCCAGAGCAGCTGAGATAGGCTCCAGCACCCCTCCGCGACCCTTGTGATGCCTCACAAGCGGTCAAGAAAATTGATGTATTGATTATTATTATTATCATCATTATCATTATTATTATTATTTATTTTTTTGTGTAAAAAAAAAAAAAAATGATTCCGAAAATTGCGTCACATGGACTCAAGATATGGGTCGGTCCAAATTTTGAGCAAAATTGGACTATTTTTGCCCCACACTTTTAAGAGTGTCCTATTTAAAAATACATAAATGGTTATCTTAACATGCCAAGTGTCTGTGCTGTGGAAAAAAAAAATCTAAAGAAAAAAAAAAAGTTTTGTATTTTGAGTTAATGATTGAGATTATTTTTTTTTCCTTCAATCTTCTTTGAGAACGATTTCTGGGTCCGAAAAAAGAAAATCTTATATTTTGCAATTCTCAATATTAATAGACACATTGCTTATATGTGTCATATGACTTTCATTTAAAAGTGTTATAACAATAATGTGAATATTCGTGAACTAATCTAATCACTGTTAACGATTAATGGCGATTGTGTGTTGAAAATAAATGAATAATAATTTCTTTCTTTCTTTTTGTTTTAGGCAATCCGGGATAAAGAACTATATCATATTGTGAGTGATTTGCTTGACATTTTTGATTCTGATATGATTTCCTTTATGTGGAGAATGTATGCCTGTCACTCATGTTCTCTCTGCTGGAGACGACGGCTGACTTATTATAAAGCGAGCTGCAGGTGATGAGGTGTCGCAAGGGAAGCCGGGATTGCACGCGGAGACTTCACCGCGCGGTCGGGGGTGGGGGTGGGGGGGTTTTAGATGGAGAATGTAATTTTAAATGAAAGTCTATTTAACCCGCTGTGAATGGCGTGTGACCCCCATCCTCGCCTCAGAGCCCATCACTGTTAAAAGGATCATTTTCAGAATTCAATCCAAAAACTTGAGCAAGCTGCAATTTACTCGGCCCCCTTTTCTTTCTTTCCTGGTCTTCTCCCCCTCCGATCTGTCTGGATAGAAGAAAGAAAGGCACAAAGTCCAGAAAATTGCGTATAATTCCCAATTTTCCTTTTATTTCAACCAGGTCATATTTTTATCTTTTTTTGTGTGTGTGTGACTGCTCAGATTAGTTAAGGTTTTGCTTTTTGATTTTGATAGGGTGACTTTTAAACAAACACAACACTGTTCTGCAGCCACAACATTGAAACGAGAGTCACGATATGTCGTCTTTTATTGACCATATACGTCCACATATCACATGCTGGTGTCACGTTCAAATCATCCGCAACTTCTAAACTTCCGGGCTTTGTTTATTTGCAGGCAAATCAATGTAATGAGCGTAATAACAATAGGACTATATAAAATGTTCTTGGCGGTCACAAGCAGACGTGCCTCGCAGACGGGTATTTAGAGTCGCTCTGTAATTTGCGGGCCACAATTTGATTCATTTATCCGCGCACTGTTATTAACCCTGCGGAAAAAAAAAAAAGATGTCAGCCGCCGTTTCGAGCAGCAGGACATCCGCGCTTTGTTTAAATGCACTAATTACGCGCATACATTAGGAGGAGAAAGGAATAGCCTGCGCGCGTGCAATTTTCACATTTCAAATTTTCCGTCGAGTTGACTTGCAGGTGGCGAGAAGACGCCTGGAAGCACGTTCAGCGTCACTTTGGCACGAATGGGAAAGGCAAATATAACACTAAATATAATAATAAAAAAAAAAAAAAAAATCCAAAGATTATATATAGTTATATTGGCACAGAAAAAAAAGGTTATTTGCATATTCCTTCAGGATTTATCAGAATTTATTATTTATTATTTTTGAAGAATCTTGTTATTAATGGTCCGACCAACAAGGGGTGTACCTAATATTGTGACTGGTGAGATAAAAAAAAACAAAACAAAAAACAAGTATTTTGGTGGTATTGCAGGCGAGCATTGAAAGGTGTTTGGCAATGCATCTCATTCAACTGGCGCCATCTTGTGGCTGGAATAGCAAACGGCTACATGAAAAGATGAGAGTTCAGGTTCCGCCACCTTTTGGCAACTGAGAGCTACTTCTGGGCACTTATTAACGCGAATGCGCACTTGTAAAAATAACAAAATTGCTCGAAAATACTACTCGTTCATTACAAGATGAAAGGGTCCAAAAGTAACAACAACAAAACAATAATAAACATCTTTTAAAAAAAGCAACAACAATCGTTGGCCTTTACGTCACTTCAACTATCCAGACTTCCTCCTTCCGCCCTCCGTGTATGACGTCACTAGACACGTGTCCGCTCCGGGTGCCAAAGCCGGAAGTGGAGGAGAGAAGAGAGGGAGGGGGAGGCCTTTGGAGGCGCGCGCGTTCGCAAAGTTAATTAGCGGTTATTAACAGGCCGCATAATGAGTGCGAGAGAGTCAATTTAATGACTTTGTTAGCGCCGAGTCGAGAGCGACAGCCAGCCGAGGAGCGAGACAACAAAGGCACGCAGCCATCATGTGTAATTTCCAGCCCTAATGCGCTCTGATCGGAAACAAAGGCCTCTAATTTCGTTCAACTGACTCGATAATTTCTCCCTTATGTAAGGGAAATAATGAGTGACGTAATGTGTCAACAGGAGCGTAGTTTTCCATGCGAAAGGAAGAGGAAGCGGATTTTTTACAAGGGAAGTCAACCCAAAAAAATTTCGTTACAATATGTTGTTTACAGCCTTATAGTCTAATCATGGTGTTCTAATATTGTACAGCAAAATTCACCTGGTTTTATTCCATCTCGGGGCGGCCATTTTGTCCCTTGCTATCCTGAATACGACGTCACGGCGTGTAAAAGGGCTCAGCGAACGACCAGTCACACGACCAAACTCAGAAAACAGGTGAGCTGTGATTGGCCGTTACCTGAGCCCTGAGCGACTGTGATGTCATTTTCGGTGGACAGCAAGTGACAAAATGGCCGCCATGTTTTGATAAATGAAGATTATAGAGGGTTGTTTTGCTTGAAATTCAATTCCAATATAATGTAATATAATATAATAGAGCAGCAAAGTGAAAGTCCAGTTGTTTTAAAGAGAAATCAAAGTAGAATGTGCATCAATTACATAGGCAGGGCAGTAATGACACCATTAAAGCTTATTGTGGCCCGCTACTGCAAAATGACGGTGTCTTCACGCATGACCTCATCATTCCACAGATGGCTTGAATTATAGGAAAGATGCAAGCGCCATTATCGGTGGGGGGGGGGGCGGGACTCCAAGTCGCCTGCTCGGATTCGCGACGGGTTAAAAGGTGATTCAAACGAGCGAGGCTATTTCACGGCTGCTTTTGTCTCCTCTGATTACAACCCCCCCGATGGCACGAATCCCGATTCTCGCCACCTCCTGAAGATTGTGCGCCTCAAGAGGTCATTTTCATCGTCGTCGCCGGTTGACCGGCCAAATCTCGAGGCGCCGTGTTTTCACGCAGCCGCGTTTGCCCTTTTATTGATTGCGCGCCTTCATTTTAATTCAATTGCGCCGGTGTCAAAAACTCTGCGAGAATCATCCGAGTAATGAGATAATCAAAGTAATATATGCAAATCAGTTCTATCGAAACCCCACCGCCCCCCCCCCCCCTCCCCTTGAGTGTGAAGAAGTCCTTTTATTCACTTAGCGGCAATACCTTGAGCGAATGACACCATGCAAATGACAGTTGATTAGACTAAATTAAGAGCCTGACCTTGTCTGAGTTTTATGTAAATGCTCTTTTTTTTTTCTCTCTCCACGTTTTAATGTGATCAAAAAGCGTTTTTACACATTGGCCTTATCCTGCACGTTTTCCACATGGATAAGAAAAACCAAAGTTGAGTCTGAATGCCCTGAAAGGCTTGAACGATCCTCTCCACTAACGTACCTTGACCTAGGTGCAATCCCGCTGCGCCACAAAGTGCGTCGTTACAACTTCCTTGCTGAGAAGGGAGTGCGCCTCGGAAGATTGACTGCGCGTGCACCGTAACAACACATTGTTTTAAAGCCACCGCGGCTGAGACTTCCTCTCTGCGGGGCGCGCGGCCTGTCGATGGGAAAGCCTAAATCCAATATAGATGGCGGAGCCGCGCCCGCCCCCCCGCCGGGGGGACCCGCAGACTCGCCGGCCGGGATCGAAGACTCCAAATTGGTCTGAGAGGCTGTTGAGCTCCACCCGGCAAAAGATGAAGCCGTCTATGATCTGATGACGGGACTGAGGACGGCTGCGTGTGCCACCTGAACGGCGGTAAGACTTGACATGATTGATGGACACCGCATTGTTTGCTCTTCAACACTTCTCGGACAGAGATCGTTCACTTCAAGCCAGATTGTCCAAAGCGGAGAAAATAGTCAGTGTGGTGTCACAAATCCCAAATCAGACCCATTACTACGCACCAAAATCCTTTGTAGCTTCAACGCCCGGTTTTGTCCAAGCATCTGACGTCCAAATGTCTTTTTCCATTTTCCACTTTTTTGTATTTTCTCCCTTTCATCGCGCTCTTGATTGCGCCTCTGTTGCGGTGCCACTTCTGGCTGTTTTCCTTTCTCTTTTTCTATCTCAAATTCTGCCCCTTACAATGATAACAAAGCTCAGTTTTGAGTGACACTCACCGAGATGTGTTGGTTGAACAAAATGTTTATTATTTGTGCTTTTATTTGGCAAGCGCGTGGAACTGAGCTGGTTTCCATTTGCTTACCTTTTGTTTAGTTAAACCTTTAAGTATTACTGTATGGAGGACCAAAACTGCCAAAATTCTAAATAAATAATGACTAAATAAATAAATAAATTACTAAAAGTGAAAATAAAAACGCCTATAAAAATCTAATTCAAAAATTATATATATTATATATTTATATATATTATAATATATTAAATTACATTTTTTATATATATATATTTATTTATTTATTTATTTATTATTATTGTTATTATTGTTATTATTATTATTATTATTATTATTATTATTATACGCCATTGTTCCAGTGCATAATTCCTGGTATGAAAAGTTCAACTTCCCACCTTCCTCAAATGCAGCATAAAGACCAAGAATCCTCGCAAATAGAGCATGCGCAGAACACAAAAACCAAAGTTCAGTTCAAAGGAGGTACCCTGATTGCGTTTATATGACCAAATATTAAAGGTTAGAAAAGGGGTAATCCAGGGGTTTTATTCAGATTTTTATAATAACTCGTTTAAAAAAAATAAAATAAAAATAAAAAAATCCCGAAGAAGAGAGTTTTGTTTTTTTTAAAGTTTGATTGACTGCATATAAACGTATGTGAAAACAGAACAACAAAAGAAAATACTGCACACTTGGAAGACAAAGCCGAGCAGCTTCTAATCAGAAACCACAAACTTCATTGATGTCAATAATTGCTAAATCCTTTGATTAACTTGTAGGGATTGTCCTTTGAGTGCTTCAGTAATCATGTGTGTATCTTTTTTATTTATTTATTTATTTATTATTATTGTAAGCACCCGTCGCTCTTTAAGGCACATCTTTATAACCAAGCAATTCCAAAGCAATTTTCTCTGTGGGAGGAGAGTGTAATTTTCGATTCGGTGACACTGTGATGTGTAAGAAACTGGGAGCTGGCGCTAAAAGGGCATTTGCAGCGCGCGTCGCCGTGTGGGTGTGAGCCCTTTTAATGGCCGACGCGGGTGGTGGGGGAGCGCGAGCCGTGTCAGGGAGGCCGTCGTTTAATGACCCCCCCCAAAAATAGCGCCCTCCCTTGTTACAAGCTATCGTCCTGGAAACACGAGGCTTTTGGACCAGGCCGGCGCCGCGCGCCGCAAATACTCTTTTATCTTCATATTAACCCATTTGCATAACATTAGATAGGATTCCGAAGATACTCACTCACGGGGAGTGGGTGCGCTTACATGTCCTTGCAAATCTAATCAGTGTTAAATGGAGCTGTCAGATTTGCGTGCGCGAGGCGGGCGGTGGATGTCTCGTGTCAGGGCTCATTTAACATTTCAACCGCGGCGGTGTGTGACCCAGCTGCAATTACAATATCCAAGCTGGCTCTTGGTCGATCCACAATTCATGGGTGATAACGCCGCAGTGAGACACTAGTTGAGGCCGATGTCATGGAAGCGGTCACAACTTGCGTATGTGCTGCGGTAGCTCTCTGCGGGCCAAGGCTTGTGCTGTAAGATATAACCACAAAAGTCAGGAAAAGCCTACTAGAACATCTGAACTTTTTAGGGGGTTAATCAGAGGCGCTTCAGATGGTGGCATAAGTGTGCCAGCTCCCATTTAACTCATTCACTCGCCGCCATTTTCACATTTCGCAATCCCGCTCGCTCCCGGCGGTTTTACTGGATTTTGACTGATTTTGCAAGGCCCACAGAATATTGTGTTCAATTGCTATAAAAGCATGGAACCGACCAAAAGAAAGATTAAAGTCTCTTCTTTCATCAGGAAAAAAAGTATGTTTCTATCTGTTTCCGTTTTGCTGCAATTAGCATTAGAAGAGAGCTAAGTTTCATCAATTTTCACAAATCTATTTAAAATTGTAAGTAATTGAGCTTTTTTTTCTACATGGCCCTGGTTGATCTCTTTTCTCTGCTGCCACCTGCTGGCCGTTTGTGTAGTAACTACAATTTCTGCAACCGTTCTTTGCAGTTGAGAGGCTGCATCAAAGCCTTCTGTATGCTCAAGCATTAAAAAAAAAAAAAAAAAAAAACGTATAAATACGTCTTTGGGACACTTAGAACATAAAAAAACATATTTACACGTTACTGGGAGCAAATGAGTTAATAGTGTTTAGCTAGTTAGCCTAATAAATAACACGATACCACAAATTTCCACACAATAATAAAGCTTGTGGTGGCCTAAGACTTTGTGAGAGTCGAGCAGTCAAAGTGAAGTTGTGTGATTTCGCTCTTGTGCATGTGATTGCTTGTTTATGCATATTGGGAGACTGCGGCAAGCAAGTGTCCCGTTTACCGTTGGGCCATTCGCTTCAGCAGGCATCTAATAACAAAGCATTTCTGTGCCACTTACACATGCATACATCCAGGTCCATTTGTCAACAGTTTTCGTCGCCTCTCTTTTAAGCACACGGGTGCCATCCGGATTGCACCCAAATGCTCTAGAATTCTATCATGAGACTCGGGGATGAAATTAAAATCACCTATTTTCTTTCTCCGTGCAAGCTGCAGATCAATTTCCGGAAACGGGGACGTGATATTTGGCCGCCATTTGGGCTTTCTCGTCTTGCACAGCACCCTAACCGCCTGCCAGCGGGGGATGCCCGGGCCTGATCGCATGCCTCGCCGGGGGAAGCGTTACTTCTGCCGCGGCGAGTTTATTTGCGCCTCGCTAGGAGAATTGCCTTCATTTACCTTTCCCCCGACAACACTCGCGAAAAGGAACGAAATGGACAAGCCAGGCGTGAATGGGAAAGACGAAATTGATTCGGTTTGATACGTGCACCTGGGGTAGACCCTCGTTTGACCGCCTATTTTAAAGATAAATGGGAAAAAAAATTGCCTTATGCATAACCTTTTTCAGCCCTGCATGTTGTTGTTTAGCACGAATCAGTTGTCCTTGGTGCAATCTCACCTGCAGCCACGAAATGTTGCCTACACTTGGAATGGAGCCAATATCAAAAGAAATCATGCTTAGTTTTGACTCACGCTTTTGTAGTTATTAATTTAACATTAAGTAACATCACGTCACGATTGCAGCTGCAGAGAGAATTTTGTTTCCTATATTGCATGGAAAAATATTGGAAATTAAGCATTAAGTGTACTAGACTAAGTGCAATTTCTGGAGAAATTGCGTGGGAATGCTGAAAGCTGAATGCTAAGATTTGAATGCTTATGAAGTAAATTGAGAGATAATTTCTGAATCATGCACTTTACCAACTGTTCCAACGAGCAGCATCAGACACCTGGTAGCGATGATAAGTTCGATGTATGGAAGTGGGCGTGGAAAGTGACACTTAGAAATAGTTGAATGTCGATCCCATTGAAAATGAATGGGGGGGGAAGTTGATATTTAACATTAAATTGTGCGTATACTGTAAGTAATGTGGAATCAGACGATATATAACCCGAGAGGCGGGAATTTTTGAAGCAAGTTAATTCAGAAGTATTATGTGGGAGATGTACCACGGCAAAAAAAAAAAAAAATGTGGAAAATTAAAAAACACAATGCTTCAGCATTCCCACAATGACTATTTTTATTTTCATGTACCACCTAAAAAATAAAATAAAAAAATACTTGGCTCTCTAAGTACCACCATAATGACCAACATTAAAAATACATGTTTTAAAATAAACAATTCTAAAAAAGTTTTACAAAATAATAATAATAATAACAATAATAATACTTTGAGCGATTGTATTAGGTTATAGAGTACTGTATAATAGGCATCGACATATTAATCGATTTGATAAAAATGATCCCAGAAGGGTATGTAATTGATCGTTGATTAATTGTGGTGAAATGGAGTACACCACTACTCATGTTCTAAAATTTCACACTTCTTGAGCTATTAATTCTCTAATTCCAAACATTCACAGTTTTCCCACAATTCAACATTTTTCACCCCCCCCAAAATCTCCATGAATTTCCGATGAGACATTCAACAATTTACTCCCATTTGAAATTCAAAATATTCAGCTCATACAGTACACCTTGGGATCAGTTTTCAACATTCCCTCAATCCGTACATTATAAAAAAATCCACATTTTTTTTGCACATTTTCCACCAACAAAATACCACACTCATTTTGAGGGTTTGCGTTAGTCCTACTCGAAATTCATTATCGTTCCGATTCAAAATTCAAAACATCCAACTCACTCAATTTGATTTCACCTGTGCATAAACTTTCCACATTACACACAATTCTACATTTTGGACCCAAAAATCCCCCATTCATTTTCCACCTTGGGAATGATTTTCAACATTCCTACAAAAAAAAATCCAAATTTTTTCACATTTTCACCAATATCGTTTAAGCAAACTCCATATCATTAAATACTGTTCAATATCATTCCACATTATTCCGCTTCAAAAAAAGCTTCTCCTGCTTGTTGTTTGTCCTGGCAACATTTTGGACACTCATCTTTTTATTTGTGACCTGTCCTCTCCTCCCCTTTTTGCCGTCGGCCCTCTCTCATTGGCTCACACAGTTTGCAGAAGCCTAATTGAAACCATATTGACAAAGAGAATAAATGCAGCCCCCTCATCCAAGCGGAGTTTGCTCTCCAGGAGATTTCCATGAGAGTCATTCATTGACGGTTATCGCTTGTGTAACTCTTGCAGCGACACACAGCAGAATGGCTCAACTCAAGGTAAGGCAGCATTTCTTTCGCTCCAAAATTACTGTCATGTTTGTGCAATACAAGTAGGCTAAGTGGGTAAAACAAACACATTTTGTATATACTGTAAATGTTACTTTAGTAAATAAAAAAAAAATACATTATTTAGAAATGATTTCCTCTTCGTTTTGCATCACAAATACAATTTGAAAGTGCAACAAACAAGATATTGTATCTTCAAGCAAAAGCAGATGGGTGGTGTTGCGCCTGACCAATCAGGATGCAGCATTTGACAGCTGCCCAGATGTGACCATGGAGACGTTGAGCTTTGAAAAGAAAAGTCCCAAAATGGTGCCATTAAAAATCCATAATGACTCCATGAAATAAAAGCTGAAAGTTGCGTTTTGTTTTGGATGTGGGAGGCATAAAGTGCACGCCAGCCATGCTCAGGCGCACATTTGCATGCTAACGATGACTCAGCAACATTTCTTCTATCCACGCTATGAGCAGTCGTCGTGTCTCATCAAGCAAATTTGATTGAAATATCAATGAACGTGTCCACTGGAGGATGCCAGTTCAATTAGGCTCCTTGTGAACACAAAACAACGGATGACTGCGTTTTGTTTGATCACAAATCTAATGTGAATCAATGCGACAACAATTAAGAAAAAAACACTTAATGACGAGCCTTTCCAATTTAATTATAACCAGCGTGAACACATTTATCCTGCATGACAACGAAGCGGCATGGTGAGCGCGTGCCTTTGTTGAATTTCTCTTTCGCAGTACTTGTGTGGATTTGGGAACGAATTCTCCTCCGAAGACCCTCGCTGCCCCGGCTCTTTACCTGAAGCGCAGGTAGGACACGCAGGAGTTGAATTTGCATGCGAAATGCCCATTTTTTCACGACTGCACCTGAACGCGCCGCCGTCTCCCTAGAACAATCCTCAGGTGTGCCCCTATGGTCTGTATGCCGAGCAGCTCTCTGGCTCCGCCTTCACCTGCCCGCGGTCAGCCAATAAGAGGAGGTGTCTATCTTTTTCTCACGTTTCCATCCGTCAAATGAATTGCATAGCTGAACAGTTGCGCTTGTTTCCAGCTGGCTTTATCGCATTCTCCCGTCCGTCAAGCATAAACCTTTTGCCCCCGCGGCTTGTGGGAATCTGACAGAGAAGTGGGAAGGGGCGGAGCCCGATCCCAACCAGGTAACTTCACGACATCCAGATATTCATGCATTCTATTTCATAATGATAATGTTTTTTTTGTTGTGTTGTGTTTTATAATTGTCATAAATTGTATACGTTGTGTTGCTTTTCCTCTTCCAGATGCGATGGCGGCCATTTTCCATCCCCAAGTCGACAGACAAGATAGTCGATTTTGTGGCTGTAAGGTTAATCGCGTTCTCTTTTTTCCAACGTTCCGACTTTATACGGACGTTTTTCAGCGTTATTGTGGTTTTGTGATTCTTGCAGGGTCTGCACACCATCTGTGGAGCGGGCGATGCGAAATCACGCAACGGCGTTAGCGTCCACGTGTACACCTGCAACACTTCCATGATCAACAAGTGAGAACGGACAGAAGCGAGCTTTGCAATGTTGAAAAGTGTCAATCAAAACGGAGCCTTCTTATCTTTCAAAAGGCAGAAAGAGCGTTTGTAGAAGGGATGTAACGGTATCCAAACATCACGATACGATACTATCACGATATGAAGGTCACGATACGATAATTATCACGATATTGTGGGGAGGTTGGCGATATAAAAAAAAGGTTACAATATTGTAAAAAAAAAAAAAAGCTCATACTAAAAAAAACACACAATATTGTTTTTCTACATTAATTAAAACAATTACAAATATTATAAAAATATAAATATTATATATAAAAAATATATAATATAAAACAAAAAACGTCATATTGAAAAAAAATGAGCTCATACTAAAAAAAAAGAAACAAAATGGTGTTTTGTACATTAAAGCAATAAAAAGTGTAAAATATAAATATATATAAAAATATATATAAATATAATGTACATATTGAGGCACTAATGCAAGCACACATTGAGTTCCTCGACATATCGACAAATTATGTTCCCCTTCATCTGACCATTAGTGTGGATTTGAAACATAGAAGGGCCAAAACATGCCTTGTGAAAATTAAACTGCACTAAAAAAAAAAAAAAACTGCCACCAGAGGGTGCTAGAATGTCACAAATGGAAATCAACCTGACTTTTTTTTGTTTTTTTTGTTTTTAACAGATGTGCTACTTTTAATATTGTGACATGACGACGATATATTGTGGCAGTTATCGTTACATCCTTAGTTTGTAGCATTCAATTGTGAAGATGGCCGCAATGTTGTTTCTTGTTTTCTAGATGCTTCAACAACTCCGACGGAGACTTTCTGATCGGTGAGCAAAATAAAAAGGAGGAATGTTTACACCATTATCTGGCACAGGAAGACTGATTGCTCAATTCCGAGTGCGCTTTATTCCCTCATATTTTCTTTCTGCTGCTCCATCTACTGTTTGCCTGGATAGTGCCGCAGCAGGGTGAGCTTTTGATCACCACCGAGTTTGGAAAGATGACGGTCGAGCCCAACGAGATATGTGTCGTTCAGGTGCGTTTTCTTGCTTCGCGTCTAGCAAATACACTGACACTTTTTGGGCCGTATTTGGAGAGCTTGAATTGGCTGGACAATATCAAATCGGTTTTGGATTTGAAGATCCCCTTTTAACCTTTAAACTTCATTTGAAGAAAACTTGTCGTAAAATGTGTTTGTCTTAATACTGTATTGACTCCAGCAAGGAATGCGCTTCAGTGTGGACGTGTTTGGAGAAACGAGAGGTTACATCCTGGAGGTGTACGGAGCACATTTTGAACTCCCTGACCTCGGCCCCATAGGTGGGTGTCAGTGTAACATTGCTGCTGTGTGGAAAATCACCTATGTCCATATTTTTCCCTCTTTTTTATTGGTATGTTTTTGGGTTCAGTTTCATCCCAAAAACATTCAAATAAAAAATGAAAAAATTGACATAGGTGTTTTTATGTCCATTTAACCCCCTTTTTTTTCTTTTTATGTTTTTGGGATGATTTTTTTTATTTTTTTATGTTTTTGGGATGTCCTCATTCAGCTTCATCTTGTATGTTTTTTTTTGTAATGCAGACATCCCAAAAACCTTAAAAAAAAGAAAAAAAAAGAAAAAAAGCATCACAAAACCATTAAATAAATGGAAAAAAATTGACATGTTTTTCACTTATGTCCATTTTGTTTCTTTTGGGATTATTTAATTTATTTATTTATTTATTTATTTATTTATTATGTTTTTTTGGGATGTCTGCATCTAGTTTCATCCCAAAAACATACAAATAAAAAATGAATGGACACTTGTCCATCCAACCCCCCTTAATTATTATGTCTGTGGGATGATTTTATTTTATTTATTTATTTATTTACTTTTTTTCTTCTTTTTTTTTTTTACTGTATTTACTTCAGAAAGGAATACAAAAAATTTATACAAATAAAAAAATGAAAAGAAAAATGGCCGTAAGTGTTTTTCACTTATGTCCATTTTTTTCTCCCTCCCCACCCATTATTTTTTTATTTTATGTTTTTGCAATGAAATTGAATGCAGACATCCCAAAAACATAAAAATAAATAAATGAAAAGAAAAATGGGCATCAGTGTTTTTCACTTATGTCCATTTTTTTTTTCATTTTTTCTCCCCAATTGTTTTTTTTTTAATGTTTTTGGGCTGAAACTAAATGCAGACATGCCCCCCAAAAAATGACAGCCCTCAAACATAAAAATAAAAAAATGGACGTAAGTGTTTTTCACATAGCAGTAACGATAACCTAAATGTATTGATTTTCCCAAGTCAATTCAATCGGGAACGTCTTTACCGTTTTTGATTACATTTACATGCCAATGACGGATGTTTGCGTGACTCTTTGCAGGAGCCAACGGCCTGTCCAACCCGAGAGACTTCCTGTGTCCGGTGGCGTGGTACGAGGATCGGGACGTGTCCGCAGGTTACACCGTCATCAATAAGTACCAAGGGAAGCTCTTCGCCTGCCAACAGGTGATTTTTTGTGTGCTTTTTTGTGTCCTTGTACTTGAAAAGCGTCCTACGTGCCACGTACAGCCTTTCTCTGCCCTATTACCCCATTTGAGGTCTGCGTGTGCTTCAGTAAACACCAGTCAAGCGCGACAATGACTAACAGCGAGGAAACGGCGCCGGGGACGCGTGTGATCCATTAGCCGCCGCCGCTGATTGATTTACCGTCCCCGGTGGTGATTTAATATCGAAATGTTTCCACCTCAATTATGCGTCTTAATCACTCGTAATTAGTTAAAGGCGTTCACGAGTTGCAGAGTGAAAAACAAGTTAGGTATTCATTTCAACCTCATAAACAAAACGTATGAGGAGATACTTGAAGTCTTTGCTGTATTTTTTGTGTTTTTTTTGGCTGAGGGTTAAAGGTGGTGTGGGCCGAGATGTGAGGTAGGCGAGGGAGGTCTCATCTAAAGGGAAGATGCTCCCATCTTTTCCTGCTGGTTTGTCCACCCCCCCGCCGAGCATCAAAATTGCTCAAATTAACTTATTATTTGCTTGACTGGGCCAATGTGTTTTTTTTTTTTTTTTTCCTGTACGTGTGTACGTGCAACTCTCTTCCACTTTTCATTTTAATCGAATCTAGCTGAGCCACCACAAGTGAATGTTCAGGAATAATCTTGCACCAGGTTGACCAAAGAACGTTTTGAGTGCAGCAGAAACTTTCATGTGTGTTTAGTTGATTTTGGTTATGTCATGAACTAGGACTTATTTTCCGTGCGTGGTAATGTGTGTGTAAAGAGTGTCAAGGTCAAGAAGACAGCTCGAGTTGTAATGAACTATATCGATTTTAGAGCTGCTGCTGTATTTCTTTTTTTTTTTTCTCTCAACAGAGCAATGCTACAAAATTGCTTTTCTTTTTTTTAACAATCAAGATAAAGAAATAGCTCTGCACTCGCTGTTACTGTTGTACCCCCCCCCCCCTCCCCCCCATTCCATCAAGTTCGGTATGTGAGCGTTGAAATGATGAAAGTTTGTGAAAGTTTGATTTTGTTGCCAATTACTGAGTAATACCATAAAGACTTGCCTTACAAAGAAAACAAAATGGAAGAGGTACAGAAGCCGACTTTATTTCACAAAACATTTTCATTATGAGCATTTCCCTCCACTCCTCCTTTATGTCAAGCAACACTACCCCAAAGTACGAATCATTTATTGTTTTCTTTGTGTCAGTTGCCTACTCGACGATGGCTGAAGTTGTCATGTTTTGTTTCTGTTAGGATTTCTCTCCCTTCAACGTGGTCGCATGGCACGGCAACTACACGCCGTACAAGTACAACCTCGACAACTTCATGGTCATCAACTGTGTGGCCTTTGACCATGCGGTGAGTGTCATTTGTGTCCATATTAACAGGCGTGCCGTCGAAATAAGTCAATTGTCGTTCGACGAGTGTGCGTGCGCATACCAAATTAGTGCCAGTTCTCGACAGGTTGTGATGCGTCGAGTTCGGCTGTTTCTTAAAATACTTACTCAGTTCGTTTATCTTAATTTATCCAATATTTATCAATTGTGGCATAGTTGAAACCCTTTTGAATGTGAATAAATGACGTTAGTTCCTTTCATTCTTCGACAAAGAGCGCTTTACGCGTGCGCAGTGTTACTCGTTTTAGCTCTCCTTGACGGTAAAAAATAATTTCCAGCACTTCTTCCTGAGTTCCCTTTTGCTGCTAATATTGTGTAGGATCCTTCCATCTTTACCGTGTTGACGGCCAAATCCACCAGACCGGGTGTGGCCATTGCCGACTTTGTCATCTTCCCTCCACGCTGGGGTGTAGCTGACCACACCTTCCGTCCACCATATTATCACCGTAAGGCGTAAACTTTTGTGCACAAGCGAGAAAAAAAAAATAGATGACATATAAATAAATATGACTTCAATCTCCTTGCTCGCAAACTCAGATAAGGTTGTGTAATAGCTCCCCCTGTTGGTGTTTGAAGGCAACTGCATGAGTGAATTCATGGGGCTGATCAAGGGCCACTATGAAGCCAAAGAGGAAGCTTTCCAGCCGGGAGGGGCCAGTCTTCACAGCATCATGACCCCACACGGCCCTGATGCCGAATGTTTTGAGAAGAACAGCGTGGCTGAGCTCAAACCGGAGAGGGTTGCTGAAGGAACCATGGTAAAAATTCCTCCCAATAAAGCTTATGATTTGTACAGAACAAATGAAGATGGGTTAACGTCTTGCGTCCATCAGGCGTTCATGTTCGAGTCGTCCTTCAGTATGGCTGTGACCAAGTGGGGCCTGGAGACGTGCCAGAAGCTCGACAGGAGTTATTACCAGTGCTGGGAGCATCTACGCAGCCACTTTAATCCCAACTGGAAGCCCAGAAAACACTAGACAACAGGTAGCGGGATCATAATAATAGCCATGCGAAGCTAAAAATATAAATAAATTGATCGAAACATATTCGCTCAAAGTCCCTGGATTCATAGTTAAGTGGCGGATTTTTCTTTTGAAATTGAAATAACTAAACATTCATTGGGTATGTAAAAAAAATAATAATATAGTGCATGTCATCCCACCCTGATGTGTATACAATTAAAATGTTATTCCCCACAGCATTCTCCTTTTTCTGAGCATATAAATCCACACCATCTTCATTAGGACAGTCTAGTTTTATTTTGCTTCTAATTACACACACATCAAAACAAGAGACAGACGTAGTCTGTTTACAGTTGCGCTCACGATGACAAACAGAGCCTGCGGTCCTGAGTTCCATCTTTAATGCGTTGTTCTCGCCGGTCCTGTAAAAGAAAAACAGTAAACATATCAGGCTGATTTTGCGCATATTATCTGACGGCTCTTAAAGATTACTGATTAACTTGTGATATTGGGTATGTTGAGAGTGATTTTTTTCCTTCCTAGTCTGCTCAGGGGTGACAATCACATATTAAATATATTTAATATTTCCAATTGCTAAAAATGATCAAATTAAAGTTATGTAGTTACTGCAAAGCAGAGCTGGCAAACAAGCGAGCCAGCCGATGCATACTACTCGAGTTACATGTTTATTCATTAGGCAATGAAATATATGCTACCGCCGTAAATTAGAACGCACTCCATGTTGTTAGTAGACTGCACGCTGTAATGTATGTGCAACTTGTGTGTGATGGCAGGAGGTGGCTGATTAACCGAGTAATCAATGGAATAATGGATTCTAAAGACAGCCCTAACACGTGCCATTTGGAAAAAAAAAAGCAACTAGTGCACATACCCTGTCTGTCTTGAAGACATAGTACCAGAAGAAGAGTGGAAAAATCCCAAACATTGCGCCCATCAGAGAAGTCTTGAAGGTGACCCTATAGTGTGGGTAGGGGTTGTTACGGGCGTAAGACCAGCGTGTCTGGGCAGGGTCATCCTGTAACACAATTTTAAAAAAAATAATACAAAACAAAACATTTAAAAAAACAAAAAAAAAAGCAGGGATGGCTCTATGGAGTAATGAAGTGTCTGGCCAACATGGAATACAAATAGCACACCCATGGTGGAGCTGCTGTTGGCCACCTCTCACACCCAGACTCACACGCCACCCTATCAGGCCTCGCCCTTTAAAGACACAAATGCTACAATATATACAGCACTTTCTACACTTTTTATGTTTGCAATTTATTGTTTTTCGTAAGTATGTTTGTGTGTAAAAAGTGACATTTACTAAGGTAGAATGTCTTATATAAATCCACGTAGTTAGCAGCACGTATGTGAAATATAAACATAACGTATAGTTTAAATCGGAAACAAATAATAGAGTTGAATGTTGACGAAATTGGACTCTTGTAAATAATGTTTACAAGCGACTATGTTAGCAATAGCATCCTAGCATCGAAGGTTTATCCAAGGGTGACATTGTTAGCTCGTGCTAGCCACTTACAATAAGCTCTTTTCTGTGCGGGTTGTTAAGTTGCAGCTGGTACTGCCGTTTCAGATTCGCCCGCATTGCCGCCCTGGCGTCCTGTATTCTTCGATTTTCCGGCGAAACATGAAAATATTCATTTGGGTCCAATGTTTTTGGCCCCGTTGACAAGGGCGCTTCTTTGTGCTCCGCCATGACAGTTTGCTTGCGACGGACAGCGAGATTACGGAAGTCTCGCGATGTTTGATTTGCCAGTGACGCGAGCATTGGGAATTCTCGCGTGGATTTGTCCGCGATCTCCATGGAAACATGCATGACGCTAGAAACAACAACGTAAACAGAAGTCCCACGGAAAAGACATTAACAGGTGGTGACGCGTTAATATAACGTCACCACGTTTGCTTACTTAAATATAATCGACGAGTGCTGACGACTTTTTTTTTAGGACGTTGCCACATTTTGCTAGCGGATTTACAACTTCGACTGTCAATTGAGAATGAAAGGAGGGATCGTGTCAAGTTTTCAGTGTAACTATGAGCACAGACGATAACGCAATGGAACAAGACGACACGGTTGATACTGACGGTGATGATCGTGATGAAGACAATGTTGATGAGGAAGTTGATGTCAACGATGGCGATGACGGCAACGCTGCTGCCGATGATGATGATGATGATGATGATGGCGCTGAAGATCACGATGGTGATAATGAGAAGGCTGATGCTGGACCGAATGAAAACGAAGAAGACGATGAAGAAGAAGAAGATGATGATGATGATGACGACGGTGAGATTGATGATGGAGATGATGACGCGAGCTTGACAGAAGGAGAAGAAGATTTGGAAGCGGCGGTCAAAAGCATAAATGAGCGAGTGAGAAGAGGTCACGCGGGTTCCTCCGGGTTCGACGCGACCACCGAACTTCACGTCACCACAGATGACTTCGTACGCAATTTTCTAAGTCAACTGAAGATGACCGCAACTCTCGACACCTTCCAAACGGAGTGGACGGAGATGGCGCAGAAGGGCTTGCTGAATAGCAAGCGCTTTGGCGAGGTTCCGGACGTTTATGTCCAGAACCAGCGTTTGCACAACGAACTGAAGAACGCGCTGCGGGAGAGGGAGGAATTCCAGCTGGCAGCCTCCACCTCGGCAGACACGCTGGCGAGGGTGCAGAAGGCCCGCGACGCGCAGTGGATGACGCGCAAACGTGCTGGCCAGGAGAACAACAGACTGCTGGAGGAGACGAGGAGGCTCAAGGCGCAGTGCCACGCGTACGAACCCGCGATTCGGAGGATGGGCGACAAATTTCAAGTCCTTGTCGAGCAAACCATGCGGGCGGCTCTTGAGAGGGACAAGGTGGTGAACCTTGCTCAAAGTCAACCATGTCCCCCTCGTGTCCAAAGAGACACGAGGGGGACGCAGAAAAGCAACAACTGCATTAAAAACTCACATCGGTTAAGCTGCAGCAAAATGTTATAATATAAGTTATTATGGTCTTAAATAAAATAATATGGGGGAAAACGGTCCTGCTTTGTGTTGTAGTTTCTTAATAAAACTAGAGGGCAGTATTTACTAGGCAACACCAGAGACTTTTTTTTTTTTTTTTTTTAATCATGCTTGATTGAGCCATAGAATAAGTACAGAACAAGATATCCGAAATGAAACATTAGTATACTAGTGTACAACATAAAGGAAACAAATCAAAATTACATAAAAAACCACACCATAATGCAAAGGGTTTATATACAGTCTTCCCTCGCTATAACGCTGTTCACTTTTCGCGGTCTCGCTGTATCGCGGATTTTTTTTTAAGTGCAATTTTGCATATTTTTTTGCAGTAATATACCCATTTTATAAAATTTATGAAGGTTTGAACATTATCAATGTTTAAACAAGAGAGAAATGTGAGAACATGTAAATGCCTCAATGAGAAAAGTGTCTAAATTGTGCGGTCGGGGATTTTAGAGCCTTAAAACATTTATAAGAATTGTAAAACATAAAGCTAACTACTTCGCGGATTTCATTTATTGCGGGTATTTTTTGGAACCGAACCCCAGCGGAAAACGAGGGAACACTGTACATCAAAATAAGCTTTTTACAAATATTGACAATTTTCAGAGCCTTTCTATTATGAGAGTCATTTATAAGTCAAAAGGTATCAATGTCAAAGTGTGTGAAGTTGTTTTTTTGATTTGCACAAAAAAAAAAATAAATCTGCCCTGATTTCCATACTTGCATTTATGGAAAATAAAAAATAAAAAATCTGTGACGTCATCTTTAAGGGCCAAAAGTCACTAGAATGTTGTCTGGGACTGAATGTAATCCTTTGTACGTATCCATAACAATAGAAAAATAGATTTATTTAGCTTGTCGCGATTAAGTGCCATATAAGTGCATAAGCGGCACGTGATTTGGATTGTTTCCAAACGTTCCACGGTTACAGAGATGCTGATAAAGCTTTTTGAAATCCGCAGTTGTCGGGAAGGCTGACAAAATGATTGATCCCCTGCAGGACATCTGACATCTGCCACCCTTTTGCCACTTTGCAGTGAGGAATCCAAATTCACGGGCAGTTCATACTTCCCTTGGCCAGCAAGCTTCAAGCCTGTCAACACAGCGGCCAGGGAAATATTTAACCTCGTGAATTATTCAGGTTGCAGCTCTTGAGTTGATTTCGGAGCATGTACGGACGTTTTTCAACAATTCTCAATGGAAAGAGACTGAATGTGAAGAAGTGACGGCAACATTTTCAGGAAGACGTGATAATCTAACGTTTGCTGCTTCTTCGCTACGTCCTCGAAATTGAAGTCAGGCTTGGAAAACCCCAAAACAGGTTCCTTCTGCGGCCACATCCCCAAGATAGTTTTTGCTTTTTCGCCGAGCTCCTTGAAGTGGCTTGTAGACTTTCAGACAGTGACCTCATGCTGCTTCTTATTCATAATATTTCCTGCCTCAAAGATTCCATGAGTCTCTTGCCTTTGAGGAATGTTATAGGAATTTAATGTTCCACCCTTGTTTTCAGAAACGGCACATAAAGACTTTGTAATTTTCACACATGGTGTGAAACAAGTCAGCGAGGTGGTGGTTAAAAGGAGACAATTTTTCTACCACCCAAGATGGCCTCCCTGTCTGCTCTCATCCGAACTCTGTGCTTCCTTTCTGTTATAGGAAGTTTGTGGCGACATCAGAAATACCTCACGGTCACTGGATTTCCACCCTCGCTTGCCTTGCTCCAGCCATTTCCTGTCTGTCTCTTCCCTGACCCAACTCGTGCTCCGAGTCCTCCCATCATGCTGAAGCCACTTTGGGGACTCTTGACAGTCGGTGAGTTTTGTTTTTTTTTCGTTATAGACGGCGACAAAACAATCAACAGAAACGCATTTTAAATGGAAACAGCACCCTCTGGTGGGGAACAACCAAACTTTACTACTGTACTATTTATTTATTTATTTATTTATTTATTTATTTTAACGTTAACTACATGCTAAAAAAAAAAAAAAAAAAATCAATGAATCAATGCAAATTTTTTTTATTTTTTATTTTTTTATTTCTGACTGACTTATCTTGATATTCCACGGTGCTATGAAGAGAAATTCAGCTACTATTTTAGCTAAAAATGTATTTGTGTCTTTGCATGTCTCGAAAACATGTATTAATATTAGTAGTGGTAGCCCCCCAATCGCTCACATGCCCCCACTTTGTCGACAACTACACTTCCAATGCTGCCCATCCCTAGCCCCCACTTTCAAACAAACAAACAAACAAACAATTTGAAACACAAAAAAATGTCTGTCCATCCGTCTATGCTCTGACTCCCACAGATTTAGCCAATTGTGTAAACATTGCATTTAACATGTTTTTTGTTTTTGTTTTTTTTCCTGATTGGATGAGTGCATTCCATTGTGGGTAATCAAACATTTCATTCCTGGAATTCAAAGTGCTATTTTCACCCAAATTAAGTGATTATTGACAAAGCAGTCAGCAATTTCCAATCAATAAATGCTTAATATTTTGGTCAAACTTTGCCACAGGAATAAAAAAAAAAAAAAAATGCTATTTACTGATTTATCACAAAACATATGTAGGCTGGCAAACAAAGCATTTATTTATGATATAAGCAAAAAAAAAAAAAAAAAAAAAGACTCCTACACTCATCCATGCTGTAAGGTCAACGTGCAGAGGAGTTCCACATATCAAGTAACACAACATCCATTTCCTGCTTTCCTGTATACGCTTTCATCATAAGCATGAGTGATGCTCCTGTGACAGCACTTGCAGGATGGTTTTGGCGGGCCCACGGCACTCCTGGGAGGGGCGTTGTCAAGCAAAGAGAAGGGGGGTCAGGGGTTGAGGGAAGACAACAGCCTCTCTTGTGTGTCTGATCCAATCGGAGGCGGCAGGAGATGGAAAAAAAAAAGAAAAGGGGGGGGGAACGAGGCGAATCCAGCCCGAACGCGTGGTCACAAGTGTGCGGTCAGCTTGAAAATAGATGAGAGGGACGACCTCGTCTTCACTGTCAATCACCACAAAATCACACAGGAAATACGCTCAAAAACATTCGTCGCTTTGATGGCAACATGAAATGAAAGTAAGATTTTGATTGTATAGTACAAGTCATGTTGGTTTTCGCCTTCCATTTGATATGGAACTCAACCAGTGTCAAATCGGTCCTCATCCTTGCCGCCATCATTCACTGAAAGCTGTCATGGCGGACTTTAGGAGATGTTAGCTAACTGCGTGGTTTTAAATGCCACATACCGAATGGTTTTGGCAAACGATCACGTGAGTTTTTCTTTCAGAGTTGACCCAAACTTGTTTTGGGACTTTAATCTTCGTCCCACATTTCATCTCATGATGAGAGGCTCTCGTCAACACGCGACAAACATCGAAGCAGCGGTTTCTAGTTGCCTGCAAAGCACATTGACCGTAAAGCCCGCTAACGACGTGCAATGCCATACGGGAAACTGTCAAATCATGCATTTCTCTGACGACACCATTTCCTATTCCCAGCCTTCAGCTTTTGGGCTGTTATTGGCTTTTACGCACAACACTAGACAGTCGCTATGACTCAGAAAAAAAAACAAAACAAAATGTTTGTGTGTGACAAATGCTGCGACGGAACACCCTTGTTAACATTTGTGCCATCATGACGGAATTGCTTTATTTGTCCCCACTGTCCACAACAATGTCGTAGCTTTTGTGGTTTGGTGACCTTTGTAGTATTTGGACGTCAGTCGGATATTGTGACGGGTTTTCCAGGCACAACGTTGTGTGTTGTGGGTGTTTTTCACTTTTGTCATATTGTCCCTTTGTGGGCTAACAGTTCCAAACGTGAATAGCGACGCTGTTCAATTAAATTAAAATAGGGTAGAGTAGGGTAGATATGTATAAGTAGAGAGGTTGTGGCTAGATTGACGAGTAGGTGGAAAGGTAGGTGAGCAAGCTAGCTAACGAGCTAACCTCCTCTCTGTCACGCTGGAGCAGATCTTTGTGTATTGCTAGCTAGCTAGCGAGCTAACCTCCTCTCTCTAACGCTGGAGCAGATATTTGTGTATCGCCAGCTAGCTAGCGAGCTAACCTCCTCTCTGTCACGCTGGAGCAGATATTTGTGTATCGCCAGCTAGCTAGCGAGCTAACCTCCTCTCTGTCACGCTGGAGCAGATCTTTGTGTATTGCTAGCTAGCTAGCGAGCTAACCTCCTCTCTCTAACGCTGGAGCAGATATTTGTGTATCGCCAGCTAGCTAGCGAGCTAACCTCCTCTCTGTAACGCTGGAGCAGATATTTGTGTATCGCTAGCTAGCTAGCGAGCTACCTACATATGTACCTATCTAGACACTCACTGTCAGAAAAATTGTACAAACAAAAAGGAGTGAGTTGAGGCCACATAGCTCGAGATGTCTGTGAATAAACATAAGTCCTTGGCCTTATTCGGGCGTCGCTGTTTTTGGCTCCCCATATTTGTTTGTAACCAAGACAACCTCACATCCTGGTAATCCAGGTCGTGTGACGACTCCAGGACATCATTGTCTCACGTATATTACGCCAAACGGAGCGTATAATATCTGGAAGAGGCGTGTCCTGGGAATATTTTACCCGTTGACTTTGCCTCTAAGCCTCAAAAACCTCCTAATGGCTTCTTGCTTTGATTGGTAAACGAGTGGTGGATGAGTCATGCAGTTCATTTTGGATTGTCTTGCTTTCAGATCACATGGGGGGTTTTCGGATGAAACGGTTTTCGATATCAGCCTCGCAGCTTTTATTTCCAACCCATCACTCATTTGGCGATTTATTGAATCTCGGCTCACCCTGACGCTGTAAATAGGCCGAGTTTGTTGTTCGAGCGCCGGTTAATGTGGCCGCATTGACGTCAGTGTCCTGCAGAAGCACTTCAGCCTAATCTGCTGCTCGACTCTGGACCACACTGTTTCCATTTTGTGGGCAAATGAATTAAAAGTGACATGAGATACTTGAATAGATGTATTATGATGCATGTAGCAGATGCTCTTAATTACTTTTTTATATATATATATATATCTTTCACTCACACAAACATTTTATTTGCACTTGGTAGCCTTTTCACCCTTTTTTTTCAAACTCTCAAGTGTTACCTGCATCGCAACATTGCCATCTATAATTGGCGACTGAAACCTTTTGATATTTGCTTTTATGAGTCAGTCATACGAGGCGCTTTTGCAGATGCCAGAGTGGGAAATGTAAGTTATTATTCCAGGAAAGTCTACACTGCATTAAGAACTGATATAAAATGGCTTTAATGGTCCACTGAGTGTGAAAGTGTGGCTGTGATTTGCGGTTGAGGTTCATAAGTGGTGACTGAGGCGCTGAATCCTCTGGAGTTTGGTATAAAAATATGAATCCAAAATGAAAGATTTTTTCTTTTTTTTTCTTTACATGCTATGAAAGCACCGATTTTATAAAATGACTTATGCCTGGTATCATAAAAGCATGTTTGATGTTTGTCATAAATCAATTTGTGTCGAAATTGGTTATGAATGCCTTTGAATAGGAAATATTCAAATTCGTCTATTTTAATGATAACAAACAATCAACGTCAAGTCCTGTTCTGCCAAGTCAAGTCCTGTTCTGTCAAGTCAAGTCCTGTTCTGTCAAGTCAAGTCCTGTTCTGTCAAGTCAAGTCAAGTCCTGTTCTGTCAAGTCAAGTCCTGTTCTGTCAAGTCAAGTCAAGTCCTGTTCTGTCAAGTCAAGTCCTGTTCTGTCAAGTCAAGTCAAGTCAAGTCAAGTCAAGTCAAGTCCTGTTCTGTCAAGTCAAGTCAAGTCCTGTTCTGTCAAGTCAAGTCCTGTTCTGTCAAGTCAAGTCAAGTCAAGTCAAGTCAAGTCAAGTCAAGTCAAGTCAAGTCCTGTTCTGTCAAGTCAAGTCAAGTCCTGTTCTGTCAAGTCAAGTCCTGTTCTGTCAAGTCAAGTCAAGTCAAGTCAAGTCAAGTCAAGTCAAGTCAAGTCAAGTCAAGTCCTGTTCTGTCAAGTCAAGTCCTGTTCTGTCAAGTCAAGTCAAGTCCTGTTCTGTCAAGTCAAGTCAAGTCAAGACCTGTTCTGTCAAGTCAAGTCAAGTCAAGACCTGTTCTGTCAAGTCAAGTCAAGTCAAGTCCTGTTCTGTCAAGTCAAGTCAAGTCCTGTTCTGTCAAGTCAAGTCCTGTTCTGTCAAGTCAAGTCAAGTCAAGTCAAGTCAAGTCAAGTCAAGTCCTGTTCTGTCAAGTCAAGTCAAGTCCTGTTCTGTCAAGTCAAGTCAAGTCCTGTTCTGTCAAGTCAAGTCCTGTTCTGTCAAGTCAAGTCAAGTCAAGACCTGTTCTGTCAAGTCAAGTCAAGCTCAATCCTGTTCTGTCAAGTCAAGTCCTGTTCTGTCAAGTCAAGTCAAGTCAAGTCCTCTTCTGCCCCGTCAAGTCTAGTTCTGTCTCATCGAAGTTTTGGTTTTCCTGCCCAGTTATTAATAAATCACCCCAAGTTGCCCATTGCCGCTGTCTGTTCTGTCTCCTCAATTTGGGTCCACATCACTCAGTCCACCTACAAATTGTGACACTTTCTCGACTAAATCTTTATTGAAATCTCATATAAAAACAACAAAACATTTCTGCAAAAATATACCCCTCAATATCTAATAAAATATAACAATAAACAAGAATGCCTCATGCATCTTTTTCTAACTGTTTTCATAACATGCAGGCATATACATATTAGAACCTTAGCATATAATTGCTAACTAATCAATCGACTATCTTAGAGCTGAAACTAATGATTGACGCACACAAGCCGTTTACTTGCTTGTGTGATTGTCTATTTGTTTTCCATCTAAGATCCGGACACATCTCTTCCCGTGTTTGTCCACTTAAGCATAATAACAACACTATGTTGTAATTGTCTGTATGCTTCTCTTGGGTCTTCCGTTATGTGGATCTACCTGGACAGAAAACAGACACAACTGATGAGAAATGATGTTTTTGACGGAGGGGGCAAAACTGACGTGACAAGATGACTCACCAGACCGACCGGACGTGCCGAATTTGGGCTGCTCGTTCTTCAACTGTCTTCTCGCTCGGATCACCTGGAAAGTCAAACCAGTTCTCAGCATTCACGCGCGTCTGTTTCGACCCATTTCGAGCTTGCGCGTCTGCTCGGGGGTTGTCATGGAGACTCACCTGCAGGGGGTTGGATTTCTTATCGTTGCTAAGGAGGGAAAAGGAGCCGACGCGGGATTTACGCTTGTTCTTCTTCTTATTCGCCGTTTGAGCCAAGTGCCGCCTGGACCTGTCAGCCTGGAGATGTTGTTCATATGGCAATTAGGCAACACGTGCATCCACACACACACACACGCACGCCATCAGTGAGGATTTACCTGGATCAGACTGTTTGGAAAGCCTTTCACGGAGAAAACTCCAGGAAGTTTGGTGTGACCTGGGTGGGCGTGGCTTCTCCTCTCCAACTGTCTCTTGTGCCTGAGCAGCACCTACAACACAACAATCAAGTTTGTATATGACACCAGCATTTCAATCAAAATCTCGTTGATTTATTTAGCAGCAGTCCAACTGCGTTCGTTCTTGGTCATGAAAATCCTTTCCTTGCGTTTCTCATTGATCTGGGCATAAACAAGGAAATGTTATCGATCCTGATCCTGCCTGTGCGCTCTAACAAATGGACTGTCAGCGTGAGAGGTAACAGGTTTCCAATTTGGACTTTGTGGTTCATTTATTACACCACTGCCGGTTCTTGACTTCATCAATAATTCATTTTCTGGGCAAAGTAATCATGCAAAAAAAAAAAAAAAAAAAAAGAGGCTATCATTTCCTGACCTAAGATAGAAGACAAATAAAATCGTCATCCTTCCTTATTAGTCGTGATGCTGTTTACCGCGCTTGCCCTTGACCTACATCGCGACGGTCGTGGCCATTTTTTTTCATCACGTTGCTGCACGCGGCTCTTTGTCACCGACATAATTGGAACATGCATCATGTCATTTCCGCGTTTCCGAGCTGCCCGACAAGCCGGATTTGCTCATCTGGGCGCCGCCACGTTTCCATGGTCACACCGCCGGAGCGTTGTTCCAACTTCCAGCATGTATCGCAGATCTCATCTTAATAGCTCTGAATGGAGCGATGATGTCGCCGTTTTGCACGGAAGATTCAAATCAGCAGCCGAGCTGTAATTCATTTCATTTTCCTCTCTCGTTTACAGCTGCCGCCTTCCTGACAAAAGTGTCGCGAGCATCTGAGCAACATTGTGGACTCTCTTCTGTTGGTAGATGGGACGCACCTGTTCTTCACTTGCAGGTAATGCCCGCTGCAGGCCCCCATCGCCCATCTGGGAATAGAATGAGGAAGTGCACATGATAAATGATAACAATAAATTCATTTTGATATTATTTTCACTAGGGGTGTCAAAATTAATGCATTCATTTTGAGTTCATTATTTTTTTTTAATGCACAATTAATGGCCGCCCCTTACTTGGATCAAAATTGATCAGTAATAATAATGCATATATTTGTGGGTCAAGCTGTATTTTACAATTTTGTGTGCAGAATTGAACAAGTTACATCATGACAAAGATGAGATAACTCTTATGAAAAATGCACTCAGCCGTCACCAACGTCTAGCAAATGCAATTGTGCCATCTAGTGGCAGAAAAAATGACCTCAACACAAATTAATATCGCACTCGTACAGTACATCTTTTTAATTTGAACTGAGATTGATGAATTATTATGAAATTACTGTATCAATGACTAAAAGATGCAGCCATATTTCTATTAGTTTAACTTTTTTTCCTTCCATTTTTATGTTAGCAACAGTATAAAAACTTACCAAAAAAAAGATTGTCCATTGTATTGAAGTTATGCGGTTAATTACAAATAAAAATTTTGATCACCTGGCACCCCTCATTTTTACACAAGGATGTTGGATACAATTTTTTTTTTCAGACATATACAAATATGAATACTCAACCCTTGAGTAGTCATCTATACCAAGTACCAATACCACTAGTACGGTTGATACATAAAATAAGAATGACAGATAATTAACTCATTTGCTCCCAATAACATGTAAGTACGTTTTTCTTTAATGTTGTAAGTGTCCCAAAGACGTATTTATACGTTTTTTTTTTGTTTTTGTTTTTTTGTATGCTTGAGCATATAAAGTCTTTGGTGCAGCCTCTCAGCTGCAAAGAACGGTTGCAGAAATGGTAGTTATTACACAAACGGCCAGCAGGTGGCAGCAGAGTATAAGAGATCAACCAGGGCCATCTCGAAAAAAAAAAGCTCAATTACTTACAATTTTGAATAGATTTGTGAAAACTGGTGAATCTTAGCTCTCTGGGAGTGAATGAGTTAAAAACAAATATAATAATAATAATAATAATAATAATAATATAGCAGTTTTTACAACCAAAAAACAACAACAAAAAGAAACCAAAGGATCTTGCATTGCTTTGCAGTGTCATGTTCATGGAATTGCCTTTAATAAAAATCAGTTTTGAAATATTTTGTAACATTCATGTAGCTAAATAAACTAGACTTTAAAAAAAAAAAAAAAAAAACAACCTATTAAATACACGTCATACGCAGTGGCCATATATATTTTCCTGCTCCTTATGAACAAAAAAACATGTAGAAACCAACTTAAACTGAAGGAAAGTGTACATGCGGTTCCACATTTGAAGCTCACAAATGCGTGCGCGTCATTTCCTTTCCCAAAAACGAACACAAAAGCACGTACGTGCCACCGACTTCATTCGCTTGACAAGAAAGTTCCTTCCCTCGTGAAAATCCTTCCATGTGGCAGAAACAATTCTTTTCAACTCTCGCAGCTGTACGATCCATCGTCCAGATGAGTTGGACTATTATGGACAAAACACTCGACGACTTTCCGCAGAAAAATGCTGAACCGCACGTTTGAAGTCAAACAGTCTGCGGCCACATGAAACAAAAAAAAAAAAAAAAAAAAAAAGGGCTCCGAGGGATTTTTTGTTCCGCAGTGGGTTTTATTTTGGGTGTTTTTGGCATGATGGCTGCAAAAACCATTACAATGAGATGCTGTTCCAGTTGGGCAATCTAATTACATGTCATTGCTCTTCGGGGTTATTTTGTCTGCTGCAATCTTGACCGCTACTGTTATCATACATAGACACGCAACTGCCTCTTTCCAGGGAGCCACAGTGGAAAAACAACAGACGGATACATGAACTACACTCTGAAATGACTAAAGTCTAAAAAGAGAGAATTGTTAACCAACTTGATTGAATTGCTTCAAGTGGGCAACACATGATGATTGAATTAAGTACATCCAAAAATAATTTCAATTAAATATAATTTAAATATATAAAAAAAAATGTTAAAAAAATCTAAATTAAAAAACGAATTTAAATGAACTTAGTTAATTAAACTTAATGACCTCATAATTAATTAAACTTTATATATTAACGTAGATTAACTTAATTCAATCGTGTGTTATCACTTGAAGAAATTCAATTAATTTGGTAAACAATTTACTTTTTAGAGTGTAGGATGTCCTTGACAGATTAAAATAAAAATAAAAATAATAATATATAGTATAGTATTTGAAGTCACATATCTGCTGGGAAGATTTTCTGCAAGATATTGGAGTGTGTCTGTAAGCATTTTTTTTTTTTTGTAAAAGTAAAAATAAAATAAATAAATATAATAATAAAATGCAACAAAAAATACTATAAAATAAAATGAAAAATAAAATAAAATTTTAAAGAGGGATGTCTGAATACTTTTGTCTGAATTATTTTGTGGCATATTTTTGTTCATATTGCGTACAATAATACATCACACAACATTTCATGACCTTTAACCTAGATACAAAGTAAAACATTTATGAGATTATTCTGAAACACATATATGAGCGTTGGCCGTATTTATTATATTTTGGTGGCATTTAAGTGATTTTACCCAAAAAAAAAAGAAAAAAAGAAAGAAAGAAATTACTGACTAGTTTGGATAATTGTTAAATTGATGTAACGAAATATCAGAACATAATCTCGATCGGGGGGGTGGAAAGTGTTCGCATCCCCAATCCGCGGTGAATTACTTCCTTTGCTTTGAAAGGACGACGCGTCTTCCTACCTGCTCGTCCGCCGTCCGCAAGTCGGTCCGGCTTCCTCCCGAGCAGTCAAGCGCGTGAGACAGCAGACTCGCCTGCAGGCAGAGCAGACACAGCCACGCAGTAAAGCCCATGATCCCGTCTGCAAGTCGAGTGTTCCCAGCCCCCGTCAGCGCCTCGCTTTTTATCCTCTCGGCTCCTCCTAATGAGGACCAGATGCTGGCAAGCCCGCCGCAAGCCAGCTTCGCTCCACGCCTGAAGCCAGTCGACTGCGGTCCTGCGTAAACATGTCATAAAGAAAGACATCTTGTGGAGCGCTCTCGACTTCTGCCGCCTTCACCTTGATGAGCTCACAAGCCTGTTGGGCGAGAAAAGTTAGCTTGAAATGGCAGCTTCAACTTTGAATGATGACGATCAGAGAATCACAAAAAAAGAAAACAAATATTGCAACAACACATTAAACATGATGCTAAAACTAAACCGGCAAGCAATTATATTTTGGGTTTTTTGTCTGCTATGATTATAGTTGTCAAGCGATTACAATTTTGAATTGTAATTAATTGCATGACTTTAAAGTTAACTCACGATTAATCGCAAACTTTTCAGTCATGGCGACCTGTCCTATCTCGTCCAGTCCAGTCATGGCGACCTGTCCTATCTCGTCTAGTCCTGCCATGACGACCAGTTCTATCTCGTTCAGTCCAGTCATGGCGACCAGTCCTATCTCGTCCAGTCCAGTCAAGGCGACCTGTCTTCTCTCGTTCAGTCCAGTCATGGCGACCTGTCTTCTATCGTTCAGTCCAGTCATGGCGACCTGTCTTCTCTCGTTCAGTCCAGTCAAGGCTACCCGTCTACTCTCGTTCAGTCCAGTCATGGCGACCAGTCCTATCTTGTTCAGTCCAGTCAAGGCGACCTGTCTTCTCTCGTTCAGTCCAGTCACAGTGACCTGTCCTATCTCGTTCAGGCCAGTCATGGCGACCAGTTCTATCTCGTCCAGTCCTGTCATGGCGACCAGTCCTATCTCGTCCAGTCCAGTCATGGCGACCTGTCTTCTCTCGTTCAGTCCAGTCAAGGCTACCCGTCTACTCTCGTTCAGTCCAGTCATGGCGACCAGTTCTATCTCGTCCAGTCCTGTCATGGCGACCAGTTCTATCTCGTCCAGTCCTGTCATGGCGACCAGTTCTATCTGTCCTATCTAATCTTTACACCAGATCTTTATGAAGAACGTTGTCAGGAGTGTCTTGACATATTTTGCCTAACCAATTTATTAGTCGGATTTTACCCCACCACATGCACCGCCGCAGGCAGATAAAATACTGGACAACGAGGCGCAAAAAAGGCCGACGGGCTGGACTTTTATGACACCTCTGCTTAAACAATTAAAAAAAAAAAAAAAATCCCTGTTCCGTTCCCTCAGCACAAGTCGCTTAATTTCACTCCAGGAAGCCCAATAACCATTTGGAAACTTACATAAACCGTCCGAATGGTTCGCGTCTGACTCACATTAGCACACGTTCACATTGTGGAAGCACTTAGCACACCTTATGCGGGCGATTTATTTATTTATTTATGTATTTATTTGCTTGCAAGAGTCTTTACAATGCCCGCCTGCCAGAAAAGAAATGTATCTTCTGGATGGGGGCAAGTAAGCGCATGAATAGGCAGCTTGTCTTTTAAAGGTGCGTTACACGATGGAAGGAGTGACTCTTAACGTCTTCGAGCCAACAGCACCTTTAGTCACACAGGAATTGTTTGCCGCTGGTATTGGAAAATTGTCGAGACTTAAATAGAGTTAATTTCCTCTCCCAGGTTATAAGCTGCATGGCAGTTTCTTGATATATCAGCGAGAGATGTTCATGTTAGCAAGCTAGCTAGCGGCGCAATTTCCCAAAGGGGCCTAAAAAAAGTTATGTGGAGACTGTTATTGCAAATGTCTCTCAAGCAAAGCCACAACTGCAGGGCTGATGATGGGATGGATGGATGTGGGGGGGGGGGATGTTGAAGCCTGGAGACAAGGAGAGAAAGAGTGAAAAATGACCTTGCAAACACGTGTTGTTGTTGGCAGTCAAACTCAGGAGGACAGAAACTCGCCGTTTCACGAAGCGGATCATTTTGGCTTTATTTAGTTTGTATGAGATGTTGAAATCAAAGCGACATGCTTTTGCTTACATTAGCCCCGTGAAAACCGCAAGTGAAGACATGCCAGTGAAATGTCTCATCCGAAAGATCCACGCGCATTCCCAATAATCGTTCTGCTGTCATCGTGCTGACGATCACGTCGTCTGACGTAAAACGATGATGCGTGTGAGGGTGGGCAGACACAACACAGCTGTTCGGCAGTGGGTTCGGAAACAACATTTGGATCAGAAGAGACGTGACTCATGTCATAATGGATGTTTTGAATTAGCTGAAACATGCTCTTCATTGCTACTAATTGCAGACAGACCTTTTCTCACTTGGGGGACATTTGCAGATGGATTATATGCACGCTCACCTCCAATATAATCAATGACTAAGAGGTGAATGGAACTTAAGCGCTTTTGTTTTAATATAAAAGATTTGTCATGACCATTTTTTTTTCTTCAGATTTTGGTATAATTTATATATATATATATATATATATATATATATATATATATATATATATATATATATATATATATATATATATATATATATATATATATATATATATTTTTTTTTTTAATTTTTCAAATGTAGTACTGTCTTATCCATTTGCTCAATTTAGCACACTATACCATTAAAGAGTAAATAATAATAATAATAATAATAATAACAACAACTACAACAATTATAATAATTATAATAATTATATTATAACTATTATTATTATAACTATTATTATTATTATTATTATAACAATTATTATTATTATTATAACTATTATTATTATAATTATTATATTATAATTCTTATTATTATAACAATTATTATTATTATAACTATTATTATTATTATTATTATTATTATTATTATTATTCTTATTCTTAATTGAATAAAAAAAAAATACTAGGGACGGTTTAAGGACTTTTTTTTTTTTTTTTTAAATATGTATCAACGTACCAGTGGTATCATTATGAAAACAAGTGGTATCGGACATTTCTAAAATAAATAAATAAATAAATAAATAAATAAATACTGTAAAATCCTGTGAATAACACACATCCATGTATAATATGCCCTCCAAAATGACCCTTAAAAAGCTGGTTGTTTTTTTTGTCTGTACTTGCATATAGTTTGTCCCCTCTATTTGCTGGTATCCTATATTATAGAGTGAATAATATGAATGAATAAATATTAAAATATCAAACAAAAATATAATAATTAAATATAAAACATATAAAACAAAACATACCAATAAAGTGTCAAAATAATCGGTTCGGAAAATGGCTGGACGGATTGATTCATTATTTTCTTAAGCCCCTTGTTTAATACCTGACCTTAATTTTAGATTTTTTTTCCCCCAAAAATATGAGTGTTATTCACTGGAATTTACAGCACATCCTCTTTTTCACACTGCTTGTTCTCTCCAAAACGACGTGTGAGAATCTGTAATTGAGTAAAAAAAAAAAAAAACAAATACTCCATTCTCATTCACGGTTCATTGTTTTCAATTTATAACAGACAAAATTTTGTCTTCATCAACATGGATTTCCAGACAAAAGGAAAATCACTTTGTATTTAACCTGTAATTTATAAATGTATGTGAAACTGCCATCATTATATACATTATGCTCAACTAACTCCTATCGGAGGATTTTCCCCAAAATACATACATTTAAACAATAAATTTCCATACAGACACAGATCTAATATGGTATGCAAACGACAAAATGATTGACAGTGTCTCTCTTATATGTTCTTACACGTTTGTGGTTGGTGTGAAATGAAAAGGGGTCTAATGAATTCACGTAAAAAGCACAGCAGTGTGATTGCTTGTCAATAAACAAATTGGAAGCATTTCTAGTTACATTTCATACCTTAAAACCAGGAAACCGTGTTCATTTTATGGATAATAGATGACGTCGATTTGAAGTGACAGAGACTGTGGGGGGGGGGATCAACGGCTCGGTTTGGTTTAAAATAGTATTGGCGAGCCAATCATATGCCGCGAAAACGAGGAAGTGGGTCATGAGCAGTGTGATTATGGTATGAAATAGAAAAGTGAAACGCTGATGGAATTACGGGCTCTCAACATTTTGGAAGCATTTTCGATAGAGACTGAATACTTTCTATTTTTTTTTTTTTGATCCATCATTCATATCATTTTGAGAGGATGGTGCATAATACTGCAACCAAAGCATTTACACGCATACCTGAGCCAGATTGACGAGGCAGCGATTTAAGCAGCGAAAGTTCTAATTAAATCCAATTAGTCGTTTCCCGACAATGACGTCACGAGAGCAAGCGCAGGTCGCGGCCTCTTCCTATCTTGCATTTTATATCTCATCGTCTCTCAGCTCCCGGTTACCATGGCAGCAAGCGGTTGTATTCAAACAATACCGCCGTGGGCTGGGTTGAGGAGCGAGATGCGTGCGGATGACAGCGGGTGCGGACGCCTTCCCTGCAGCGGCAACGAGACCAGGATTATGCCGCAGTCAGGTGCGCTCAATTAATCTCTTCACGTTCATCAAAAATTAATCACGCGTCTTGTGCGGTGGCGTCTTCATGGTTTTCCTTTGCGTTGTCAATATGTTCTCAGTTTATGTGTCTGACAAATGTAAAAAAAAAAAAAGTAACATTAGAAAAATCCATATGTCTGTAGCAGGCTCCTCCCCCCTCCTCCCTTTTTTAACTGTTGCGAAAGGGAAGCAGGCAAATTTACTCTCACTCGTAAAACGCACACAATACCAGAGGAGTTAGTATGACTAATGTAGTCCAGATGGAGAGAAACCACACAATATGTTGTGGGTTTTCCTCATTGGAAAAAATAATAATTAGTAGGAGGTGAGGAAAGACAGTGTGGGAGCTTTGCATTACTAACACAAGCCTGCAAAGGAACTGGTCTTGAGTAAACATCCAATTGTGCACGTGTTACATATGCGCTGGACAGTTGTTGACCTCTGATTTGTTTGGGAATCAAAATTATTATTAAAAGTTATGGAAAATGGAATCATTCTGTCCCGCAGTCAAACTGTCAACAATCACAAAGTGTAGTTTGCATGACACAGCAGGGAGGTCTGGCATAGCAAACCTCCAATTTTTGTGACATAAATACAATTTCTCCCAATCAGATAAGAGGTTCAAAAATAAGTCCTGCGCTGCTCCGCATTATATTTTTGCAACGCTTCACGTTTCCCCAACTCTGTAATTGTGTTTCCCACAATAGTGTTGACAGGCAGCTAACAGTCAGTAGACTTTTAGCTAACTGGCAAACAAACAAACTAAGAAGCGACCAACGAACCAAACAACCAAATAACTAACCAAACAACCAACTAAAAAAAACACAAAGAAAGAAGGAAGGAAACAAACAAACAAACAAACAAACAAACAACATGTGGTGGTTTTGGCTAGCTAGCAGTATAGCTGGATGTTTAGTTGTAGTGTAGTGCAGTGTAGTAGTTCTATATAATTTTGGCCCCAAATTTGTTTTCTTCTTTCCAATTGTACAACTTTTGGAATGTTTGGATTGTGAGGTTAAACTGTAAACAAATAAATACCCCCCATATATTCTTTCCTCATTATGAATAGCAACACAGCTAACAGTCTGTATAGATAACCACTTTTAGCTAACTGGCAAGAAAAACAAGCTAAGAAACAACCAACTGACAAACTAAACAAACAGCCAACTAACCAAACAACTAACCCAAAAAAAACCCAAAAAAAACAAGAAAGAGAAAAAATGAAATAGAGAAAAGAATAGTGAAAGAACGAAGCAAAATGCAGCAGCTTTAGCTAGCTACCAGTATAGCTGAATGTTTAATTCTAGAAGATCTTTTTTTTTTTTCTTCTTTCCACTTTTTGGTATGTTTGAAAGGTGAGGTCAAACTGTAAACCAATAAAGAGCCATATACTGTATTCTTCCCTCACTATGAATAGCAAAGCAACAGATGATGACTCATCACAAATAATTTGGGTGCTCTGTTTCCCACACGACAATGGCCACTTATCAACAATCAGTCAAGCTGACGCGCAATGGCACGACTGGAGATAAAGAACAGAGGATTTATCACACATTATGTATATAGTATATCGCAAATCCTTTTTATACCCATGCGCTTATGTATAATAAGCTGATCAAGGCGACAATTTTGAATGAGTGGGAATTGATTTAAAGTGAACTGCCATGAGGCCTTCGAGTCACAAAGTGAACAGTGCTAACTCAAAATATTGACGGCTTGTTTCAGCCTTGAAGAAGCCAACGAGAGGGAAGGGGCAGCCAACAGCACGCCGTCACCCCTGTCGCCAGCTCGTGTGCGCATATACGTCAGCACGGGGCGCAAACTGGCTGCTTGAACATCACAAGTGAAGGAAACGGGTCCACTCAGACCAGTAATGGTGCACCTGCATGTCATTTTGATAGACTATATATTCTTATTAATGGTGATGTATTAAAGTACTTCTAAAAAAAAAAAAGATTGTCACTCAATGAGATTGCTCTAACTGGCCATTAAAAAGAAAATTGCGCCACCTTCGAATTTGCTCATAAATAGAAAAATCACAGCTTACTTTTTCTCACCTCAGATGAAGTGTCCCCAAAAAGGGGTGTAAGCACACGTTCATTGCAAGTGACTCAGCAGCAGAGCATGAGATCCTTAATAAGATTTACAACATAATATATTTGTGAGCAATAGTTGCTATAAGGTTGTCGAAATGTGCTTGTGACCAGTGGGGGATTAATGATACACTGTTGGCCTTGTTCCTTCGTCTGAGCTGGAAAGTGATGAAAGAGTGCGGGTGGTCGCGCACATATTCGCCAAATTGAAACAAAATCTGTGTTGCCTCTTTTGATGATGCTTTGTGAGATGTGAGATCAGAGTCTTGGCCGTTTTACATCAAACGTGCCAACACAATTTAGTGATGCATGTGTATTTTGTTTATATGGATACTTGACTCACTGAGCCGTTTTCAGCAGTAAAAAAATAAAAAATAAATAAATCACATTTTGTTTATAATTAACTCATTCACTGCCATCGACGGAAAAAGACGTCAATGTCAATTTGTTTTGCTGGACTGGCAGTGAATGTGTTAATTTGATAACTTCATTATTTTTCAAGTACAATTAATACCTTAAAAACTCCCCCCCCCCCCCCCCCCCCCCACCCCCCACCCACTCACACAAACACACACACAAACAAACGTGGTCCCCCAGGCGGGGATGCGAACTCGCGCCAACCGGCACCGAAGGCAAGTGACGGTTCTAATACTTTTTAAAAACAAATTTTTTTCCCACTTGCTGTCGACTCAAGATGACATCACCTCTGCTGAGGACGTAGGTAATGACCAATCATGGCTCACCAGCAAACTGAGCCATGATTGGTCGTACCTACTTCTTCACCACAGGTGATGTCATCTTCAGTAGACAACAAGTGGGAAAACTAGTTTTTAAAGGTATTAATTGTACATGTAAAAATAATGAAGTCACCAAATTCATTCTGGACAAAATATAAACTATTTTTACTGCTGAAACTGACTCACTGAGTCAAGTATCCCTTTAAATCTCCAAACAAATACAAAAAAAGCACATTAGCGTCTTCAAAGACTATTTCTCAAAGTCGAATATTTCCTGTTGCTTTGATTTGTTTGTTTTAAATACATTGTATATATATTAGTAATGTGCCAGTAGCGATAACTGGTATCAATTTTGAGCTGATACCGGGCCTTATTTCAAGATAGCGGCCAATACAATCAGGAACTCGGAATTAGAAGAATATAAAATGGATATTAATTTCATGCAGTTTTACAGGAAAAATGCTATACATGTTTTGGGATATATTGGTCTTTCTTTAAAATCTTTTTTTTGGGTGGGGAAATCTTATATATTTGATCCTCAGCTAGCTAGCTAGCTAGCTAGCTAGCTAGGTAGATAGATAGATAGATAGATAGATAGATAGATAGAGCTGCTGTTTTCACCAGTATGATGTAAAAGTGACACGTTGGTGCAGGACTGATTGGGACGTCTTCATCTCTGGCTGGAGGCTAATTGCAACTGTGACTGTCTTTGTGAATGAAGCATCCAGCCAACGCAGCCCTCCTCCTCCTCCTCCTCCTCCTCCCCCGTCTTCCTTGCAGTGCCAACATTTTTGAGGACAGGTGCCAACATCCATCACATCAGCCCCCTTCTGACCAATTGCATGTGCTTTCCAGCCCCTTTTTATAGCACACAGCAGCCACTCAACGAACCGGTAAACAGGTTGTGCGCCAGCCCCCACTCTCACCTCGCCTCCCCCTCCCCCCTCCTCCCCCCTCCCCCTTCCTCCACCTCTGCGTAATACAAACCTCGTGATCACCCATTCACTTGTGCAAGCGTCTGCCTCGCAAATAATAAGGCACAGAAAGGGGGGGGGGGGGAGGTTGGGCAAATTAGGAGGGGGGGGCAGGCAGGTGTTGTGGAAGTTAACGCTGGCCAGGAAGAACGTGGCTGATCCGGTCCACCGGTACCGGCTGATCCCGCGTAAGTGATCCACAACAAGTCGCTACGCTATGGACTCATATCGGTGATTGTGATTGTGATTGCGATTGTGTTTGTGTGTGATGGCTGCAAACAACACCGGCGTGAGCTCTGCTTGTCATTGCAGCTTTGCATGCAGATACATCAGAGATGATGATTTTACTTTTTTTTTCTTCTTCTTCTTCTTCTCTCCCTTAAGTGCGACCGAGCAACCTGACGTTCCCTTTTTTTCACGCCGGTATTTACTAACGTGGCAGTGCGCGAACGCTCCTCTTTAAAAAGTAAAAGATAAAATGCGTCATTTAGCAAAAGCGGGCGTGCAAAAAACAAAACAAAAAAACAACATTAAATGTTGCACGGCGTTGAGCTCGAGATGAAAAGGAAAACACGGAGTATATTTCTAAATTGCTTTTCTGAATTGGTTTAATGAGCTTGCAGCTTTTAAGAAAAAACAAAGTCATGTTTTGTTTCAGGAGAATAAACCTTCATCCCTTCGGAATGCGAGCTGGAAATCCGTCGCGTGTTTGTGGAGATTTAGGTGAACAGTTGATCTGTTCGCGGTGGCTGTTTTTACCTGTTGATAATCAACACTCTGCCATGCAAGTCACCAAAGTTTGATTTGTATTGTGGCGGTTGTCATGATTACTCGCATTTATGACTCAACATCTTCAGATCAAGTGTATTATTTTAAATGGAATCCTCTAACATTGAGTGTCATCTTTGAGGGGGAAAAAAAAAGGCGAATAGTGTAAACTTTTTTGCATGAAATCAATAGTGTTCATTCTCTAAAGGTTTGACTGGTAATGGACTTCAAACTATCATTCAACCTGCAAGAAATCTACTTCGGCTACCTTAGTGTTGGATATTTGACAAAAATCAATCGAATGACTCATTACTTAAGCTTTAGATGGTTTGCTGTTTCTCACCATTTCTCAAATAATTGAGTCATTTCATCCTGATGCCGAAACTTTGTTTTGATGCATGAATTATGTGCTGGGAATAGAACCTCGAAGTGCTCCCAATGTACGACCGTGTGACTTTTACCAGCTGACCCAACAGAGTCGGTCCAAACAAGCCGGTTCATTTAGCGCTCGGCTGCACCTGCCATTTTATCACGCCCGCCGTCCTGAGCGGGCTTTCAGCTCGAGCTGGTGTTCCTTGTGTGAATTTTGCATCATTTAAAAGCATGAACAAGTTCAGCTCGTCTTGGGAAATGACCTCTGCGTGACCTCGTTTGATCTGATCCCCGCAGCGCTAAAAGTTCGATTTTTGGGGCACTTTGTGAAACCTCCAGCCTATTTAGACAAATTTCCAACATTCTTCGTTCTTTTCCTGGCGAGCTGTCGCGCGTTGCTGCCATCCTTTTCTCACCCGCATGTTGAAAAGTCGTGAATCCAATACAAACGAATCGGATACTTTTCATGTACTTTCCAGAACAAGTGTCATATCTGAATGTTTTAGCATTTAAGTCAAAATTTTAAATTGCTACATACCTAAATGTTGCATGATTTAATTTTGTACTCAAATGAATTTATGAAGTAATTATTTTCTGGGCAAGATTTCAAATGTATTAAAAAAAAAACAACCCTCCCCAATCTTCCTTAAAGCTGCTCTAGAAACCTCCGACTCATTTGAATAAGTTGTCAGACTTGTGATGGTTTCTTCCAGCATGCTCCTTTCATGTTGTCATGGTGACTGCACCCTGCTGGACTGCTTGGTCCTCTCATCACTCGTTGCGGCTGCTGTGTATTTGGCGTATGTACTTCACTAGAGGGACCTGATAGCAGTAAACGTGACTGGATTACTTGGGCCATTATAGTAACAATGCTGCGAAAGGCGAATGTTAATCTTCAATGAGTAATGCTTTAAGAAGTAAGACGTTGAATGGTGTTATGGTATTGCTGGAGGATTATAGCTTCAAATAGATATGACACTTGCTGCCAAATGTTATGTTCATTGACCTCACTAAAACCAAATAAAAATAAAAAAATGCATTTTATGTATTGATAGCACTCTTTGGCATTGAAAGCTTGTTGATCATTGATGTGATAGTAGCCGAGAGAATCTATAGCTAACATTAGCATCTTAGCTTCCGATTAGCATGTCGATCGCCGCGAATAGTTTGATGTTGGTCAGGTGTTGCTATCTGTGTCTGTGCCAGACATTCAGGATTGGTCTTGTGCTGTCATTCTTAACAAACAGTTTCATATTTCTTTTTTTTTTTTTTTTTGTATTTGCATTTTCCAGCCTCTCTTATTTTCATCTTAGCAGTCTGCTAGCCTATGAATGATGTCAGAACAGTTCTTCTTCTCTGTGCATGTTATCATGTGGGTGCCCCCCAGTGGTCGGACTGAGACTCCACACACTGAATGAAACGGGTAACAAACGTGTGTTTTCACAAATATGGGGGGGGGGGGGGGGAAACACAATAGAAAAAAATGAGGTGCTCTCAGTGAAAGTCTTTACTTAATAGGGGTGTGAATTGCCTCGTGCCTGACGATTTGATTCGTATCACGATTCACAGGTCACACGATTCGATTCGATACCGATTAATCCCGATCCGAATTTATAAGTCGGTTGTTGCGATTTTTTTTTCATTCAAATTTAGAAAATACTAATCAGTAAACTTGTAGAGTGTAAGATTTGTATGAAAATGTATGAATTGATCTGAAACTTCAGTCTTATACAGGTTGTAATCTGTTTCATGTTTGAACAGCATTCAAATAAAATATTAAGGCTTAATGTTCCATTCATATAACTTACTCGAAGTAAGACGTTTTGTTGAATATTTTTCCATTTAAAAATCGATTGAATCGATTCGAGACTTGCGCAATGTAGTATCGCGATATATTGCCGAATCGATTTTTTTTTTTTTAACACCCCTATTACTTAATATAATTTTTTGGACAAACATCACACACTACATAAACGCAGATCTCCATTATAGAACTTCCTTTATGTGGCTTTATTCTGCTCAACATGACACTTTTGTTCAAACAGGAGTTCAGAGAGAGATTCTCCCATTTAAAAACAATTATTATCCCCCCCCCCCCACCTCTTTTAGGACATCACCGGGTGCAGATTACAGCTTTATTTCACAACATGCTGTGTACACGCACGTCAGCCGAGTGTGTAACAGTTGTGAAATACGACCGTGTCAGAGTTGGCCTTTTCCCGAGGCAAAGGCCAACGTCTCTCATCACAGCGTCTGAGCGAGGCGCGTGCGCCAATGCCACGGTGACCGTCCTTATTTACGCCGCCCGATACCTGATATGCCAAGATGGTTCCCGCTTTTATCTCGTCCGGAGCTTGACAATGTGACAAAAAAGCTTGCGCGCTGGCGCCCTTGCGCGTTTTGCCGCTTACGCTTAATGCTCCCAACCGAAAACGAATGACACGCGTGCCCCAGAAGGAGAAATCTGTTAGGCTGAAATGGGACGACGGCTTGAGAAAGAATATTTAGAGATGCTTTCTCTGCAAAATGATGCCACTTGGTCAATTTTAAAGTCATTTGATTTCAGTGCTGAGATGGCACACACACGCCATTAGAGGCGTATGGCTTAATCCAAATTACGGCCCGGGGGCCATTTGCGGCCCGCCGTCCATTTTTCAGTGGCCGGCGGCATATGCTAAAAATGGCATTTGACTCAGTTCAAATATTTATAATCCATCCCTTTTCTTGACCACTTATTCCTCACAAGGGTACAAAAACTAACGAAATAACAAAATTCAAAAAACAATTTCCTTAACGAAATAAAATACAAACGAAAATGCTTTTTAAAAAACGAAAACTCACTGAAATTACATTTTATGTCTACAAAACTAACGAAAATGTAACTAAAATTACAGCAAAAATTTCCTTCATTTTAGTCTTTGGTAATTAATTTAATACACGAGACTTTGCGGATGACTTTAAATTAAATTTTTAGCAGATTTATTTTTGATCTAAACCAGAACGATGACATTTGAAAGTATGTCACATAGAAGTGACATCATCTAGCAGCAACCAATAGAAAAGCACCTTCATGGTGTTTTTTAAATATTGAGCACAAGTAATACACATTAAAAAACAAATAAACAAACAAACCAAAAAAACTAAAACTAATACTCAACTAAGCATTTGTGAAAGAACTAAAACTAATAAAAACTAACAGAACCACCCTGACAACTAATTAAAACTAACTGAATTTAAAAAACACAACTCAAAACAAAAACTAAAATAAAAAAAATCCCAAAACTATAATAACCCTACTGCCATATTACAAATAAATTGGCTTATGTACTGTAGCATTTTTCTAAATATGCAAAAGCATTAATAAATTATTTAGGACTAAACACAATTTCTCTTCATAACATTATGTGGCCCTTGCATCATTCTGATTTTCTGTATGTGGCCCTCAAATGGAAAAAGTTTGGACACCCCTGACTTAATACAAAATGAATACAGATGGGGAACATACACCCAAGTCAAGTATTCCTTTTTAATGATTATTTTTTTTGACAGAGTTAGTAGATGGTTTCCTCTAACTCAAGGAATGAGTGATATCCGCTCTAGAGGAGGCACTTAGTCGATGAAGCTATCGGCCCAATAATAGATCAAGCGTAATTGTCTGGCCTTCTGAGTCATCATCACTCTGCAAGTGCACTCCCATCTTGTTTGGACACTGTGGTTAATGGACCTTCCACATCTGGCCATGGACTCATCTGTCTCTGCAGCCGCCCTTCCCCTTGTCAGTTTTCTTTTTTTTGTCTGTTTTTTTGGTCTGTTTTCTGTGTGCCTTGCCGTCATCTTTCCTTCACTTTCTACCTTTTAACCTGTCCGTCTCCCTCGCGTCCTGAGAAAAATTAATTTGAATGAGGCCCAATACAAAAGGGGTTGTATCAAAAAATTCTGCCGTTCAAAGATTACAAGAATCCAAACTCTTACGTATTAAGATCATAGATTGAGCAGAATGGGAATTTTTTTTTATTTTATTTTTTTTGTTCAAACCAGATGCTGAGAAAAGAATAAAAGTATAAATTAAAAACACTTTCAAATTACTTGGTACAAAGAATTCTTTGTGTAGATAAAAAGTGGCTGTACAAAAACAAACAAGCAAACCCAAGTTGATGGGAAAAATGGTTTGGGTTGGGTTTTGTTTTGTTTGTTTTGTTTTTGTTTTTTTGTTTTTTTTGTTTTTGCTTCTGTCAGGCTCTTGATGTGGTTGAGGACCCACGGCGAGGAGGCGAAGAATGATGTCAAAAAAAAAAAATGAGGAGGCAAAAATGAGCTACAAACTAAGAAACAAAAAACAACAAAATCCAAGAGGGTAAACCGGGACAAGATGTGGAACCAAAGCGGCAGCACGACATGAGGAAAAGGACAATGAATCGACACAGACAGACAGGAGACAAGAGACTAAATACACACACGCACTAATTGACACAATGAGACGCAGTTGGGCAAGACCAACAGGACAAATGAGGCTTTCTGCAATAGATTTTCTGGCCGATCAATGACCAACAAGTAAAAATACATAAATAAATAAATAATAACAACAGCTCATCGATTTGATCAGAATATGGAGCAATAGATCGGCGTAAAGTCTAAAATAAATATTTTATTCTAGCAATTTATCAGCTCTTGTATTGAATTGGATTGGATTGTGCAGACGTATGAATTTTTGGACTAATGGCGGCATGCCAACTCACCCAAGCAGATAACCAAACAGATTTTGAGCTTAATGAAACTTGGTGTACTTGTTGAGAGTGATGGCACAAAACTAAATCTAAACTTTTAGGTCAATCGGAGCAGGGGTGTGGCAACTACAGCTTTTGGTAAAAAAAAAAAAAAAAAGGGGCGTGGCCGTCTTCCTTTGAACCCATTTATCAGAGGAAGTACTCGGTCAGTTGTCACAAAATGGGTATTGTTGGAAAGGGAGTTCAACAAGGATTCAAAATCAGTAATCATTTTTGAATATTGGTGCATATTTTATAACTGGACCTTTTGACAAGTAATTTGACCTTGAGATTGACCTTGTAGATGATGTGATCTCAGATCTTCTCTAAAACGTAGAGATTTTTTGTTTTTGTTTTTACGACCGATACAGAAAACACTCATACCTCAAATATTCATCGTAAGTTGAATATTCATTGACATGGAACGACGAAGAAGCATTTCTCTTGATTTTGCTCACGATATAGTTTAAAAAAAAAAATTAATCTGCACCTATTTTTAAGAGTCTCTTATCCCCTTCGTCTTTCTCCAGGGTTGAACCAGCCAACAGTATACTAGTGCCTCTCCTCTTCCACCTGCTCTCCCTCCTCCTCCTCCTCCTCCTCATCTTCTTCATCATCATCATCATCATCATCATCCTGTGTTGGACCACGAGCAGCTCAGCGTGGCAAGCCCAGTGAAAATGGGCCGGAGGCTGGACTTGTCCGGCCTGACGGACGACGAAGCCGAACATGTCCTGAAAGTTGTCCAACGGGACATGAAGCTGAGAAAGAAGGAGGAGGATCGGTTGAGGTAAGACTTCTGAAGTTGTGGAGACTCGAAAACTCGGATGCTCCAAAATGCGCTACAGTTTAAAGCTTAACCAAACATTTTCTGGAAATTTATGTGTCTTAAGAGACAAGTTCAAAACATCATTATGGATGGTAAGATGCTTTTTCTTTGGCTTTTTTTTGTTGATGCCAACACGAAAGTGTACCAGCAGAAGTGTCATCTGAGCATAGAACCAGTAATTCATTCGTCATTGGAAATGGCTTTTAACTCATTAGCTCCCAAAAACGTATAAATACGTCATATTTTGAATGTTTTAAGTGTCCCAAAGACGTATTTATACGTTTTTTTTTATGCCAGAGCATAGAGAAGGCTTTTGATGCAGTCTTTCTACTGCAGAAAATGGTTGAGTGGCAGCAGAGTGTAAGAGATCAACCAGGCCATGTTAAAACAAGCTGATTTCACCACAGTTCTAAACAGAATTGTGAAAAACGATGAAACTTAGCTATGTTCTATTGCTAATTGCTGCACAGTGGAAACAGATAGGAATATACTTTTTTTTTTTTTTTTCCCCCTGAGAAAAGAAGAGACTCTAATCTCTCTTTTGGTATGTTCCATATTTTTATAGCAATAGAACATAATATTTCACGGGCCTTGAAAAATCTGTCAAAATCCAGGAAAACACTTAAGTGAAAATGGCTGGGAGTGAATGAGTTAAAAGTGCACACTATTTAAAAAAAAAAAAAAAAAAATAGTAGTTGTCGTACTCTAGACCAGGGATGGGCAACTTGAATCGTTTTCAATGAACCATCAGCGGTTCTTGTGAAAAACAAACACTGTTTCTTGTGTGCTTTTCAGACTCTTTTTGGTTCCCATGATGCATTGTGAACTTTTTCCGTCCTGAGGTTGCTAATCATTATCATTTAAGTGTGTTTGTTATCTATGCCAGGATTTCTAGTCAACCAGAAATTTGTTGTCTTATTTACTTAAAGAGGAAGTCAAGCCCCCTCAAAAATCTTGACAATATGTTCTATGCAGCGCCACTAATCGAAATATGTTATTCTGATTAATATTGAAATAATGGAATTTGAGATATCCAGCAAAATCAAGCATTTTTTTTTTTGATCAATAGCAAGGCTCAGGTCACAACCAATCACAAATCAGCTTCAGCAAACAGGTGAGCTATGATTGGTCGTTGCCTGAGCCCTGAACTGTGATGTCATCTTCAGTTGACAGCAAGTGGCAAAATGGCCGCCCCCTGAGATGGCTAAAACTGGCTCGATTTTGCTGAACAACTCACATTCCGCAAATGTATTATTATCAATCAGATTGTCGTGTTTTATGTGTTGTTGTCGAGAAATGTTTAAGGTTGACTTCCCTTTTTAACATATTTGCGAGTTTGATTAGGAAAAGAAATGTTATTTTGCATTTCATTGCCTAGTGTTTGTCGGGGCTTTCGTTTTGTGTTTTTTTGGCTTGTTGGCTGTCAGAATGGTTGGCACTCTCCTCCCTTGTTATCACAGCGTCTTTTTTTTTTGACATATGAGGACTTGTTGGTCCCTTCCTTGGCTCTTATTCTTCTCTTCTCGTGACAGGCTGAACTCAGAGGAGGGTTCACTTTTGACAGACCACCCCCTCGTCGGGGGTTCTGCCAAATTTGTGGTCATTTGCGGGTGTCTACATGTAATGTCTCAGCAGCTATTTGGGGGGGGGCTTTGCATCAAAATGGCTGTATTGTCACAACCAAATCCAAAGTGTAATTTGCAGTTCTCAAGTTTGGTTAGACCCTATAATTTTCCTAAACTCAAATATGTTCCCTTGACGACCAACCAGACCCCAACATAAGCTAATCCGTTTTGGAAATTTGATGTCTTTTTCTTCAGATCTGGATGCTGCTCTTCACTTCAGTTTCAGTTTCTTGCTTTGCTTGAGACGATGGCCGTTGGTGATTTGGTTTGAAGTGCTAAAAAAACACAACAGAGGAACCACAGAAGAAGCCGCTGCTGCTTAAACCTTAACTCGTTTTCCCAGAACCAGTTTCAAAGTAAAGATGCTGTTCTGCGAAATTACTGGCCTGTGAATGCTCCCCTCCCACACTGTCGCGACTGATCCCCCTAAAACATGCTTCTTTTACTTGTTAGAAGATTTCGGACGTTTTTTTTTCTTCCAAAGCAAATTGGCTTTCCCTAGTAATATTGCAAAAAAAAAAGGAAGTGAAATTGCAACGGTACACGAGCAGACATATTGTATCAAAGCTGGTTGACTTGTGCCGTACACGCTCGAGTGTTTCAGCAGGTATTTTAGCTCCCTCTGGGCTTCTCTTCTCCGTGCATGGCTGATATTTGCTTTTCTTGCCTGAATAAAGTCAGCCCGAGCAGAGTTGTCAATTACCCAGTTGAAGGATTCATGGAAAAGTAAATAAGCCTCAGCCAGGGCTTTAATGCTCCATTTTATTTCCTCCATGCGGCATTATAAGAAATGAAACTTTTGGCTTCCGCTACCCCCGGTTCCACAAATACTGAGTGGTAATGAGAATGTATTGTAAATAACATCGCGCACGCAGCACGCTGCAAATCTCGCGCGGCTGGAGGTGGGGTGGGCACATCTTCCCTCTCTGCGCTGCTGCCCGGTGCCGGTTTCCGGGGGGGGGTGGGGGGTTCTCGCGGGGGGCCGGGTTCGCGGGGGGGGGGGTGGCGGCCGTCGGGGGGGGGCGGCTTGTTTGGGGGGGGGGGTGGAGGTATGGGTGGGTGGGGGGTTGGGTGCTGGGGGTCGGGGTGTGTTCGGGGGTTTGGGGGTCGGGGGTGGTGGGGCCTGGGTCGTGGTGGATGGCGGGTTTGGGTGGGGTGCGGGGGGGTCGTGGGGGGATGGGGGCTGGGGACCGGTGGGGCGCTGTGGGGGCCCGCTGGGCCTCGTTCTGCGGCCTTGGGCTCGGGGGTGTGGGCCGGGGCTGGGGCGGGGGTGTTCCGGGTATCTGGGTCGGCTCGCTGACCGGTGTCCGCTCGGGTGGCTTGGGGGTGGCCTTGGTGCTGCCGCGGCCTGGGGATTCCGGGGGGGGGGTGGGGGGGGGGGGGGGGGGGGGGGTGCTCGCTTTGCTGGACCGCGGTTGACGGCTTCTCTCTTTGGTGGTGGTCCTTATGCATGCCAGATCCGTCGCACCAGCATCTACTGAAACTCAACAGAAGTACCCTCTCCCTCCCACAGCCCCTTGAATCAGTTGGTGCTGGTGTCTGTGGTTCTCACTTTTCTTTATCTATCCTTCCCTCCTTCCTCTCTTTAGTTTTTCCTCTGGTCACTTGAGATCTTAATTTATTAGAAGTATGAGGTTTCTGGGGTTGGCATAAGACTCCGGTTTTGTAACCACGCAGGAGGGGTCTTGTTGGTGCTGGACTTCACTTTGATGGATTGGATGTACTGGCTTCTATTGATCTCACTCTGCCTTATCGATCCTTCCCTCCTTCCTCTCTTTAGTTTTTCCTCTGGGCTCTTGAGATCTCGCTAAATTTGCTGGAATTTAGAGGCTTCCGGGGTTGGCGTAAGACTTTGATTTTGTAATCATGGGGAAGGCAGGAAGTGTTTGGTCGGTGCTGGATGTCACTTTGATTTACCTTTCTTTTCTCTTTATTTCTTTTTTTTCTGACCTTTTCTCTGGTCTCCTGACCATTTAAATCTCATGACTCTGGCAAGATTCTGAAGTACCTGGTTAAGGCGAAGGGTAATGGGATATTTATAAGGTTTTAGGTGAATGAATGAGTATAAATTTATACGTATTTGCACGCACGCACGCAAACGCACGCAAACGCACACACGCAAACGCACGCACGCACGCAAACGCACGCACGCAAACGCACGCACACATACACACACACACAAAAAAAAAAAAAAAAAAAAAAAAAAAAAAAAAAAGGAAAAGAGCAATGATGACAAGACGTTGAATCGGTAAGACTACCGAATGAACAATTCTGAGCTCTTCAAAAAAAAAAAAAAAAAAAAAAAAAAAAACATCGCGCACGCAGCAATATTATGATGACACATGACTGACCATGACTGCTGATTAATTTCTAAGCCAACATTAACTTTGGTAGGCTTTTCCTTGGAATTCTTCTTCCTTAGCGAATATAAAAAGCTTTGTCGGTATGTTGTAATTATGCATCGAACATTTAAACTGGTCCTAGATGGAAAGGTAAACAAATATGCTAACTTGTGTCATGAATTAGGACATTTATGAGGTTTTGTTGACGTTTGTTTCCATGGTTCTAATGATCAGTGTTGACTTCACCCACTTCCCACACTACTTTCTTGCTATTCATAGATTTTCTCCATTGCGCTGATTTATGATTAATATGACCGCACATCACTTGAATGTGGGTTGTTCTAAAAGTGATATTTTGCAGTGTTATTATTACCAAAATAATCTATTGTGAAAGGGTTCACATCTGTCAAGTCAAGTATGCAATCATACTTGACTAGGGTCATGCAAGGGTCATGTTTGGGTCATGACCGTGAGGTCGAGTGTCTGTTTTTGAACTGACGTAACCAGCATCTAGTTTCAACTGGTAAGACGCTATGTGATGTTAAGAATCTTTCATCTCTTTATCTGGTCAACAGCCAATCAGATAATTCCATGTCAGTCCTGTTACTGTCATGTCTTGTCACAACCAATCAGATCGATTTGCGGACTATATAATGTGTTTTTGTCGGATTATTACCTCTGTTCCTCTGTGCAACTCCACGGCCCAAGTTAGCTTAGCGTCTCGTGATTCTCGATAAATTCTCCTCGTTTCTCGTCTAGTCAAGTTTGTTCTAAGCCTCTCGATGTGATGCAAATAAAGAGTTAAAATCGTATTTCTGTCTGCATTTTTGGGTTCCAACCGCAGAACATAACAATGGTAAACAAATGTATATCTTACTGTCGTGTTGTCTTTCTTATCGTTTGTCCCATAAAAGGTCAAGTTTCAATTATTAATTGTAATTTTAGAGCAATGTTACTTATTCTAATGACCTCAGTGGCCCGGCTGCCAACGTGTCCAAGCGTCATTCGTCCAATTAGAGAGCCTGAGCAGCTCAACCCCTGGCCCTCGCCGTCTCAGTCATCCATTTGGAGAGGCTCGTTATGGAACCCGCCTGACGCGGATGGGGCGTGACCTGGGACTTGTTAGCAAACAGCTCTGGGAAATCATTATCGATCGAAATAGTCAAAGAAGGTATCAGATATTTTAGTTGGCTCTGTTCCATTTTGTACAGTTAGCGTAAAACTCGTCTTTTTGGTTGTAAATTTCACACTGAACTGCAGAATAACTAAAAATAGTTTAGTTATTAGTTTTCAAAAGCAAAACCCAGCCGTTTTTATCCATTTCAGGGGGCGGCCATTTTGCCACTAGCTGTCAAATGAAAATGACATCACAGTTGCTCGGGTCCGAGTTTGCAACCGATCACAGCTCGGCTTCAGAAAACGGGTGAGCTGTGATTGGTTGTTGCCTGAGCCCTGAGCAACTGCGATGCCATCTTCAGTCAATGGCATGTGGCAAAATGGCCGTCCCCCCCTGAGATGGATAAAAACAGCTGAATTTTGCTGCGTAACTCATATTCCGCAAATGTAATATTAATCACAATGTCATGTTTAGACATCTGAGATATTATTGTCAAGAAATGTTTAAGGTTGACTTCCAAAAGAAAAGCGCAGATAATGACGGGGACCGCATGCTAACTCCCCACAGGAAGCCTGCGTTTGAGAACTTTGACTGTGAGGCAGATGTGCTAACCACCAGGTCCACCGCGCTGCCCAGTAAACATTATCGTTCTAAATGAAGAATTCTTTTAATACATATTTAACTAACATGATTTATGAACCATCATTTGAATTCCTCTGAATGATCCACATATAGCTTTAAAATGTGATGTTATGGACATTTTGCTTTTTTTGTGTGGTATTGTGCAACGGAAATATTTTGATCATAATGGAAAGAAATCATAATGAGAATAGTACATTAAAAAATTGTGTCAGACAATGATAATGACACGACGCTGTATCATTTCCGTCAACGTTTGCTTCTGTTAGTCAGTTTATTCTCGTCCATTACACTTTGTATTTGAATTGGCAAGCTACGTTTCAAGCACTTAAGGGGCTAATCTGAGTCCGATTTGTCCGTTGGGGTCAAATACGACTCGTTCATTCAAGGACATTTGCCTCTGGCTGTCTTCTTTTTACGTTTAGCGCTATTGAACAGAATCGTTACTGTGTTTACAGTATATGAATGTGAATTATTCACTCGCGCTCACTCTTGATACTGTAAATTTGGTCCAACATGCGACGACGCTCACGTGAAACAGTTTGAATGGAACGAAAATGACCATCTGACCGCAGAAACACTCTCATGAAGGCGCTAATCTCCTCATCGCCCTTTTACAAAAGATTCAATGTTCTTTCCATGGACTTTCATGCAATCCAAGTTGAGTTTTTTTTTTTTTTTTTTTTTTTTTTTCCTGCCTAGTTTCAGTAGTGAGCAACCGCTTACAGTATTCCATTAGTGGGGGATTAGCTGCTGTTCTGGTACGGGTTATTCGTCTGAGTCATGTTAATGCGGTTTGTTTTTAAAAGTGGAAGAGCATGTGTATGATGTCATCATGCGTGGGCGTCGGCTTATCTCATCTTGAGATGTCCGCTGAATCTTTTTTTTTTATCCGTATCGATTGATGACATTAAGGCTTGCCCTTGTGTTTCTGTAGCAGTGTGACTTTTCAGCACAAGATGTGAAAAAAAAAAAGGGACTGGCGCAATACATGCGTATTCGTACATATCCAGAACCTTGCTTAACAAAAACACAGCGCTGTGTGCCAGATGGCCAGTCCAGCCCCAGTATGTCGCTTATCGGCGAACTTAAACGATAAGCGCTCCAAAGGTCAAAAAATGTAAATGATATTCTGAGAGAAGGGATGTGATGATGCAACATCCTGCTCACCAGAACCGTGAGCTTTTTTTTTTTTTTTAATCCCACTGAGATCGGCGCTACAGTGGACTCGGACTGTAAGATTTGTAATTAGTGTTTGATACGGCTCCTACTTGGTGATGTTTTAATATAATTAAAACTTAATCAGCTAATGGGAATCAAGCTCCCAAGACCACAGCAGTTTAAACTGGGTATGCTTGTGCATACTGTGTTCAGACACAAACTTGCACGCTCATGAATTGGACTTAAGTATTCTTTATCCCTAAATGTATCATATTGTCACTATCCTATGAAAAAACACGTCCATATTCTTTTTATTTTTTATCTTATTTGACATTTTTGGGATGTCTGTATTAAGATTCATCATCCCATAAACCTAAAAATGTTAAAAAAAAAGAAAAGAAAAAAAAGCCGCATTGTCAACACACTGAGTTAAATAAGTAAACAACATATGACCAGAAAATTAATTTTGAAATTATTTTCACAATACACTTTTATCACTTGCAACCTGCGGGTCACTCGAGCGTATTTTCCCCAGCTTTTATTCTATTGAGGACCAACACTGCCCAAATAATAAAATAAAATAAAATAAAAGCATATAAATATATAATTAAAAAATGAAATTCAAAATAAATATTAATGGCATTAAAAACATACATAAATAAAAGTACAAAATAAATGAAAAAAATTAAAAAACAAAATTCAAAAAATAAGAATAAATATAAATGTGGAAATAAATATAGAAATATAATAAAATATCTACCAAATTAAACAAAAAAAACGCTAGGTCATATTTATTTATTTCATGCTGCAGATGCATGAAATGTGTCATGAAATTGTATTTAAATATGTGGGGGTGGTTCGAAGCATTTCTTGGGTTGGCTTATTCGCAACAGTGTGAAATCTGGGCCCACTTAACTCATTCACTGCCATTGACGGAAAAAGACGTCAAATGATGCATTTTTTGCTGGTCTGGCAATGAATGTGTTAATTGAACCCAGAGCTATTCTGTTGTATGAATGGCAACAGGTGGATGCACAATAATAGTACCTTCTTAGGCAAAAAAAACGACAGGTTGTTGTTGTTGTTGTTGTTACTGTTGCTTTAAGAAGCCTCCCCCTTATGAAATCTTTCCTGAGCCACACAGTTGTTTATGGTGTGTGAGGGAGGAAGATTCTGACTTTTTGGACTGTGACAAATCAGCAATGTGCTTGTGCTGCTTGAATTGGCTGGTGAGATGGTGAAAAATAATCCACTGGAGGCTCACACCTCCAGCTTTCCCGGCTGGATATATGGAGCCAGTAGATGGATGTCTCAACAGTTAGTTAGTTTGTCCACAAACAAAGTAACGCTGCTCCTTCTCCCGAATAACAGGGATGCATTTCTGCCAACTGGCTGCGGTGTTATCTCCTCGAAGCCCCTGAGCGATGGGCCGAGCTGTTACCTTTCTATTTGTTCAGGTCTGCAGTGATTACTTCCGCTGCTGGCCAAATGTCAAGTGCTGTTTTTAGTCAGAGGGAAATAGCGGCTTGCAGCACAAAGATGGTGGCCCATTCATCCGTTTGCCTACCTGTGAATGTGTCATTTCTCCTTTTCTCGAGTGGACTTTTTTGTTTTTTGAGAACTCCTCATCGTCGCATTAGCATCCAATGCGAATTTGAAAGCCATGTGGGGGTGTAAACCGGCTCTGTCCTGCTCATTTTTTTTTTTTTTTTTCTCGATAATATCAGAAAGACTACTGTGAAATCCTTTGTATGTATAATGAACCCCCTCAAAATCCCCCCACAAAATATATTGGTTCCGGCATCTTCCAGGTGGCGCAAATATGTTTTGTTTTTGTTTTTTTTAATTACTGTACAAACTAGTTTGATGTCGACTTTAACGTTAAAATCCAACTTGCGTCGAAATTCGTGTTACGGAACTTGTTCGTAACTCGAGGACTCCCTGTATAAGCTATGTTAGTGGCTAGCTGCTAGCCGCTAACAAAAGAGCCATCGCTAAATGCTAAAAGAGGCGCTGTATAATACAATCGTATTAAGTAGTTTTTATAGTGAGTCAGCGATCTTAGCGATTGAACTTTTATTTCAGGACGTGTTGTTGACATTGGTGGCAGCATTTTTTACACAATTAGTCAGCCATTACGCCACGATAACAACTTAATAACAGGCGACACTTGCTTAGTGGTAAGCGCTTAGCAGCTAGCCGCTAACGCTGGAGCCGGCGATAAATGCTGGCAACAGGTGCCGTAAAATACAATGTCAGCGTGATAAAGTATATATTTTTTAGCATCATTAATTAGCGATTGTGCTCGATTTCAGGACGTTGTTGTTTATGTCGGTGGTGATGATTTGTTAAACACCACAACTACAATAATACGAAATAAACGGTCAAGTTAAGCCGCGATACGCTGCCAGGAACAACTTCAAAATAAAAGCGTCCAAGGCACTGATGTCAGTATATTAATGGATTTAGAAATATTTTATTTATATTATTTTATTTATCAGCTGTCGTGGATAGCATAAACATTTTTTTGCTGCTGCTGGTGGCTTGATTAAATATTATGATTGAATGAACGCACGTCCTTTAACAAAAAACAAAAAAAAAGTAAACAAATAACAAAATCTAGGTTTTTCTCTAATTTCAGAATCCATGTATAATACGATGAGATGATTTTGGATTGGGGGGTAGCCAGGTAGCACAACAAAAATATAATAATTTTTATTTCTGGCCAGATTTACACATTTTGTCGAATCTTACCTGTTTGGATTGTGCAGGTCATGTTGTGAAAGAATGACAAAGTAGAATCCTTCTCCACGATGAGACACTCGAGATGAATATTGCTGTGGATAGTTGAAGGAGAGGAAACGACGTCCTAATCAGATTTATGCTTCCTAAACGTTTGCGTAATAACCTTGAGCATTTTATATCAAGCGTCTTGAATAGGTTTGAAAGAGCTGTGTGTGGTTTTAGTGCACCATTCAGACCTCCCTGCGTGATTTAGTGCACACACTGAAAGGCTTTGTTCAAAGTATGCGATATTACATAAAATGTAACTGATGGCTGATGAGTCATTACGTCCTTCGGGAAGTCACTCCTGCTTCACTATGATTGATCATGCGTATGTTTTTGGGGGCGGAAAAACGAAGCGCGTGCTGTCAAAAAAAAAAAAAATCCACCATCTTTGGTTTTCTTCTTCTTTTCAATCCACTCTTGTTGTCAGGAAGCGTGCCAGGATGGAGGAGCTCCACGCTGCAGTGGTGATCCTCCACTTATTCGCTGAGTCAGACCACCGGACCGTTTCCAACTCGGGCCAAGCTGTGGTGATGACTGTGCACAAAATAGAACAGTTGCGGGTTTGCTTGTGCTTGACTTTTGGATTCATTCACGCCACCTGATCCTTTCTCTTCCGATGACATTTTGGAGCAACATTCTTTCCATTCCTCTTTGGTGTTTTTTACACCCCTGCAGGCGAAGAGACATTCATATATTTTTTGTGTGTGTATTTTATTACTAGTGTTTGTTTGAAAAGTGTGCCTAATATTTAGCCTTGCTTGTGTAACTAGACAGGATAAACAAATGATAAATTATAAGTTAAGTGGCAAAATCCAGCAATTTTTATCCATCAAACAGGGTGGCCGTTTTTCTTTTTTTAATTTTCTTTTTTTTTGTTGAAACCTTGCATTTAACAATCACAGCAATAAACATCAAAATCTAAGTTTCCATCTCACCTACATTCACAATAATGGAAAAAAAATATCAATAATAATACAGAAACAAGAAAGACAATAACAAAAAATAAAATAGTAAAATAAACATAGGGCACAAAAAAAGATTCAATTAAGGTCAACAAAAGAATATTTTGGGGTTGACTTCCCTTTTAAAACTGACTAAAAATAAAAACTGTTTTTTTTTTTTTTTTTTTTTTTTGTAAAGGTAGATTAACTCATTCACTCCCAGGACATTTTCGCTGTTTTACTGGATTTTGACTGATTTTGCAAGGCCCATAGCATGTTGTGTCCTATTGCTATAAAAACATGGAACCTACCAAAAGAAAGATTAAAGTCTCTTCTTTCATCAGGAAAAAAAATGTATGTCTAGCTGTTTCCATTTTGCATCAATTAGCATTAGAACATGGCTAAGTTTCATCATTATTCACAAATCTGTTTAAAATAGTGGGGAAAAAAGAGCTTTTTGATCTCTTATACTCTGCTGCCATCTGCTGGCCGTTTTTGTAATAACTACCATTGCTTCAAGCATTCTCTTCAGTTCAGAGGTTGCATCAAAGCCAAAACGTATAATTACATCTTTGGGAGCATGGTCATATTTAAAATAGAACGTATTTATACGTTTTTGAGAGTAAATGAGTAAAAATAAACTATTGTATCACTACCCTCATTTGAACGTTTTTCCTACAATCCCCTTCCTTTTGTTCAAACATTTTAAACATGTAATGTAAATATTTAAGTCTATGTTGAATTTCGAGCCCTGCACATGCTTCTCATGTGCCGTTGAGCTCAACGTCGAATGCCCGCCAAGCTCGCCATCTGTAGTTGTGGTCAGGTGAAGGGCAGCAGCGGTGAAATCTAGAGACGGGCAGTATACAATTTTCAACTTCTTATGGTTGTTAAAGGAAAACCATCGTTCATCTTGAGTTGAAATTAAATATACACTAGCTGGGATTTTACATTTCGCCTTGCAGAAAGGGGCACCGCAGTAGTAAAGAGGGAGTGAGAATCCACATGTGATGTTTTAACAGTGAGCCAACAGCTCCTGCTGCTTTTCTTTTTGGTTCATAAAGATGGTCCAACTGTTATATTTTCATGTTATAACTTGCTGGGTTGCAATATTGCAAAGTCTGAGTTAAAACAAAGGAAGTAATGATTTTTTTTTTTTTTTAACAACCACAGCTGACAAACTCATTCAGCTGTTTTTTTGTTTTGTTTTTTTCCCCCCGTCAGCCATAATGACTGCGCGCAAGTGCATTCAATTGATAGCAAGTGCGGTTGGTGCTCGTAGTAAGGCGACATTGTGAGTTCTCTTTCACTGAGAGGATGCGGTTAAGTCCTCAGATGAACCTGAATGCAATTTTTATTTCTCCCAGCTGGGCACCGGTTTTGGAACTTCTCTCAGAGTACCCATAGGGAGCGCTGTTGCCCAGGTTGTGCATGTTGTGACTGGATTGGCCAACACTACTTTAGATCATTGAATCCTTTGTTATTCCACTCACCCATGTTTTCAATAATGGTGAAGAAAGTGAAACAAAAAATGTAAATCTGTATTCTAACGTTATTATTTCCTTGTTTGGTAAATTTTTTTAATGTGAAATTAAATGAGTCTAGTAAACTACTAATTTGAATGCCTTCCTCTGGACGTCAATGTCATCGCACCAGTCGGCAGTATTCACGTCACTATATTGTCATCAGCTTTTTTCCTTTCCTTTTATTATTTTTTGAACATATAAACAGATGAACAGCAGAGATAAAACAAAAAACAACAACAATCAAAATAGAAGAAAATCCCAATAACATAATCATTCAATTAATCATAACTTACATGTTCAAAAGGGAGTAGGAAGAAGTTAAAAACTTATCTAGTCCTACCCCTTTTACTAAATATATTTAAACTTATTTCATTATTAATACAATTTTAATTTACTAATTATTAAAAAAAAAAAAAAAAAAAATAATAATAATAATAATAATAAAAAAATAATAATGTCAGCTTGACACATTATAAAACTTAAAGCCGACATGAGGAGTGGTCAGGGAAGGATCGCTTGACAATTCGTTTAGCTTGTCTTTATACTGATGAAACAACAATTCAATGACATGCTCAGTGGTTTGCGCGTATTTAAATTGGAGGGTTGTACTTAATGTTCATGGCGATATGATTTGTGAGGCCGCGTCACTGCACCATAATGGAGCACGGAGGAGGATCCACGAAGTTCTTATCTGCTTGCCCTTCACTGGCAGAAATAATATGCTCCAATGAATTAGCACGCAGATGCTGCCGTCTTCCTATAAAGGCTCACTGGTCACTTCATTAGGTACACACACTGCTACAAACAGTTTCGGTTTTGATGGATCGGGACAGAGAGGCATTGATTTAACAAACCAGAAACTGCTTTCAAGTATGATAGGCAAGTGCGTAAACACCAACCACAATATTAATGCGTTGCAAAAACAATATCGCTCCGGCAGTGTCAATCAAAATTATTTGTTTTCCGTTAGACCTTAATGAAGTTTCCGCAAATTAAACAAACACACGCCAATCAACTCATTTTTGTTCATGTTATTGGAAAGTAAGCATTCAATGAATATTAATGTTTCTACATAATTAACTCATTTGCTCCCAATAACGTGTAAATACGTTTTTTTAAAATGTTCTAAGTGTCCCAAAGATGTATTTATACGTAATTTTTTTTTTTATTTTTTTTTTTTTTTAATGCTAGAGCATACAGACGGCTTTGATGCAGCCTCTCAACTGCAAAGAACGGTTGCAGAAATGGTAGTTATTACACAAACGGCCAGCAGATGGCAGCAGAGCAAAGGAGATCAACCAGGGCCATGTAGAAAAAAAGCTCAATTACTTACAATTTAAAATAGATTTGTGAAAACTGATGAAACTTAGCTCTCTTCTAATGCTAATTGCTGCAAAACGGAAACGGATAGAAACATACTTTTTTTTTTTTCCTGATGAAAGAAGAGACTTTAATCTTTCTTTTGGTAGGTTCCATGCTTTTATAGCCATAAAACACAATATTCTGTGGGCCTTGCAAAATCAGTCAAAAGTATTTATATGAGAAAGTATTTGTGTCCTATTTGGAGAGGGGGAAAAAAAATCCTGTTACATATTAGAATATATGCAAAGTAGTTATTGCGCAACATCTGAGGTCTACTTCTGGCAATGCCTTCAGGCTTGTACATAAGGCCAAGTCATTATTTGATGAATTATGAATCATAAACTTCTTTTTACTGTGAAGTCCTACAAGACATTATCGAGCCCCTTCCGACACTATGGTAAAAAAACAAAACAAAACATATTGTAAAGATTGTTGTAAACCATGGGAATCTCCACCCCCCCACACACACACACCCCAAGAATCAACCATTAAAAAGTTTATTTTCCCTTTTTACGTGATCGAACATGTTCTATGTTTACTGTAATCGCAAAATATCATCACATGATTAAAGATGTTATTTCAAATGTTACCATGGAGACGCCATAATGAGACTTAAGCTACACGAGGCGATAATCGAAAACATCTCACATAATAGCAATGTGCTGTTAATTCCCCCTCTAATGGGCAATTAACATCCGACGGTGTGCACAATATTTTTGTAGCGTTTGGTGAAATAAAGAATCTATTAAAATATGGTCAGTTCGGGCCAATTGCATCAATAAGTTTCAGTTGCTTCTGCTGTTGCCGAAGACTCGCGATCCACTTTTGATGGCTGCATTGGCATGGAACTGCAGTATGGTGCAAGACGCTACAGTCTTATAGTTGTATTGATTCTTCTACCTTCATCTCAAAAGATATAAAAACCCTGAGAGGAATCTCAATTACGGTCCACCTTTAAAAACTGAACCGTAGAACTGTTGCAAGGAGGCCTGGCGAGATGAAGTGTCATCGCTTCTTATTTCATCCTGAATAACTGTGATTAACTCATTTGCTCCCAATAACGTATAAATACTTTAAAAAAAAAATTTAAGTGTCCCAAAGACGTATTTATACGTTTTTTTGTTTTTTTGTTTTTTTTTAATGCTCGAGCATACAGAAGGCTTTGATGCAGCCTCTGAACTGAAGAGAATGCTTGAAGCAATGGTAGATATTACAAAAACGGCCAGCAGATGGCAGCAGAGTATAAGAGATCAACCAGGGCCATGTTGCAAAAAGCTCATTTCTTAAACAGATTTGTGAATAATGATGAAACTTATCTATATTCTAATGCTAATTGCTGCAAAACGGATAAAATTATTATTTTTTTTCCTGACTCGAATCTTTGCTTTGGTAGGTTCCATATTTTTATAGCAATAGAACATGGGCCTTGCACAATCAGTCAAAATCCAGTAAAATAGCCAGAAGTGAAGGGGGTTGCATTCTATTATTCCTTCCTCCCTACACGCCTATTGGCAGTTTATTTCCTTCATCAACCGACTGCATCATCTCGAATTGTTCAACGTCTGTATGGTTCGAAGACAGTCGGGGAGGACTTTCAGGCATTCCGATGACGAGATAAATGGCTGCCATGGAAGCTGTCTGTCGGGTTAAGAGTCGAGGTTGTGGGGGTTGACACTCTACTGTGTCGGTGAAGTAAACACGCAACCCCCCCCAGCGTGAGTGCTGGCTTCAGAGCTGCCAAGTCTGTTTGCATGCCAGGATTTGGACTCATTCATAAGACGTGCGCGTTATGTGTGAAAGTACGTGTGAGGAGCAAGATGACGCCGCTCTCGTGCTGGCAAAAAAAAAAAAAAAAAAAAAAAGGATGCAGTGCTGCTCTGTTGAATTGGACTTCTTGTTAATCTTGATGAACCGTCAGCAATCCCGCTATAGCGAGGAGTTACTGCCACGTAAAGATTGTGACTCAACAATGCCGTAAAAACCGTCATTTTGCCCCAATGAATTAAAATTAACTGCACAAATAAAGTCACCCCCGCAGTTCATTACATTTGCAGCCTTGAACGCCCATACCGGCGTTTTTGGATTGGATGTATTTCATCCCATTTTTGACAACATCCCACAACGTACCCTATGAGTCAATGTCAGGTAGGCAATGAAGGCGGCTGCATGAGTGAGCGTGTCGCTCGCCGTCATCGCTGTCACGCCGTCGGATGCTTCATTAAAATGAGTTATTGACCAGATGACTGGCCAGGGACGTCTTCGTTCCACAGCTCGAGTCTAGACCGCCTCAAGTCGAGTGAAACGGGTCCAACAAAATGGTGGCATTCGTGGGGAACATTTTATTGTTATTCTACTGCACGTGGCTCATAGCTGTAAAGAAATGACGGATGTTTGGATTAGTTGCCTCAGCTTAGATTGTGAGATTTTCTCAGCTTGTCACATGGTTGTGTATCTCTCCAGTGCATTGTACATGAGATCAACCTGTCCATATGTGGCCTTAAATGTCAAAACAGCCATTTTAAGCCAAATAAAGAATAATTTAAAAAAACAACAAATCTGTCTGGAGCTGCAAAACATTGAACATTGTGATGAAGGTTAACAGTGTGTTCATGTCACGTAGCTGAGGGCCAAAGAGATCATTAGAGCTGCAGTATAAGTAGGGATTTATTTTCTTCAACATTTCATCATCCATTTTTTTTTTTTGTGTGTAATTTTTTAGACTTTGCTTTTCATACATTTTTAGACTTTGTTGTCTTTGTCAAGTCTCTGACATTTTTAGCAATTTTATGGATATGGTCTTTTTTTTTGTCTCTCATTCTTTATTTGGACATTTTTTGGCTTTTTTTTAAAAAACTTTTTTTGCTCTTTTTTTTTTGTCAATTTTCTGATATTTTGTGGTCATTTTATGGTAATTTTTGGTATTCTTTTGTTTGGATATTTTATAGTTACTTTATTTGTTTTCTTTTATGCCTTTTTAAAAAATAAAAATAAAATAACATTTCAAGCAATTGTTTGCCTTCTAATTTTTCAGACTTTGTTTTTCATACATTTTTAGACTTTGTTGTTTTTCTGTCAAATTTCTGACATGTCATTCAACTGTAGTTTATATTATTTCACATTATACCTTTTATTTTTATTTTTTATTTTTTTAACTTGGCACTTGACAAATACGCCATATACAGAAAAAAAAACTAATTGAAGCTACACTAAAATATTTTTTTTAAATAAATAAATAAATAAAAATAAACATTTAATTTAAAAAAATGAATTTGGAAAACTAAAGTCAAAATTAAATAACTATCTCGATTGAAAATCCCAAATTATTTATCTCTCTCCACTAGGGGTGTGAATTGCCTAGTACCTGACGATTCGATTCGTATCACGATTCACAGGTCACGATTCGATTCGATACCGATTAATCCCGATACGAATTTATAAGTCGATTGTTGCGATTTTTTTTTTTCCATTCAAATTTAGAAAATACTAATCAGTAAGCTTGTAGAGTGTAAGATTTATATGAAAATGTATGATTTATTTATCTGAAATTTCAGTCTTATAGAGGTTGTAATCTGTTTCATGTTTGAACAGCATTAAAATAAAATATTAAGGCTTAATGTTCCGTTCATATAACATTCTTCCATGCTCAAGGTGAGAATCCTAACCCGAAGTCAGACGTTTTGTTGAATATTTTTCCATTAAAAATGGAAGTTTAAAAATCGATTCACACACACACAAAAAAAAAAAAAAAAAAAAGGCAACGATGATAAGACGTTGAATCGGTAAGACTACCGAATGAACAATTCTGAGCTCTTAAAAAAAAAAAAAAAAAAAAAAAATAAAAAATTGATTTTTTTTATTGAATCGATTCGAGAATCGCGCGATGTAGTATCGCGATATATCGCCGAATCGATTTTTTTTAACACCCCTACTCTCCACCATTTGTCTGCCAGACATTTATTTAAAAGTGAGTAATTAGTTTCATTTAGTGTTATTTAACAGTATTTATTATCTTTTGACATTCATGTGACGGTTAACAGCGATCTAATGTTATCATGGAGACAATATGAATCTGGGTGAAATTATTTCACTTTACAATAATTCCCGCATATTTTTTTATGATTATTATTTAAAAATGACCAGAACATTGAACGGAATGCATCCAACTTAGGAGGTTTCCACCATTTGTATGTTTTGAAGCAACCTGGCATTGCAGTGACTCTTTCTCACTCAGGAATTCCGTGAACGTTGCACATTTGTGATCTCTTCTTCTTGGCCGCCACAGAAATAGCCTCTTGTTCCCTGGCGGCTATCGCAGGCCTCCTCCTCTTTAATATACCGCAGCACATCCTCTCATCCCCGACACTTGTAGCCCGCAGCTCGCTGTGAACATGTTTGCAGGTAATGTCATGATCAAACAAGTCGCATGATGATGCTTGAATTTGTTTTTTATTATTATTTAAACCAAGACTTCAAAGTAAGAGGACAGAAGTTCCTAATTGTTAAATGAAGCTTTAAATCAGGGGTGTCCAAACTACGGCCCGGGGGCCATTTGCGGCCCGCCATATATTTTTTGGCGGCCCGCGGCAAATACTAAAAATAATTTTTCAATGCTGTTTTTAAAAAAAAAAAAAAGAGAGAGGGTGGGTTAAACATTTCTAGCTGCGCAAAGACACAAATTTGCAGCTAATAATTCAGTTCCAGAAATAAAAATAGTTTCATCCACTTGTTTCTTAGTGTCAACGTCCAATTTGTGAAAACATCACATTCATTAATGGTTCATTATTAATGAAAAAGAAGTGCGAAAACATCACATTCATGGTTAAGTGTGGTCAGTTGACGACCGATTGTTCTTGTGGTTCAGAATGTCAAGTTGGGATCAGCTGCAGCTCAATGGAGAGACATATCTTATTATAGTGGCACAGAAGGGTCACTATTTGCCTTGTGACTGTACATTATATCAACAATTTACAATTGCTTCATTGATTTTTACCATGTTTAACTCATTCACTGCCATTGACGGAAAAAGACGTCAAATGATGCATTTTTTTTTTTGCTGGTCTGGCAATGAATGTGTTAATAAATAACTTAAAAAAAAAAAAAAATCAAAGTGGCCCTTGCAGCTTTCTATTTTTCTGTCTGTGGCCCTCAGAGGAAAAAGTTTGGACACCCCTGCTTTAAATGAAACCTCACATGGAACAAGATAAAGAGCCTTCTTCGAGCTGCATCCAACCCCCCCAGCTTCCCCAAATCTTTTCAATCTAAAACAATCCCAGCATTTTCCACCCGTCATGCGTCTTGAGACAGACTAAATCCCGCGGATGGCTGCAGCTTACTTTCTGCGAAATGAATGCGCCCATCACACAGACAAATTAAATTGGGAGCCCGTTCTTTCTCTCTCTCAAGTAATTTCAGGGTCAAAACATTATCATCCAAATGCAAAATATAATCCCTTCTTCTATAAATGATCCCACCTTGCTGAGATTGCACATTATTTTCTTCCCGCTCCTTATCGCTCACCCCCCCCGCCAAACCCGGCATAACTCGTATGCCAGGCGGGCCACTCTGATTGGAAAACCTTATCAGCAGAACACACATTTGATTAGAATTGTTTCCCAAATTGAGGGCTCATTTTGGGCTTAGTTGGCTGAGAAAGTCCCGAGTTTAGAGGATTCATTTACTGGCGTAATTAAAGAAAGTAATATCGATTTTTTTTTTTGCCATTTGATTTCAACGTATTGCATCATGTCGGTGTGCACAATATGAATACATTTGTGCTGCAGTAAGTTTTGAAGCCAATTAAAGCATTACCTCGTCTGAGCTTAAGTTGTAGTTAAAACTTTTTTTTTTGACTTTATATGTCTTAATGAGCCCAGGCCAATTAATAATAACCTCGGGGCTCTTGGCTAGCGTGTTGATCTAAGTGTTATTTAAAAAAAAATAAAAAAAAAATAAAAAAAATTGGATAGCCTCCAGCTTTCTGGTCCTTGTATTAAAAACATTTGACACACATCCTGAGCTTGTCACATGAGTTCTCATCATTTTTTTTTTCTCTCTTATCTTGACTTGATTATTTGTTGATATAGTTTAGAAAGTAGCTTGTGTCCTCTCTTTTTATTGGTTACACAATCTAATGAGCTCCAATTCAAACAGTTTATTAAAACAGTAAAGATAGCAAAGCTATAGAGACACACAAACATCGATTTTGTGAATGAATGAAAGGAGAGAAAAAACAAAACAAAACATGAGCCGATATAAAATATAATAGCTCTTTATTCATGCAGTGGATGAATCAAGCCAGACAAAAACAAACTAATGATTAATTATGTATATTGTAGAACTTGGCCACATTTCCTTTCAGTGCACAAAACTCACGTTTTTCATCTCAAGGTTAGACACGGTTCAGACTGAGGAAGTGAATACATCCGTCCCTCTCGTGCGACCCAATTCCACCGGCGAGGCATTAACTCATTCACTCCCAAAGACGTATTTATACGTTTTTTTAAGGTTTTTGTTTGCTAGAGTTTTTGTATGAAGGCTTTGATGCAGTTTCTGACCTGAAGTGGAAGCTTAAAGCGATGGTAGTTATTACAAAAAAAAGTGTTTCATTAATGAAACAGATGAAGCACACTTTTTTTTTTTTTTTTTTTTGCTTCATCTGTTTCATTAATGAACTAAAACTAACAGAACCACCCTGAAAAAGAATTAAAACTAAATAAAAAACAAAAAAACAAAACTTAAACTAAACTAAATATATATATAACTAAATATGCAAAAGCACAAATAAATTATTTGTACAATTTGAAGGACTAAACACAATTTCTCTTCATAACATTATGTGGCCCTTGCGTCCTTCTGATTTTCTGGATGTGGCCCTTAAATGAAAAAGTTTGGACACCCCTGCTGTATAGTGTATACTCATTTTTTATTTTTTATTTTTTTCAAAAATCATTGTGGATGAATTCATATAGGCCATCTGCTCTCCTAAAAATTGGGGCCTGGTAATTATTTTGAATTTTCTATCCTTCCCAGCACTCATAAAAAGCATTTAGAAAGGAAAAGCAGCATGAACATCCAATTGAAATGGATGGGGCACTTAAGAAGCTTCTCATTTGGAGCCTCTTTCGGGTATTTTCATTATCTGACTCTCTGCGCAGGAACAACAAGTAAGCGTCTGTGCTTTTATAGCAGGCGCGCACTCGAAATCAAAGCAACATTTTGAAATTGCTCCGCTTGGCTGTTGGAGAGCCCGCGATCAATTCACAATTACTAAGTGCCTTTTTTTTTTTTTTCCTATTACTGTATACTCCTCAAAGTAGAGTGTACCCAAGATCAATTTTACAGTACACGATCAAAGACTGTTGAAATTCCTATATGCTTTATCGCTCTATGGCAGGGGTGTCCAAACTACGGCCCGGGGGCCATTTGCGGCCCGTCATACATTTTTTTTGGCGGCCCGCGGCAAATACTAAAAATAATTTTTCAATGCCGTTTAAAAAAAAAAAAAAAAAAAAAAAAGAAAAGAAAAAGAGGGTGGATTAAACATTTCTAGCTATGCAAAGACACAAATTTGCAGCTAATAATTCGGTTCCAGAAATAAAAAATAGTTTCATACACTTGTTTCTTAATGTCAACGTCCAATTTGTGAAGACATCACATTCATTAATGGTTCATTATTAATGAAAACAAATTGAAAACGTCACATTAACTCATTCACTCGCCGCCATTTTCACATTTCGCAATCCCGTTCGCTCCCAGCTGTTTTACTGGATTTTGACTGATTTTGCAAGGCCCACAGAATATTGTGTTCAATTGCTATAAAAGCATGGAACCTATCAAAAGAAAGATTAAAGTCTCTTCTTTCATCAGGAAAAAAAAGTATGTTTCTATCTGTTTCCGTTTTGCAGCAATTATCAATAGAAGAGAGCTAAGTTTCATCAGTTTTCACAAATCTGTTAAAAATTGTAAGTAATTTAGCTTTTCTTCTACATGGCCCTGGTTGATCTCCTTTGCTCTGCTGCCACCTGCTGGCCGTTTGTGGAATAACTACCATTTCTGCAACCGTTCTTTGCAGTTGAGAGGCTGCATCAAAGCCTTGTGTATACTATAGCATAAAAAAAACAAAAAAAAACGTATAAATACGTCTTTGGGACTCTTAAAACATTAAATAAAATGTATTTACACGTCATTGGGAGCAAATGAGTTAATGGTTGTTAAGTGTGGTCAGTTGACGACCGATTGTTCTTGTGGTTCAGAATGTCAAGTTGGGATCAGCTGCAGCTCAGTGGAGAGACATATCTTATTATAGTGGCACACAGGGGTCACTATTTGCCTTGTGACTGTTAGCAGTTTTCAATAAGTAACTGTACATTATTATCAATAATTTATAATTGCTTCATTGATTTTTACCATGTTTAACTCATTCACTGCCATTGACGGAAAAAGACGTCAAATGATGCATTTTTTTTTTTTTTGCTGGTCTGGCAATGAATGTGTTAATAAATAACTAAAAAACGAAAAAAATCAAAGTGGCCCTTGCAGCTTTCTATTTTTCTGGATGCGGCCCTCAGAGGAAAAAAGTTTGGACACCCCTGCTCTATGGCAATCTGCTTGTCCATGATAACATTTAATAAGAGTAACATTTTTTTCAATGTATTTATCCTCCAATTTATTTATAAAGGACTTTACTTAGTGCAGACAGAATCAAGGACAGTGGCAGATGTTATGTGGTCTCTCTCTCTCTCGGCGTGCAGTAGGTGAGAAGGTCGAGTATGTGAGAGCAGGCAAGGCCGCCAAGTGATTGACAAACGAGCAATAAATTTTAGTAGTGGGACATCCTGAACATGATCAGCAAGTCGGGTTCAGGAAGGAATGAGGTCAGAGTTGATTTTCAAGTATTTTGTTTTCATGCTTTCATGGATCCATTGAGACACAGACGTGGCTTATTTTTAATCACCAATCATGCATTCAGTATTCAAGAATTCATTATAAATTACTTTAATCAGTGACAAGTGTGTTTTTTTTTTGTTTTTTTTTTAAACATGCAATTGCTGATTAGGTTAGTGGCATCCTTGTGCACTAAATAAACAGATGATGTTTCTCCAACCCGGCCACTCTCTTGCCTCATACATCATCCTGATGGAATTTTAGCATTTTTATCGTGACGTCTGATGTAATTAAAGTAATGAATTGAGGGCGGTTTCTCGGAGCATAAACGAGCAAAACACTTAAGTGGAGAATGCACAATATTCATTATTTGTATTTTCTAAATGTTACTCAACTCACCATGAAAGTATGTTTGAGTTGTGCATCAATGAACTGACATTTTCTATACTGTCTTGAAATCTCCATAAAAAAATAAATTAAAAAAAAGAGCCTGACAATTAGCTAAAATTATAAATCTGATTGAGTGCCACAGAGAACTTGTCTAGGTCCGTTGCAATTCTCAATATTTACTAATGAGCTACCATTAAAAAATAAAAATTCAATAAATAAGGTTATTACACCGGAGATTGAATTAAATAAATTAAAGTACAGTAGAGTGCCAACAACAATTAATATTTAATTCACGTTTTTTAACACAAAATAAATCACATTCTGGACAAAAAACTGTTAATAAATGAGCCGTAAGTGTCAGTCAAAGCTAATTATCCAAATAAATGGAAATGGAAAATATCGTCGCTGCTATGTGAAAAACACGTATGTCCATTTTTGACATTTTTATTATTAATTATTAATTATTAAAAAATTAATTAATTAATGTTATTTATTTATTTTAATTTATATTTTTATGTTTTGAGGATGTCTGCATTCAGTTTCATCCACAAAAAAAATGTCAAAAAAAAAAAAAAAAAGACAAAAAGTGTTTTTGACAATGCGCTTAATGAAGTCTGAGCCTACCAATAAATTTTGACCACAATTTTACCTTGAAGCTTGAGCATAAGCCGGCTTTGTGTTGTGTATGTATGCAATAATAAGACAAATAACCTTCCTAATAGATTGCGATCACAGATACTGTCAGAAGAGAAGCCACCACAGGGCATACTTTATAGAAAATGAGATTGAGAGATCATATTTGTGATAAGCTGTCTGCATCCCACTCCAACTCCGATTCTGCTTGCTTTCATTTACAACATGAATTATTACTTATCTTTAACTGCAGATTTCCCTGCTATAATGTTGGCACAATGTTTCTAATCGAGTTTCTTATCTTTTAAACTCACATTATTCTCAGTGTTGCCTTTGTGTTATATTTTTGAAGGGCTATTAATTCACAATGTTACTTTTTTTTTTAATTTTTATTTTTATTTTTTATTTTTACACTGGTAAATCGATGGATTGGACGCATACGTTTTTACTTTGGCATATTGTGCAAGCAAAACGTGAAATCGACCACAATAACCGATGACAATGTCGCTCAAAATGGAAGGAATGCTTAACTCATTTGCTCCCAATAACGTGTAAATACGTTTTTTATTTTATGTTGTAAGTGTCCCAAAGACGTATTTATACGTTTTTTTGTTTATGTTTTATGCTAGAGCATACAGAAGGCTTTGATGCAGCCTCTCAACTGCAAAGAACGGTTGCAGAAATGGTAGTTATTACACAAAGGGCCATCAGGTGGCAGCAGAGCAAAGGAGATCAACCAGGGCCATCTAGAAAAAAAGCTCAATTACTTAGAATTTTGAATAGATTTGTGAAAACTGATGAAACTTAGCTCTCTTCTAATGCTAATTGCTGCAAAACAGAAACAGATAGAATCATACTTTTTTTTTTCTCCTGATGAAAGAAGAGACATTAATCTTTCTTTTGGTAGGTTCCATGTTTTTATAGCAATTGAACACAATATTCTGTGGGCCTTGCAAAATCAGTCAAAATCCAGTAAAACAGCCGGGAGCGAACGGGATTGCGAAATGTGAAAACTGCTGGGAGTTAATGAGTTAAGTGACAGCTACTGCATGTGTTACTATTACGACATACATAATGAATATGACTACACAAAACAACAATGAATATATGATGCAAACCTGAAAGTAAGAGGCTCTCATAATTTCAGAACCATGGACAGCATTCATGTGCGAAAACACTGTAAAAGGTGCATTAACGTGAAAAATCTTCAGCTAAACAATCCAAAAAAGGTCAAACCAGTCTAACCATCCAAGCGGCTTTAAAGGGCTCTCGCACGTTAGCTTTTAAGCCAAAGTTCACGCGCGACAATAGAAATCTCTGCCACAACTTCACTTTGTCCATTTCAAGCTTTTATCTCCGCTTAATAATGACCCGACGCTGGATGAGTGCCTGACTATTAATAGGCAAGTACCACGTAGCGTGACCATGTATGATATTTTATTTGAGAAGCGCTTTTGTGACACGGATGAAGGACAAACCCCGACTTGTCCTTGAACGAATGTGGATGTTTATGTATGTAAAAATATTGTGAATCAGGAAGCCTGGCGGTTTGCCACTTAGCGTCCCAAGATCTTTGATGAAAGAAAGCAAAGATGAGGAAGAAGGGAGGGACAAAAACAAACCCAATGCTTCTTTAAATGATTCTGTAAACATGATACATTCATGGCATGTATTTCCGCCTCACCTGCTGACAGAGTGCGTGAAACGGTTTGCTCATCTTGTTAGCATTCTGCAGCTAATGATGCATAAGAAAAGCAATCAGCGCGTCGGGGGCGGATGTTGTTGACGAGCAACCTTTATAATTTATTGAAGATTGCCGCAGCAACACACACACACACACACACAAACACACTTACCATTCCCTCTCGTTAACATAGCAGCATAATGTCTTGACATGTTCGATAAACGGGGTTTGCTTACCTCACTTTCGCACGTCCAGCTAATATGTACTTTGCATGTTATTTATTACAAGCCCAGGGATTAATAAATGGTATTGGAAATACTGTAATTGTCAACAAAAAAATTGCTGAGCAGTGTTGCCGCAGTTAGCTTGAAAAAGTAACTTACTTTACTGCTTTAAAAGTAACTTAGTTACTTGACTAATTAGTTTCTTTATGGAGTAACTTAATTCTTTACTGATTACTGGCTTTCAAAAGTAACGTCGTTACTTTAATGATTATTTGCCTTCAAAAGTAACTTGGTTTGCGAATGAATTGCTTTGACCACCAAAACCGTTTAATAACGATTCGTAAAATGACGATGTATGCCGCCATAAACGTTAAATGACAACAACAAGGTTTATTTTTTATTTTTTTTTAAATCAATGGGAAGTGGAACGTCTAAGTACAGCGCTGCCTGGTCAATGGGTTGTGGAAGCAAAAACACCTACTAACTACATGGCCAGCAGATGGCAGCATTGTATCTCTTTTCAATGGGCTGCCGGGGTAGGGAATTATAATGAAACATGATGGAATCTGATAAACAACAAAATATTAGTGTCAAAGTCACTGTTGTGGAGAAAACGTGTTTTTCACAAAAAGCTTGTTTTCTCCTTACCTTTTTTTTTTTTTTTTTTTCCCGCTTAATGTCACTTAAATGACCTATTTTTCAAATGCTGATTACTAAAGAACGGAATAAGATAGAAACGTACTTTTTTTTTTCTAATGAAAGAATCAAACAGGGTCTTTCATGTGGTACCCACATTGTATATGTAGTAAAAGAACACATTATTCTGTTTGCCTTGAAAGATGAGTTAAAATGCTCAAAATCGGCTCGGCCTTGTGGGAGTTGATAACGTAACAAAGAGTAAATGTAAAAAATATTACAATACTCATTTCAAAATGTTCATAACAAAGTAAAACTCGTGCGTAATTTAATTTGTCAATGTTTATGTCAGCTGCAGCTAATTAGTATCAAAAGAGTGTGGTGTCCTTCAGTCGTATATTTTTTTTCTTTCTTCTGAAAGCTGCTAAACACTCTGAAATGGATCTTTTCATTCCAGGCTGCTTTTGTGCAAGTGGCCTTCAAAGCAACATTACTCTCATGCTGCCTATTTCTTCATTGAAGCGCCTCGTTCTATAGTTTGCTGCTGTCTTCTGATACTGTGGGCAAACGCAAACTTGACTGAAATGTCGGCCCATCGTTACATAGAACCGATGTACAAAAGCGGGTCAGAGAGAGAAAGTAGAAGCTGCCATTGCACCCTGTCCCCTTGCTTATGCATTTTTAATTTTGCTATAGCATCGCTGATTATTCCACATCTCAGTCATATTCTACCATTTGACCAGATGCTCTCCTGCCCCTCCCCCCTCCTCTCTCTCTCTCTCTCTCTCTCTCTCTCCCCGCTCCAGCGAGATGAAGCAAGAGCTGGCGGAGGAAGGCAGCAGATGCTCCATCCTCTCCAAGCAGCAGCGTTTCAACGAGCACTGCTGCATCCGCTGCTGCGCGCCCTTCACCTTCCTGCTCAACCCCAAGCGCGAGTGCCTGGACTGCCAGTTCAACGTGTGCAAGACCTGCTGCGCGTACAACAAGAAGGACAAAGCCTGGCTGTGCTCGGCGTGCCAGAAGGGCAGGTTGGTACTCGCGTGCGCGCCGGCCGGGAAGGGGTGAATGGGAGCTCGGAATTGGAATGGGGGGGATTGGACTGAAAATACTCTGGAGGCAATTATGAAAGAGAAGAGGGATGTGATTTATTTTTTTTATTTAATTACTTGCTGTGTGACTTTTGTTGTCATGCAACTATGTCATTTAATTCTTTGAACATCCTTACTAGTATGGGAGATAAGATTATGATAAAAAAAAAAAAAAAGCACAAGTGTAAATGTTTAGCGCTTGACTGATTTCCTGGTTTCGATGGATGCTTGTTTGTCTTCCAATCGCATCTCAGTCAACATTTAGACTTGAAAGACGGCTAATATTTGGTAGGCGTGTGTGTGTGTTTTGCGCACCGATGCTTTTGTTGGTGTTAGTGCCCCACACTTCTCACCGAATGAATCGGCTTTTTTTCCAGAGTGGAGGAATTCATATGCTAATGGGGGGGGGGGGGGAATCAGCGGCAGCAGATGTCAAATTGGCGAAGTCAAGGTGCTTTGGTTTTGACAGGATGCTGTCCAAAAATGTGTTGCCCCTCCACTTGGCCCTATTTTCTCCTTCCATCCCCCTGACGCTGCCTCTATTTGACTTTCATTGATTTTTTTTTTGCGGTGTTACTGCCCTTGTGCTGGTATATAAGACGCAAAAGGGAGAAGAAATGGGAGGTGTCCGAATTTGGGGTGTGCCACAAAAAATCGATACGGCAATATATCGTTGCGGGCCTCGTTACAATACACGTATGGATACGCAGGCGTCAGAATCGATATTGCCCGTTAACTTTCAATAGGCAGTTAACGTTGCAGCCTGCATTGTAGCTAAAAAATAAAAACCAGCAACGTCTTTGAAGTTAATTGCCTTCAATTAATGCAAAAATAGCTCATCCGTGATTGGACACTGTCTTGGTAAGAAAAATTCAAGCAGAGGAAGAATATTAATATTTATTTACTTAGAAACTTAACATGGCACATGTGTCTTAATGTACCAGTTTTGCTATATTTTGTTGAAAAACGAGATAGAATGTGTTACATGAAAAAAAAAATGCTGTATTTATTTCCCCAAATATTTCACATAAGCACATTTTAGAGCTGTAATTTTAATACTATGATATTTTTGCTTATATCGGCTCATGCCTATTAACTCATTCACTCCCGGCCATTTTCACTGAAGCAACCCCTTTACTGGATTTTGACTGCTTTTGCAAGGCCCACAGAGTCTTGTATTCTATTGCTATAAAACATGGAATCTACCAAAAGAAAAATTAGCATCTCTTCTTTCATCAGGAAAAAAATGTTTATTTCTATCTGTTTCCGTTTTGCAGCAATTAACATTAGAATATAGCCAAGTTTCATCACAAATCTGTTTAAAACAGTGGGGGAAAAGAGTTTTTTGTTTTTTTTTTGTGTTTTTTTTTTTGCAACATGGGTCTGTTTGATCTCTTATACTCTGCTGCCACCTGCTGGCTGTTTTTGTAATAACTACCGTTGCTTCAAGCGTTTTCTTCTGTTCCGAAGCTGCATCAAAGCCTTCTGTATGCTGGAGCATAAAAAACATTAAAAACAAAAACAAACGTATAAATACGTCTTTGGGAGCAAATGAGTTCCCGGTGTGTTTGTGAAAGCTGCAAATTTAGACCAGGCACGCCGCTTTTGGCAGTAAACCAGAAGAGCTGTTAACAAAAATATTTTTGTCAGTCAGCATAACAAACATATCCTTTAGGCATACATATGACTTTAATGTAACATATTGGGATCCGTATCGCCTTGAAGATCACGTATTGGGACACATATGTATCGCGATACGTATCGTATCGTGAGGTTGGCCCGAGTCTGAATGAGGTGGGCGAGGTTTGATCTCAACCCTGGCACACACCTTTTATTGGCTGCTTCTTCCCATGGGCTCAAATGTTCTCATTAGGCTGGTCGCAGATGGGCCTGATGTCACAACAGTGTCATCGGCCGGCGTCATGTAAACGCAGAACTTATCATGAGCGCATTAAGCGGCCTTAAATCCGCTCTTAGCATGAATTACTCTCTCCGGGTGGTGTGGTGTCATCGGAAACGACCGTTTACCGCTTGGCCAAGAGTTATAGGCTTGGAAATATTTTGTTGAGCATATTAGCACTTACAGAAAGATGACTGGGATTATGTTTCAGTTGTTTGTAAATGTTAACTTCGGACTGTGTGCAACGTCCGGAAAAAAAGAAGCATGCAATCATAATGGAGAATGTTTATGTATATATTTGTGTAACTATGAATGATTACCTCATTCACTCCCAGCCATTTTCACTGAAGCAAACCCCCTTTGCTCCCTGCTGCTTTGCTGGATTTTTTTGACTGATTTTGATTTGATTCATCAGGGGTAAAAAAAAAAAAAAAAAAAAAAAAAGTATATTTCTATCCATCTGTTTCCGTTTTGCAGCAATTAGCATTAGAATATAGCCCAGTTTCACAAATTATTCACAAATCTGTTTAAAACTGTGGCGAAAACAGCTTGTTGCAACATGGCCCTGGTTGATCTCTTATACTCTGCTGCCACCTGCTGGCCGTTTTTGTAATAACCACCATTGCTTCAAGCGTTATCTTCAGTTCAGAGGCTGCATTAAAGCCTTCTGTATGCTCTAGCATTAAAAAAATAAAAAAATAAATAAAAATAAATAAATAAATATATATATATATATATATATATATATATATATATATATATATATACATATATATATATATATATATATATATATATATATATATATATATATATATACATATATATATATATATATATATATATATATATATATATATATATATATATATATATATATGTCTTTGGTACACTGGTAATATTTAAAATAGAACGTATTTATACGTCTTTGGGAGCAAATGAGTTAACCCTAAGTGTGTTAAAAAAATGTATAGAATATTTTAATAAAATGTGCTTTTCGCACCCAACATATCAAACATGTTGCACCAGGATTTGCTGTGCACACGCCCACAAAGTATTCACAGGCACCATTCACATTGCTGTAAAATAGTCAAATTACAGTGATCTATGTACAGTAATTGCTATAAAGCAACAACAACATGTTGGGTTTCTTTGAAAATCGTGGCCTCTGTTATCAAATCCCCATTTATCACTCTGCAATTTCCTAACTGCATTCTGCAGAATCCAAATGTAAATCCAATTCCCAATGGAAGAGGCCAAATGGTCTCTCTCTCTCTCTCTCTCTCTCTCTCTCTCTCTCTCTCTCTCTCTCTCTCTCTCTCTCTCTCTCTCTCTCTCTCTCTCCCAAGCTCATTAAACAAGGTCATTAAACGTGAAGATGTGGATGACTTCAAAATGTTTGAGACAACAGAGCTGCAGAGGATCATATATTTTTGCAATATATCTTAAAATAAATAAATAAATAAATAAATAAAAAATAGTCCTGGAACTTTAATGACATCGTCTGGAAACAACTGCACACTTATAGTGATTAAAATGAATTGTTTTAATGAGGAGCTTGAGAAAAAAAAAAATTGAAGAAATATTGATTGGGCTTTGAGTTGTTCTGACCACTATTGGAGGTTGGCGTGTTAAGGTTAAAAAAAAATAGAACACGGAGAGAATGAGGCGTGACTTTTCACACCTGAGCAAGCCTGCCCGTTTCTAGGCTGCAGCAATTAAGACCCCCCCCCCCCCCCCCCCCAAAAAAAATAATGTCACATCGACCAGTAACAGCACACACGCCATAACATTTTCAGTGGAATATGAAAACTCCACCATCCCACCCCCATTTCCTGTTTAGGCCCCCAAGCTACAGGCAGCCGGGGAAGTGTTAAGGCGAAAGAGCAGATGATTAAGAGAGATGAGTGCCGCAGGTCGAGGGGGAGAGGGCAGCAGGGATAGGACGTGCGAGTAGTCTGTCCTAATTAGGAACACATTTATGAATGCACATCTTGAATGCTCGGTCAACGACCGTTTCTTTTCTCTCTGACGCCATTTCTGGTTGTTTGATCTGCTTATTTAGATATTGAATTGCTTTCTGTCTTTACCTACCCAGCAATGTCCTTAACTTGACACATTTACATTTAGAGCAGTTTCACTCATATTATCTGCAGAAAAGGATATATATATATACAGTAGCCTACATTCTTTAGGCCATGAAATAATCTAATTATATGCCTTGGTTTGTGAATGTGTGCATACGTGTGCAATACACTTAGTGTCAAAACCATTTTTTTTCCATTTCATAATTACATTGTAAGCTTGACTTTGAGGAGAGTATAGCATTTACTGCAATGACAATACACTAACGTACAGTAGAATATACACTCGCACACAAATACAATCACTTAGCACTAATTTAGAAGTTATTATTAATATTGCACGCTTTTATTTTGAAGTAAACAGGAAATTGTCATAAATCGCAGAGAGCTTCCTTTCACCGTCGTTAGTCTGACTATGTGGTGGTTCTCACGTTATCTATTACGAATTAGCATGTAGCATTTTCACCTAGCTAATTATGTGGCCATTCGGCTAATTTATGCTACATATATTCACTCGCCGCCATTTTCACATTTCGCAATCCCGTTCGCTCCCGGCTGTTTTACTGGATTTTGACTGATTTTGCAAGGCCTACAGAATATTGTGTTCTATTGCTATAAAAGCATGGAACCCATCAAAAGAAAGATTAAAGTCTCTTCTTTCATCAGGAAAAAAAAAGTATGTTTCTATCTGTTTCCGTTTTGCAGCAATTAGCATTAGAAGAGAGCTAAGTTTCATCAGTTTTCACAAATCTATTTAAAATTGTAAGTAATTGAGCTTTTTTTTCTACATGGCCCTGGTTGATCTCCTTTGCTCTGCTGCCACCTGCTGGCCGTTTGTGTAATAACTACCATTTCTACAACCGTTTTTTTGCAATTGAGAGGCTGCATCAAAGCCTTCTGTATGCTCTAGCATTAAAAAAAACAAAAAAACAACAACGTATAAATACGTCTTTGGGACACTTAGAACATAAAAAAAACGTATTTATACGTTATTGGCAGTAAATGAGTTAAGCCCTTTAGTTAGTATTAAAATATTCCCCATCAGTTTGCTACACTCGCCTGCATGTTGCATTATGTACTGAAGCGTCCCCAGAAAGATTCGACTAGCGTTGTAAGTGTTGCTGTGTCTTTATACGCCGCCGGTAAGTGAACTCTTTGCTCTTTGGCTGCCTCCAGACGAGCACCTGCAGCAATGCGAGAGGTGGGATGCTCTTTTTTTTGGGGGTGGTTGGTCATCCTTCGGGGAGTATTTTTATCAGCTCCAGCAAGCAAGACTGCGCTCTCCGAGGGAGGCTGTGCCCGACAGCGCCACAAAGCAGGCGCCGCCCACGTCTCAACTTTAATAATTTACATGTCTGTGTCTCTTCTCTGGCCCACCGTTTGCTAAGTTGCCCTGTGTTTTTACTCTTAGGCTATTTGTACCTGCATAGATGGGAGGGAAAACAAGCAAACAATTCAGCCATTTTCCCATTGCCATCTAATGTGGGATTTTGCTTATTATGAACGTTCGTCCTAACAATTTCATATCAGATTGGTTGTGGCACAGGTTAATTCATTTACTCCTAATAACGTATAAAGATGTTTTTTTTTATGTTCAAAGAGTCCCAAAGACGTATTTATACGTTTGTTTTGTTTTTTTTTATGCTAGAGCATACAGAAGGCTTTGATGCAGCCTCTCAACTGCAAAGAACGGTTGCAGAAATGGTAGTTATTACACAAACGGCCAGCAGGTGGCAGCAGAGCAAAGAAGATCAACCAGGGCTATGTAGAAAAAAAGCTCAATTACTTACAATTTGAAATAGATTTGTGAAAACTGATGAAACTTAGCTCTTCTAATGCTAATTGCTGCAAAACGGAAACAGATAGAAACATACTTTTTTTCCTGATGAAAGCAGAGACTTTAATCTTTCTTTTGATAGGTTCCATGCTTTTATAGCAATAGAACACAATATTCTGTGGGCCTTGCAAAATCAGTCAAAATCCAGGAAAAAGAGCCGGGAGCGAACGGGATTACGAAATGTGAAAATGGCGGCGAGTGAATGAGTTCAGGACAAGGAAAGACCTGCAGAGTTGTGCGAACTAATTAGGAATAAAATTGATGAACCATGCAAGGAAGTTACAAGAAAAAGTTAACGAAGGCTAGACTCAGGACAGAAGTGAGCATTTCTCAGCTGCAGTGTGGTTTCATGCCCAAGAAAGAGGACTGCAGATGTAGTACTTGCCTTGAGGCTGTTGATGAAGAAGTTAGAAGAAGTATTGGGGTACCTCGAGGTGAATTGTGATCTGCATTGAGAGTCTGGATCAGGTGGAGGAAATGGTAAGAAGTATTGAGGCATGCACTGGAAAATGTAGGAGTGAAGATTAGCGCAATTTAAGACTGGATGAGTTACGGACTACAGCAGGGGTGTCCAAACTACGGCCCAGGGGCCATTTGCGGCCCGCCGTCCATTTTTATGTGGCCCGCGACATATGCTAAAAATGGCATTTGACAAATAAAATAAAAACAAAAATGTTTTGGTCAAAGTAAGAAGGGAAGGTATGGAAAAACACAGGTGCTATTAAAGGTTATTTTAGTCAACTAAAATTAACGAAAAAACTAAAATTCAAAACAACAATTTCGTTAACGAAATAAAATAAAAACGAAGATGCTTTTTAAAAAAGAAAACTAACTGAAACTACATTTTATGTTTACAAAACTAACTACAATAAAACTAACTATAATTACAGCAAACATGTCCTTCATTTTAGTCTTTGGTAATTAATTTAATATATGAGCCTTTGGGGATGATTTTAAATGTGATTTTTAGTCGATTTATTTTGATATAAACTGGAATAATGACGATGCGCCCATGGTGTTTTTTTAATTAAATATTGCGCACAAGTAATACACATGAAAAAACACAAAAAAAATAAAACTAATACTGAAACTAAACTAAAACTAAGCATTTATTAAAGAACTAAAACGAATAAAAATCTAACAGAACCACCCCGAAAACTAATTAAAACTGACTAAATTCATAACATTATGTGGCCATAAATTCATCGCATATGTCGCGGGCCACTAAAAAAATGGACGGCGGGTCGCAAATGGCCCCTGGCCCGTAGTTTGGACACCCCTGGTGTCCAGTAAGGATTTAGGGATGACAGGCATCACAGCTGAATGTGGTGGAGATGAAGATGTTGAAGTATAAATTACAGCTATTCTTGAATAAAAGGGGGAAAAAAAATCCAGAAAAAATGAAATAAATCCTCTATTTTTAACCTGCCAGGTGCACCACTAATCATATACTTTGCCTCACTATCCCCTGTTAGCCCAACTACCTGGTCACTATATCATTCCGCGCAGGTGATTGTATTTCCTGGTGGTGGCACAGTCAGCCGTGACACAAAACGAAGATTTAAGTTCAGACAATCATTTAAATGGCTTTGCTCCGGTTTATTGAAACATAACCTGCATCCAAAGCGTCTGCGTGAAAGGCGTAGCTCAAAGCTAATTGGCTGCCAACTTCTGAGCGATCGGTCTCTGTCCTTATTGTGTTTCACCGGGAGTTTGTGTCGATTCCCGCTTTGTGAGTGCTTCTTGCTGTGAGGGCCCCCCTGTGCTGCATGATGGGGGACCAGGTTGCGTAGCGGGTGATAAATCACCGCTGTCCCAGGTAAACAAGTGGGCATGCGCTCGCGACACAAGAGAGGCCGTTTGCTCCTCGTGGGTGTGTGAATTTTGTCAGCCGTGCCTAAATAGCTTGTGTCATTTTGCAGATTTTCCTCAGAGCTATTTGTGTCTCTAGAATCTCATTGGTTGGCTTTACAGTGCTCGGGCAGGTTTTCCACGTAATGTACACTTATTGTGGCCCGGACCGAGTGGATTCGGTTCTTGGCTTCAATTTGTGAGCCCGAGTCACTGCAGCCCGCCTGTTACCAGTTGATGATCCCTGGAAAGTGACTGTGTCAATTTGACTGTCCACGTGATCCGGGTGATTCTGCGGCTGGCGGTGCTAACGCAAGCGATTTGAAATCTCATGATTCTTCAAGCGCTTTATGCTGTGAAATGACGAGCGGGTCAGAACAGAAGCAAAAAACACTTGGCGGAATTGGCGAGAGAACTTTTTTTTTTTTTTGCCGCTTATAATGCCGTTACAATATTGACGTTATCAGCCCTTTTTTTCCTCGTCTTAACACCTAAACATGTTCTTCAGACAGTTTTTGTCGCTTTCGAAGGCTTCGCTCCACCAATCGGGGTCGTGAATCAAGCAGATGGACGGTACGCACCTCTTGGCCTTCTGGTGGGAGCGCTTATCCTCATCCGCAGATGTCAAATGGAAATGAGAACAAATGATGGATTTTTAATGGCCCACTTGCAACGCATTATCTGGAATTCACTTGAATGCTTGCAAAGTCACAATTGCAAAAAGGCATAACAACTCCGCTCCTTTGGAAATGCATGTCAATTCATTCAGTAAAGAAGAAGCTCCACTTTGTTAGAAATGTGCAATAAAGTTGGATACAGAAAATAGATTATTTTTTTCTAGTGCTAAATTGTGCAAATGACATAGTTAATCACTATTTAATCACATTTTTCTAGTACTATGTTCTACAAAGCGTGTAACAGATATTTGAGTATTGAGTAAAATATTGGAATTGATGAAAAATCATTTGCTCCCTCGACCTGCGTGAGGAGGAGCAGTTCAGATAATGGATGAATGGATGAATGGATGGTTGATCTGCTAAAGACATGCACTTAAACTGTGTAACTGAGTTATTTATTTTATTTTTTTATGCTTTAAAGAATTGTAATTAATCTCCATTGTTAACTCTTTAATTTTGTCAGCTTTTTTTTTCTTCTTCATTGCGGCCATCAAGTACGAAAAAAAGAAAAGCCCTTTGATTAAAAAGCTAGATATTAAAAAGGGGCAGCAAGATTTCATTTTGGCCCATCTTGCTGAGCCCTGAGCAACTGTGATGTCATTTTTAGTCGACAGCGGCAAAATGGCCGCCCACGAGATAAATAAAAACCGGCGGCTTTTGCTGCTTAATTCATTTTCCACAAACGCAAATTGTTTTTAGACTCGTGGCATCCCATACAACGTATCGTAAAGAAAAATTTGGGGTTGACTTCCCATTTAACTCATTCACTCCCAGCCATTTTCATGCTCTATTGCTATAAAAACATGGAACCTACCAATAGAAATTAGAAAAAATGTCTCGTCTTTCATCAGGGAAAAAAAAAAGTACGGTATATTTTTTTCTATCTGTTTTTATGTTTTGTATCAATTAGCATTAGAATGAGCTAAGTTTCATCATTATTCACAAACCTGTTGAAAATACTGGGAAAATTTTGTTGCAACATGGACCTGGTTGATCTCTTATACTCTGCTGCCACCTGCTGGCCGTTTTTTTTTTTTTTTTGTAATAACTACCATCGCTTTAAGCGACCACTTCAGGTCAGAAACTGCATCAAAGCCTTCATACAAAAACTCTAGCATACAAAAACCTAAGAAACGTATAAATACGTTTTTGGGAGTGAATGAGTTAATTTGTTTTTTTTAGCCTGATAAATCATTTGCTGCCAGTGCTGTTTGCGCTGGGGTCAACTATCTTGGCCTAAAGATGAATTTCATCTGCAGGGGAAGACGTACCGGAGTGAGCCGTGTCTCATTTCCGAATCGGTTCGCAGCATTTCCAAACAGACGATTAGTCATGTGATGGTCCTATCAATCAAGTGGAGTTTTAATTTTTATAAATAAATGCACTTTTTTTTCCCATTATTGTCACATGTAATTATTTTCTCCTTACATCTTTCTAATAATTTATCGACGGAAAGCTGTTGAATGGATATTTCACACCATCCCCCAGGCAAATCATCATCATCATCATCTGTCTCCCACCACAATCATTTTCCTCCCTAGTACTGAAACAACTGGCAGCCATTTTCATACTCATTAAATGATCTTCCCCGCATCTACTTGAAATTCTACTCTCATGAGAGTGAGGTATATTACTTTCCATTATATCTCGATAGAATTGAGGGTTGAAAAAAAAAAAAAAAAGTATTGTGGAACAAAAGTATTGGGACGGAAGAGTTGTTTTTTCCTGAGCTTGCGTGTTGGATTACAACTACTTCAAATTTTTATAGGTATGAATTTGAGTGCGCCTGATTGCAATTTAGAGTGTGCCCGGTATTGACTTGTGCCACTCTAGTGAGAAGTCTTATATGGATTGATGGGAAGCAAAGTGGTCTTGAACTATTTTCAATGTACTGCATTTAAAAACAACATACAGATTTTTCTATACCGCAGATGGTTGGCACACATTCATTTGCACGCGTTCTCTGGCGCCGCCGTGCATGTTTGCGCATCGCTCCGGGCCTTTGTCTCATTGCGCCTCCTTCTCCAGTTATGCAGCATTTCAAATGAGGCTTTGCTGCAGAGCGGCCGGGCTGTGCGTTCCGTAGTGATTTTCCGCACGAGTGACGAGAGCTGTTTGAACTCATTAAGTTTAAAAAGAATGTGATGTTATTAAGTGTGCGTTTAAGTCTTGGGGTCTCCTGGGAGGAGCAGCTCGGCGCTGGCCACATCCCAAATACGCTTGTCCCTTTGCGTCCATCAGCTAGAGTGCAGTGCGTATTTTCAAGTAAGTCGCACAAGTTGAATTGAGGCAAGTGGACAAAAAAAGCTGTGTTCAGTTCGAAAGTCAGTGTGGAGTCCTCCGGTATTCCAGATGGAGGACTGAGAAGCTTCACAGACAAATACTCCTCAGGCATCACTTATTACAGTTGCTGGTGTTGAGATAGTCGAGCATTTTTAATAACTGTGCATGTCAACTCAATTTATGACAAAGTGATTTTAGCCAGACAGATAAAATACAGCTCACTTCACTTTTTATAGGACCTTGTAATTACTGCATTCTCACAAATAATGGCTAAGGTGGCATTTATTTATTCGACTGCAGATGAGCAGAGGCGAGACTTGTGTGTTAAAGGACCGATGCATTGAAGACGATGTTTTGAAAGCGATCGTCACTGTTGTGCTGATGGCATCATCACGCATCAAGTTATCTGAAAATGGGATTCCGTCATAGCGTACGTTTCCCGGCAATTTGCAGCTCCCGTCTGAAAGGGACGGTCAAAAATAAATCCTGGTTTTACTGGTATGTCTCTGTTGCATCAATTTACGAGGAAAGCAGTGCGAAAGTGGCTTTCGTTTGTGCGCACGTGACACTTGGCGCATGGATGCAATTATGAGCTTGCTCAAACAGGCAGGGAAGCATTAAATTTACACAAGAAAGAGAAGGGAGGACGATGTTAGCTAAACTTGTCTCAACATGACCCCTTTTGTCAAACACTCTTGTATGCAACGCAAACTACTCCTTGTAGTCTTGCGTGATTATTCTTGCTGGTCATTAGATAAAATCGATTGGGTCCTATTTAGGAGGATGACCAAACGTTCCCTTTTACCCAGACATGTCCACGTTTATTTTTTATTTTATTATTATTATTATTTTTTTATTTTTTTATTTTTTTTAACTATAAAAAATTCATGAAAATGTCAGTTTTTCATTTTTTTTCACAGGGCCAAATAGCATGTGTTGAGTGCCCTCTTTTTTCTTTTTTCTTTTTTAGAAATCAAAATATGGTCACGTTACCATATACACTCTAAAAACAGTTGGGTAAAAAAAAAAACCCCACTTTGGGTCAAAATGGGACTAACCCGCTATTTGGGTCAATTTGACCCAACTTTCTGGATTGCATTGTTACAAATTGACCCAATTTTTGGGGGAGTTGTTTTGTACAAAATGACCCAGAAAAAAATTGACCCACCTATAAGTTGTAGACTGTTATGTGCTGAAGGGTTGGATCCCAAAGCGCAGACACAAATAAGGTTTTCTTCACGTAACTTGACTAAACTAAAAACGAGAATGCATCGAGAAACACTTGGGCTGTGGAGAAGCACAGAGGAACAGAGAGCAATAATCCGGCCACACGCACATTTCTCAGACAGCTTATATAGACAGTGAATCAATCTCATTGGTTAAGGCTAGACATGTGGGTACCAGTACTGACATGGAATTATCTGATTGGCTTTCGACCTGTTGAGCCTGTAACGCGATTAAAGATTCTTGTTACCACATAACATCACATAGCATGAAAGATTCTTGACATCACATAGCCTAAAACTAGTTGAAACTAGATGATTGTTACATCAGACACTTGACCTCACACTCAACAGGTCAAGAACTCAACTCAAACTTAACCCAGGCGTGACCCCAAGACATAAGAACAAGACCCAAACATTACTCTTGCATGACCCGAGTCATGACATAGACTAAGAATAGTTGGGTCAAAAATAACCCAGTATGGGTCAAAAAGTGACCGACCCAACTTTTCTGGGGTTTTCATATATTTATATATTTCATTTTGTTTGTTTGTTTTTAGTTTTTTGGGTCAATATCAACCCGCTGCTTGGGTCAATTTGACTCAACTTTTTCTGGGTTGTTTTATACAAAATGAGCCAGAAAGTTGGGTCAAGTTGACCCAAGTTGGGTTATTTTTGACCCAACTGTTTTTAGAGCTGTATCAATGTCCTTATCAAAAGCATGTAGGCGTTCCCATTTTTGTTAAAACATAATTGAACCCAATATTATGAACACTGTTCAGCATATGTATTCATCTGTTCAAACTTGCTTTGGTTCATTACCACAGCACATTCGACTTTTTGTGCAAATCAACGTCGTCACAACTCATTTATCAGCCGAGCATGTCACCAAGCTTGCCACATGCTCTCCTTTCCCCTCTGAAATCAAATCAGCCATTCTGACATCTTATCAGCGGAAGCCAGTGGGGTGAAACGGACATCCGCGAACCGCTGCCAATGTTTTGTTGCTTACACAGCAACATTTACAGTTTGGAAGTAGCTCACAAATCTCGGAGAATTGTAGTTGAAGCTTCTTTTTTTTTTTTTTTCGTATCTAGTAGCGAAATCGATTCTCAATGAGAATTCTGTTTTGCGATGAAATTGGTCTCCTAACAATGTGGGTCAATTCTAAGTGTTATGACCTATTTAAAACAGTTGTTAAATTACCATATTTTCCGCACTATAAGGCGCACCTTCAATGAATGACATATTTTAAAACATTTTCCATATATAAGACGCTAAAGTAGAGGCTGGGGTTACTTTATGCATCCATTAGATGGTGCTGCGCTAAAGGGAATGTCAACAAAACAGTCAGATAGGTCAGTCAAACTTTATTAATAGATTACAATCCAGCTTTCTGACCACTCCAAAATGAATAAACAGCTGTTTTATTATTTTCTCTGAGGTAAAGTATTAGTATTAGCTAGCGATCCAAGATGGCGGGATCTTCTGCGCCTCAATATTGATCCATATATAAGGCGCACCGGATTATAAGGCGCATGGTCAGCTTTTGTAAAAAATTGAAGGCTTTTAGGTGCGCCTTATAGTGCGGAAAATATGGTAGTTTTCGTTTTTCTGAAGAGCATTTTCATTTATTTTATTTCGCTAACAAAATATATATATTTTTTATTTTAGTTTTGTCGTGGGTTTAAAGTTAACTAAAATAACCTTGTCACACAGCAAGATTCTACATGTGCATCTAGTGAAAACCCTTACCTAATAAGCATGAAGAAAATTTTCTCTAACCTAAAAAAAAAAAAAAAAAAAGTTGCTATGTGTGCACTCCTAAACCGTGACTATAAAAAAGTGTTTTACTAAAGTTGTGAATGACATATTTTAAAACATTTTCCATATATAAGGCGCTACAGTAGAAGCGGGGGTTACGTTATGCATCCATTAGATGGTGCTGCACTAAAGGGAATGTCAACAAAACAGTCAGCTACGTCAGTCAAACTTTATTAATAGATTACAAAGCAGCTTTCTGACAACTCCCAAAATGAATAAACAGCCGTTTTATTATTTTCTCAGAGGTAAAGTATTAGTATTAGCTAGCGATCCAAGATGGCGGGATCTTCTGCCGATCGTACAGGGTCACCGATAGCATATTGACAGCACGACCTGTTGCGGCTCAATATTGATCCATATATAAGGCGCACTGGATTATAAGGTCAGCTTTTGAAAAAAATTGAAGGCTTTTAGGTGCGCCGCATAGTGCGGAAAATACGGTACATCTTATTTGAATGTGCTGGTGTAACTTACTGAAGCAGCACGCTTGGCACGCATCACCCCGAAAGTCGATCTAATGATCAGAAAGTATTCCGCCCGAGAGTCGAGGAGAGATGGCGGCGTCCGTACGCCCCCGCCACTTGCGCCTCCTCATGGCTTCTCATGATTGCTCACGATGACGGCACCGGTATGAATAATGCAGCGCTTCCCCCACATTGGCCATTCATGTGATGTTTGCACACACATGCTGTGCTTGACATGAAAGCGAGCGGGCTCAAGAACCGAAGACGGTCTGAGCGGAGTAGAAGTGTTTAAACTAGTCCACCGGTGGAGGCTTTAGCGCTGAACTCCTTCCGATTATCTCAGCATGCAGCCTGTGATCTTTGCTGTCATCATGCAGCATTTGATGTGAAGTACGTTTAACTTTTGACACAAGACAAGTATAATTAAAGGACAAAATGAAATAAACCGCGTATGCTAGCTGGGAAATTGGATTCTTTCGATGACATTTTATTTCTTGCAGCTCACTCCGTCGGGGAAATTGCAGGGATGTTCTTTTTTGTGATTGGTTTCGAGAGTGTCATGGGGCTCACAATTGATGGACGGCGTCAGATTTTCTCCACAGGCAACGTTAAGCTCACGCCGAGACTTCATAGCAACGCAACCCTTCTTCCACATGAAGCGTTCTGATCTTTAACACAAGCGTGATTGAAATCATGGCCATCGGCCACTTATTTATCAGTCGGGATGTCACGATAAGGGCAATATCGTGATATCGTGATATGAAAACTGCCACAATATCGTCGTCGTCTTGTTCACAATATTTAAAAGCAACACATCTGTTAAAAAAAAAAAAAAGTCAGGTTGATTTCCATTTGTGCAGATCTAGCACCCTCGAGTGGCTGTTAGTGCAATTTAATTTTCATGAGGGATGTTTTGGCCTTCTATGTTTAAAATGTATGCTAATTGTCAGATGAAGGGGAACCGAATTTGCTTGTGAAGCGTTTGCATTACCAAGTAAGTGCCTCAATATTGTTATTAGCGATTGTAGGGGGTTTATATGCATTGCTGTTATGTACAAAAGCACAATATTGTGCTTTTTTTTTTTAGTATGAGCTTTTTTTTTTTTTTATTTTTTTTTTTTTTTTTTTTTTTTTTTTTACAATATTGTGATCTTTTTTTAAATATCGCCAACGCCCCCACAATATCGTGATAATTATCGTATCGTGACCTTCATATCGTGATAATATCGTATCGTGACGTTTGGATATCGTTACATCCCTATTTATCAGTACGGTACGTCAACCGTTAGAATTCCACCACTTTTTGTGATATTCGACCTGAGGATCGGAGCCTTTCACAAGCAATGACATTCACGTTTTGTTTTTTTTTCGGAGTAATTCCCCCTCTCATTCCCACCATCTGTCTTGTCTCGTCAAAATCCTGTGAAAGTACATGCGATGAATGGGAAAGGAGAGATGACTAAGAGAGAGGGGATTATTGTGTGTACGCGCACGCATGCGTATTTTGTTTTGTGATCCGTAACGCCGCTGATTCATCACGGCCGTCGCTCGCTCCCGCGTCCTGTCTGCCGGACTGAGAAGGGAGACGGTTCTTCTCTGGATCGTGGCTCATGTGATGGCTTCGAGGAACGCTCACCGTTTACCTTCGCTCGGATGCGAATGCCCTGAACGCTGCTGTCGTATGGTACAGCGAACCGAGCGTTTTCCGAAGCATCTGTCAGAGCGACGCGCCGACTCTGCGTTCGGGTGGTGTAACGTGCAAAAAACAAGGGTGTCATTACCACTAAGCCCAGAATGCATCAGAACATCGGAGCGTTGTGGTGGCAAGTCATGCAAATTATACGTTGCTGACTGCGTGAACTTTGATCGCAAGCCTGCTGGATCTCTTTGTGAAATTGAAATGAAAATAAACTTGAATGTTGTTAGTTATTTACCAACATAATTTCCCTTCAGTTTTTATACATTGCATAGGCGGGCGCGTCGGTGTCCAAACTTTTTCATTTGAGGGCCACGTACAGAAACTCAGAAGGACGCAAGGGCCACATCATGTTATGAAGAGAAATTGTGTTTAGTCCTAAAAATTGTACAAATAATTTATTTGTGCTTTTGCATATTTAGAAAAATGCTACAGTATATAAACCAATTGATTTGTAATATGGCAATAGGGTTATTATAGTTTTGGAATTTTTCATTTTAGTTAGTTTTTATTAGTGTTCAGGGTGGTTCTGTTAGTTTTTATTAGTTTAGTTCTTTAAAAAAATGCTTAGTTTTAGTTTAGTTTGTTAGTTTCAGTATTACTATTAGTTTTTTTGTGACGTGATGCAGCCGACAAATTTACCCCGTCTGCGACACTTTATGCTCCCGTGTGTGTGAGGGCATCCAGAGGCCTGCTGGGCCATTCATTTCATTCATAATTGGCTGCAGTGTAGTGATATCGCTCACTTTATTGGCTTGCCTTGCAGCCTGTTCTCCTGTGAAAAGCTCTCAAGGGATGTGAAAGATGTGGGTCACAATTGTAAAAGGAACTGGCGGATTCCGTTGGGGTATTTTTTTTGAATTTATAGTCACACAAGCGCTGCTGTGGGTATTTTTTTGGGTTACGGATTTCAAGTCAAAGATTTATTCGAAACTACATCATAAATAGGGTCTGATTCTTGTATTTGTCTGAGTCACACTTTGAACTTTGTAAATTGTAATTACAAGACAGAGCTGGACCAATGTTTTTTTTTTTTCCCCTGGTCCAAACTGATAGTAGCATTAGAGGATATTTCAAAGACTTTTTTTTTTTTTTTTTTCCGCCGCCAATCCCATCATGCTCTAGGACTGACAGGAAGTTCAAACTTTTCCCGTCTGATACGTCTGCAGGTTACACGGTTGCTGGCCTCTGGTCATTGCGTTGCTCTTTGAAGTTACCGGCTGCTTGTACCAAAAAAAAAAAAAAAAAAACTCCACGTCGGCAGCTATTCTTTAAAGCCTCCCTGAAATCGTCTCTTTCGCAGAGTGTTATCAGCCAATGACAGTTTGCTGCCTCCCCTACGTGTCGATCGACTATTTCTTTTGGCAGTTGGAACATATAAACGGGGGCTGTACTTTTGCAAAGGACTGCTGAAAATGTTTTTCATGATGCCGATCACTGCAATGACCTTTGACTCGGGAGCTCTCATGTGGCTGCCGCCTTTTGGCCTGCCCTTGCCTCCCGCTGCTTTGTATTCGTCGCTCACTCAGCAGTTGCTGCAACCACAATTTTAACATGTGAATACCTCTCTGATAGTGTCAATCCAAGCTATAAGTATTGTTATCATTCAATTGCGTCAGACCGCTTCAAACGGGCTAACAAAATTGGCACCGACAGCAACACTGTGCCATCAGTGTCAGAAGTTGATCCGGGTTTATGACCTTTAAATCTGCTGTTTTCATCACTCTTGTCATCAATTGAGCTAACAGTGCAAGTCCATTGTGAAGTGACAGCTTGCACTTCAACATGGCGCCTGATCGATACAACGGTCTCAATAAATGTTGCTCTGTATGCAACGCGGTGTTGTGTTCACTTGTGCACCAACTGAAAATGACGGAAGCGTATTGCATTTACTTGAAAAAAAAAAAAAAAAAAAAAAGAACTCCTGTTTTTCTGACTAATGTTTTTGGGAGCTTTGTTTTATTGAGGTTTTTATTTTTATTTTTATTTTTTTTTCTGAATATTTTTTTTCCGTCATAAAAAAATTATTCCAAAAAACAGAAAAAAAATTATTCCGAAAAACTGAAAAAAATATTACTCCGAAAAACAGGGGGAAAAACATTATTCCAAAAAACTGAAGAAAAAAAAATATTCCAAAAAAACGAAAAAAGAAATTGCTGCGAAAAACAGGGGGAAAAACATTATTCCAAAAAACAGGGGAAAAAAACTATTCCAAAATACAGAAAAAAAAATGACTCCGAAAAACAGAAGGCGGTGCTCTGTTTTTCGGAGTAATTTTTTTTTGGACCTCTGAACTCCAAGTGACTTGTTTCGGACCACTGACCTGTATTTATGACTGGATAGCCGAAAGCCCATACACGCCAGTGCAAGCCTTTGAAATCACAGGGCGGCCATCTTAGTGACCACCTCGGCACAAACACACCACCCCGCCTCGCCTTTTTTTTTTTTGAATAATTTTTCGGAGTAATTTTTTTTTCTGTTTTTCTGGAAAAAATTTTTTCCAGTAAAACAGGAAAAAAAATATTCAGAAAAAAAGAAAAAATATTACTCAAAAAAATAAAGCTCCCCCAAAAAAAATTGTCAGAAAAACAGGATTTTTTTTCCCCAAGTGAATGCAATACTCTTCCGTAGAATATATACGGCTTTTTTTTTTTTTTTTTTGGCCATTGCTTCCCAGACAGAAAAAAAATGTATGCAGAAACCCAGTTTTGTTTACAGATTGTTGTTGTTATTAAGCCCCCAGTGAATTGTTTTGAATGGAATTGTGTCATAATCCACACAGACGAGCCAGATAAAGACACCTGTGTTGGTGCTAATCATAACTGCAGGCTATCGTGTATCTCGATTTCCCACAATGCGGAGCTGTGCCTCCCCAGATGTTGTCTCCCGGAAATTTTATGCAGTGCTGCAGTCGTACAGGTTATCTCACTATCCTGTATTTTGTCGTTACAAAGCTTACTTACTAACCGTGTTAACTGATTTTTATTTCATTTGACACGTGTTAGTATTCCGCAAGTGTGGTGTGGGTGCGCTCTGGGAAGTCGTCCGTCTGTTTAGCCTAAAGGCAGAAACAGCTTGAGATTTTCGAATAAAGATCTTTTTGAAGCAAAAGGAAAATTTTGTAACTGTTGCCAGGTGCTCCCCCCCCCCCCCCCACACACACATTTTAATGACACGGGTGAATACAAGTCGTTCCACCTATGTGGCGTAATCACATCTCTCGCTAACGTCCATGTATAATGCAGAAGGCCTCTCTCTTCATTTGTTTTTCCTGTCTATGTGAATGGTAATCAGAGCCACAAGAGAGGTGATCAATATTCCGGCAGCTTCCCACAAAGGTCATAAGTCGGGCTAGTCGCTATGAGCGACACGTTTGCGCCCGCTCACGGCCAGATGGTTTGAAACCATCCTCGCACAGAAGGAGAAAAATCTCATCTGCTTTTTACCATTTTGACCCACCACCTTGTCCTCTGTCCGGCAGCCAGTTGTGGCAGCTCGGAATAAATAAGCCAGCCAAGGTATGGACAATTTAGAAGTAAATGCTAGAGGGGATCACATTTTTCTTTTTCTTTTTTTTCTTTTTTTTTTAATCGGTGGTGCAATAATAATACGTGCTTTTAACTCATTTACTCCCAATAACGTATAAATACGTTTTTTAATGTTCTAAGTGTCCCAAAGACGTATTTATACGGTTTTTTTGTTGTTGTTTTTTTTTGTTTTATGCTAGAGCATACAGAAGGCTTTGATGCAGCCTCTCAACTGCAAAGAACAGTTGCAGAAATGGTAGTTATTACACAAACGGCCAGCAGGTGGCAGCAGAGCAAAGGAGATCAACCAGGGCCATGTAGGAAAAAAAGCTCAATTACTTACAATTTTAAATTGGTTTGTGAAAACTGATGAAACTTAGCTCTCTTCTAATGCTAATTGCTGCAAAACGGAAACAGATAGAAACATTCAGGGACAGCACAAAACAGCATTACATACAAGAAAGCATTTTTCAAATGTAATATTTAATTATGAAGGTGCTGTTTGTCCTGCATATCATTCGATAACCGCAAACAATTATTTAAACTTACTACTTGTAAAGTATTAGTATTAGCTAGCGATCCAAGATGGCGGGATCTTCTGCGCATGCGCGTCACCGATCGTGCAGGGTCACCGACCGCGTCTTGACAGCGAGACCTGTTGCGGCTCAATATTGATCCATATATAAGGCGCACTGGATTATAAGGTCAGCTTTTGAAAAAACTGAAGACTCTTAGGTGCGCCTTATAGTGCGGAAAATACGGCAGTTTTCGTTTTTTTTTTGAAGAGCATTTTCATTTATTTTATTTCGCTCACAAAATTATTTTAATTTTGTCGTGGGTTTAAGTGAACTAAAATAACCTTGTCACACAGCAAGATTCTACATGTGCATCGAGTGAAAACACTTACCTAATAGGCATGAAGAAAATTTTCTCTAAACTTAAAAAAAAAAAAAAAAAAAAAAAAAAAGTTACTATGTGTGCACTCCTAAACAGTGACTATAAAAAATAGTGTTTTACTAAAGTTGCGTACACATGAAGCATCCTGAATAGGAACCAACATGCCATTGAGATGGACTGTCCTTTCATGGTATTTGTACTGTCGTGTGCTTCAATGAAGTAGAAGGGAAAAAAAAAACAAAAAAAAAAAGCAACACTATTAAAAGTATCCAGAGTGGCCCCCGGGGCGCCATGGCCCACCACATTGACTGCTCGCCTCCCTCTTAAACACCCTTCCTTCTTCCCAGTGGATTTATTATCATCGGCATCTTTCGGTGGGAGCGGTTCATGAGTCTCACCTCCTTCATTTCCTGCCTGGGGTCCAGTAGCGCTTTCTGGCATGTGCAAAATATAAGCAGCCGCACACGCGGGCTGCCAAACGGCAACATTGCGCAAAGGAAGAAGCTGACACGTTGGTCTGAGCTTTTCAAAACAAACCATAAATATGATCTTTAATTAAAGCCCTCCAAGCTATGAAGAAGTATCGTCACACGATGCAGTGAGGCCACGACAGTATTATTAGGTATTGATTTTAAGTACGAACTGAAGACGATGTAAATTTGTGAGGTTCAAGCTGTCTTGATGACGCCGTCGTGCTCTCGTTCTATCCCGCCGCAGCACTAACGGTGACAAATTTACTGCCTATAAAAGTAGTTTTGCTGACCATCCACCGCGTGTCACACAATGACGATAAACACTGTTAATGTGTCGGGCTAGCGCATCGGCATCATAATGAATTTTAACACACAGGCTGTCAATATCAATCATATCCGCATGACTTTATGTTGACTTAAAGAAATCAACTTATGATGCAATTGGAGCTGAAAAACGAATCTGTCGTTTGGTGTTTTGCAGGATTTTGAGGACACAGTCCCTGGAATGGTATTACAACAATGTGAAGAGGCGCTTCAAGAGGTTCGGCAGCGCCAAGGTTTTGAAGACTTTATACAGGAAGCACATTATCGAGAGAGGAGCACTCTCTGATCTCCCAGGTAAACTCGTCCTTTGCCGTCAGCTTGAACCCTCGCTGAGTGCACGTGGATGACTGTTTCCTTGCAGCTGCGCCCGCCCTGCTGGCAAATACGCGCAAGAGGCTGCATCCATTTTTGTTTTGTCCTCAGTGGTTGGCTCTGTGATGGGCAGCAGCAGCAGAAGGGCAGCTTTTCATGCATTCCGCGCCCCTCCCGATAGCATTGTTTTGACCCGGCTGCAACATGATCAGTCTGTCTCCATCGGGCATTATTTCCAACCCCGGTAGGCTGGATTAAATGGATGAAGGGAGCACTGAGGGGATAAATCAGGTCAGACTTTGGGCTAAACTGGATGAGGGGGGAAATTCAGTGTGTTGGCTGTGAGACAATTGCAGGCTTGAGTGATGTGCGAGTTTAATAATAATAATAATAATAATAATAATGATAATTATGATAATAATAATAATAATAATAATAATAAATAAAATACATAAATAAAAATTGTGGTAATAATAATAATAATAATAATAATAATAAATAAAATACATAAATAAAAACTGTAATAATAATAATAATAATTGCAGGCCTGAGTGATGTGCAAGTTTAATAATAATAACAATAATAATAATAATAATAATAATAACAATAAATAAAATACATAAATAAAATTTTTAATAATAATAATAAATAAAATACATAAATACAAATTGTAATAATAATAATAATAATAATAATAATAATAAAATACATAACTAAAAATGCACAAATACAAATTGTAATAATAATAATAATAATAATAATAAAATACATAAATAAAAATTGTAGTAATAATAATAATAATAATAATAATAATAATGTTTGAAATTCACAATTCTTCTTCCACTGAAGATGACGTCACGTACCCGGTACATGAAAGACCCAAATGGCTCGCTCGCTTTTCTTTCTCGCTGTCTGTTTGAAGGTCACGCATTCACTACGGGCACGTGACTGATGTAAAACAGCCGCCGCTCTCTCGACGGCAGTCATGTCAGCCGCCATTCCGCGTCTCCCGACAATTGATTTTGCGAAAGATCGGTCCCTTGGTGATGAATAAAGAATACAGTATAAAAGCCAGCGTTACTGCAGTGCATGTGAAATCCGCCCAAGCTTCAGCAATGGATGAGTTTATGAGAATGTTTTACATTCCTGAGGCGTTGCCCCTATTTGCATGAGAGTCCATTATTTTGAGTTTCTGGGCCACATCATAAAATCCCATTCTGGAAGTAGAGCAACAAAGATGATGTAACAACAATGTTATTGAATCCATTTTTCTTCCCAATGCAGCACAAAATGGAATTAAACACATACTGAATCAGAGAATGTATATAGAGCCCGGAAAGTTGGAGTACTGAAAAACAATCATTTGACCTTATATAAATATTTAAAAAAAACAAAAAACACTTTTTTTCTTTTTTCTTTTTTTTCTGCCTGGCTGGGAAAAATGTCTTCTGCCGATAGAGGATTAAAGTTTAAAGTCGACTGTGACGTGAAAAGCACGCCAAAGTCAAGCATTCAAGGTAGTTGTTCGATTTTTATGCTAAGCTAGGAAAAGTAGCCACTGGATCTTGTTCCACATGAAAGTGCTAACATTGAGTTGACCTTCTCATCTCACAGAAGTTTCGTTTCACAGAATGTTAAACAACCCTCCCAAATAGTTCAAAACAAGTTTATTTGAGGGCCTGTGGGAGTGAGCCAAGGAAAAAGTGGAGAAAAGTGCTTTTTGTGCTACTCTCCTCTGTGGCTCACAAACCCTTTTAAATAAAAAGTAGGTGATGTATTCACTTTTTGTTGTTATTATTACTTCACCATGTATGCTAATAGCAGCTTGTGTTTTACTTGATTCGAATGTTTCAGACTGGGGGATTATAGACTTCGACTTGACTTTATTGATCCCTTTGGGATGGATCCCTCTGGGAAATTTACATGTCCAGCAGCAATGAGAACAAATAATAAAATAGAAAATAATTCAATCAATCAATAAATATGGTAACACCAGAGATTGAATTAATAATAATAATAATAATAATAATAATAATAAAATAAAAAAATAAAAATTCAAGCAATCAATAAATAAGGTTATTACACCAGAGATTGAAATAATAACAATAATAAGAAGAAAAATAAAATAAAAATTCAATCATCAATAAATAAGGTTATTACACCAGAGATTGAATTAATAATAATAATAATAAAATGAGAAATAAAAATTCAATCAATCAATAAATAAGGTTATTACACCAGATATTGTAATAATAATAATAATAATAATAATAATAATAAGAAGAAAAATAAAAAATAAAAATTCAATCAATAAATAAGGTTATTACACCAGAGATCAAATTAATAATAATAATAATAAGAAGAAGAAGAAAAATAAAAATTCTATCAATAAATAAGGTTATTACACCGGAGATTGAATTAAATAATTAAAGTACAATAAAGTGCCATATTTGTGAAGTGAAGTCTCCTCTTTAACTTCATTTGAAGAGGAAATCTGACCCAAACCGAGGCAAGAAAACTTGAACTCTTTTAATAGGAAGTCAGTTGCAATGTCAGTTATACTGCACTGGAAAAGAAAAAAGAAAAAAAAAAAAGATCAAACTGGAAGGCAACTAGCCAGTAAAGTCACGTTTCCACGCTCAATTATGTCACAAGCGTACAAGTTGGAAGCAAAAAAAAAAAAAATGGCTTGAAATGATTGTCTTCCCATGCTGGGTCGTATCATTAGAGAGGGCCTGAGATGCTCAGACACCCAGAAGGACGTCATCATTTCTCTTGTCTGTTCTTTCATCTGAAAGCTTTTGTTCCTCAGAGTGTTGCGCGTGATGGGCAGAATGTTAAATAGAAGCCCGGAGTCACTCGGACGTCTGCAATGAAAGTGACAGTTGGTGCAATAATTGGACAAAAAAAAAAAAAAAAAAAAGTCTGCTCGCCCGCATAGGGGACATTTGAACATGAGAGGGCGAACTGAAACTCCTGACCTTTGTCGGCTGAAGCCGATTTTGCTCACTTGACATTCGCTGCCAGATTGAATTACGCACGTGTTGCCGGTTCCTCGACTGATCCCCAGCCAGTAGTGAAGAAGAAGAGCCAACTTTTCAAGAAGCAGCTTTTGCTGTCGTGCGATGGGTTGACGAGTCTCGACTTATAATTTTGTGTATTATACGCAAATGTCACTCACATTTAATTGAAATTAAACGACTGGATGTTTATAATTGCGGCCGTTGTAGAGATCGACTGCATCACATGATGAATCGTTTCTATTTTTGTGGTTACCCGTAGTTCCGGTTAACCCGATTGACTTCCAAATTGGGCTGTACCATATCAACACCTAAGACAACAGGGGAATAAATTGAGTTTTACACATGCTATTAAATTCTGCATGTCATATTTTCTTCAAAACGAAGAAAACATTGAAAGAAATATTTGACAAAATTGAGAGTCATATGTAACAGCCCACAAGCTACAAAAAAAAAAAGTTGCTTGGAGCCATAGGCTAAAAAACCTAACAGACAATGCGCCATTTTAACTTTATTGCAGAATTTGGCGCCATTTTTGGAGCGGTCAAATTTGAATGAAATCCTAAAAAAATGCGTCCGATCATCTTCAAATTTTGGGTGTTTCATCTAAAGATGTTTAAGATGAATTGTTATTAAATGATTTATTTCGTTGCACGCTGTTGCCATGGCGATGTGCTGTTTGCATAGAAAAATATTGTTTTTGAGGGTCTAAAACTTAAAACTTTTTCTTTTTTCTTTTTTTTTTTTAAATTTTATTTTAGTGTGCTCTTGTCCTAAGGCAGTTGTAGCCCACATGCTTTTTGTGGAAAAAGGCACTTAGAATACAAAATTTAATAAATGTTTAAACAAAAAACAAACAAAAAAAAGACACTTTAATGTCTCTATTTGTCATTTTGTCTTGCAAAGCAGACTCGAGTAGATCATGACAATGTTTTGCGTATCTGTAAATTGAAGCAGAAATCATTTGAATCAAAAAATCATTTGAATCAAGAATCGATTCTGAATCGAATCGTAGACCCAAAAATCGTAATCGAATCGAATCGTGAGACAGTCAAAGATTCCCAGCCCTACTTTATAGTTGTTTGCAGCTCTAGTTATTAGTAGCAGTAGTAGAAGTAGCAGTAGTAAGGCTACTGTTGTTGTTTAATAGTTCTTCAAGATTTTTTTTTTTTAAATTGCAACGTTTGTGTTAACTTGTATAGTGGTTTTAAAGTGTGTTTTATAGCTCTTCCTGGCTACACTAAAATGGTGAAAATGAACACTAAAACAGTCAACTGAGTCTACTGCATGTGGTTTAATGTTATGACAGATTGCAATTAAATAGGCATCGCTTCAGTGGAATAAGAGAGAAAAATCATAGCGAAGAAAAAAAATAATAAAGTAGCTCCGGATAGCAGCTTGTTTACTTTCCTCATCTCTTTGTGATGTTAGCGGATCGCCTGCCCGTTGTTGTGAAAGCATTGTTAATAAGACGTTTGCTGCCAGATGCTCCATTATAATTGAAAGGAAAGAAAGCGTCTGGACTCTTTCCGCCGTCTTCCGGCTGATCTCAAATGCTGCCGGCAACTTCAGGAATTTTAGCGTGAAGGGAAGCGATACGGTCTCATTTTGTATTTTGTTTTCTCTCGATATGGTAATCAATAATATGGGAAGTGTTTGGAAACACATTGGCGCCATAATAGCACAGCAACTAAATGTGTATTTTGTCATATAGTTGAATTGACACACTGATGAACATTGGTCACAGCACTCTCAGTGCAGCGTAAGAACGCAACACAATTCCAGTACGGTTGGGATGTGATGTAAATAAAAAGTGAATAAAATGGCTCAATTTGACACAGACGTTCAAACTTAAAAACTTTTTTTCTCTCTCTACTTCTACTTCAAAAGCTTTGATTTTTTTTTTTTTTTTTTTCCCAATTCTAGCTTGCTGTACAACTTCCTTTGCTTCACAGTTGGAGGTCTTTGTTGTCATATTTTGCATATCCAACAAACAGATTTGGAATACTGGCAGCCGGCCAATCTAGTATCCGCGCTCTTTAACTAGAAAGCTACATGTGTAGAATGTGTTGCTCCGAAACCTGATCTATGATTTCCAAAATCAATTTGACAGGTGAACTCATCAGACCGCAGTTAATACTTTGCCCACTTTTGCGTGTAAATCCATATTCGCCGAGCTAAGGCCGGCTGTTGTTGATTCAGTATATGAATTTTATTGTTCTCGGTGCATTTTTTAACTTAGCTGTTTTCCTGAGCCCACATGGTAATATCCTTTAACTCATTCACTCGCCGCCATTTTCACATTTCGCAATCCCGTTCGCTCCCGGCTGTTTTACTGGATTTTGACTGATTTTGCAAGGCCCACAGAATATTGTGTTCAATTGCTATAAAAGCATGGAAGCTATCAAAAGAAAGATTAAAGTCTCTTCTTTCATCAGGAAAAGAAAGTATGTTTCTATCAGTTTCCGTTTTGCAGCAATTAGCATTAGAAGAGAGCTAAGTTTCATCAGTTTTCACAAATCTATTTAAAATTGTAAGTAATTTAGCTTTTTTTTTCTACATGGTCCTGGTTGATCTCCTTTGCTCTGCTGCCACCTGCTGGCCGTTTGTGTAATAACTACCATTTCTGCAACCATTATTTGCAGTTGAGAGGCTGCATCAAAGCCTTCTGTATGCTCTAGCATAAAAACAAACAAAAAAAACGTATAAGTACGTCTTTGGGACACTTAAAACATTTAAAATATGACGCATTCATACGTTTTTGGGAGCTAATGAGTTAATTGGGCTCAAACACGAAACGTGTCACGAATCTTTGGGAGACTGTGAAGCTTTGCGACGACTGCCGCTGCACTTTGGTAAACATGAGATTCATATTGCAGTAAAATCACCTCACTGCATATTTTCCGAAGATGAACATTTATGGGAAGGCTGAGCTCTCGTCCAATGGCAACACGGTGTTGAAGCAGGAAGCTCGACTCATCATCTTAGACTGGGTGACAGTTTGTTATGGCAGAGACGGTTAAGTGCGTCTGGCTCGGTGACGGCAAAATCACACCCAAACCACAAAACAGAATCTTGACTCTCAAACTGAAACGACCGCCGATCCAGCTGGAAGACCAGTCAAGAATGAGGAGTCTTGTGTGGATTTCGGTTTGGAACGATGACTCTGAATTATGGCTGCTGTGTTTGCTCTGGAATTTGTATTCGGGTTTGACAGTGCGATGAAATAGTAAACGCATAATTCGCTATGGCAGATTCAGATTGTTTGCGTCTGAAACTGTGTGTCCATTTATCCCGTGTATTTATACACCTGGATTGATGTTAACTCATTTGCTCCTAATAACGTGCAAATACGTTGTTTTTTTAAGTGTCCCAAAGACATATTTATACGTTTTTTTGTTTTTTTATGCTAGAGCATACAGAATGCTTTGATGCAGCCTCTCAACTGCAAAGAACGGTTGCAGAAATGGTAGTTACCACACAAACGGCCAGCAGGTGGCAGCAGAGCAAAGGAGATCAACCAGGGACATGTTGAAAAAAAGCTCAATTACTCAAAATTTTAAATTAGATTTTTGAAAATTGCTGAAACTTAGTAATCATGCTAATTGCTGCAAAACGGAAACAGATAGAAACATACTTTGTTTTTCCTTGATGAAAGAAGAGACTTTTTAATCTTTCTTTTGATAGGTTCCAGGCTTTTATAGCAATTGAACACAATTTTCTGTGGGCCTTGCAAAATCAGTCAAAATTCAGTAAAACAACCGGGAACGAACGGGATTGCGAAATGTGAAAATGGCGGCGAGCGAATGTTAATATGAGAGTGAGCCAGTGTGGTAATGATGTAAGAAGCAGTTTAACATTATTCATATAATTTTTCAATCAATTGTCATCACAACATTTGCATTCAGGTCACATGAATATCTCCAAGATTGCCGAGTTTTACACGTAAATATAGCAGCTTCCTTAAGAGACCTGTCCTGAATTGTCTGAGTGATGTATCATCATGCGAATTGTCATTTGGGATTTTTGTTCAAATAAGAAAACCGAAATTGGGAACTGAGATGACAAGAGTACAAAGGGGCCGAGGGGATCGTCGTCGTCGTCGTCGTCGTCGGCGGCGTCGGCGGCAGCAGCACAAGCAAGGGAGACTTAAATATGAACGCAGCGTTGGCATTAATGTGACAAGGTGTCAGATTGGCGGCTTGACTCGCAGCTTCTCCATCTCTTTCCCTCAGAAAGCAGCGTCCACGAGGGAAGTTTTGGCAATGACAACGATGGCAGCATATGCGGCAGTGACTCCGTCTTCTACAAACAGAGTGAAGGTGACGACGCGGCCTCGTTGAGATTTCCCACTCTTGTTTATTCACCATTGACAATTTTTTTTTTCTTTCTGCCTTTTCATGAAGAGGGAAGCACATCGTGTATATTGTTTAACACATGCCAATGTGTAGAAAAATCCATTCTTCTCATAGACTCTCAAACTGTGTTTACTTCATATAAAATGGGGCTATGATGTCATCTACTGGCGGTTGCGCATCAGTAAACTTGCGTCCAAGTTTGACATTTACAGTGGAGCTTCAATCCATCACTTTTTTTTTATCCATTTCGGGGAGGGGGGGCGGCCAAGTTGCTTCTTACCGAGGCAGAACAGTCCTAATCAGACGCCATATTTTGCAAGTTGATAGCTATCCACCTCCCATCATATTCCTGAATTTTGTCAGATCCAAACAAGAGAAATTATTGAAAATACTACAGGCGAATAATCTCAAACGTGTCAGGATTTGTATTATCTACTCGTCTTTGGCCCATGCTCCGCCCATCACACCATTAATGGCAATTAGTTGTCTTTTTTTTTTTTAACACCTTTACAAGGCTTTCAGTGAAAAGCATTCACTTATTTTCACATCCAAACCACATGATATGTTTGTGTATCAGACCATACCAGGCTTTACTTCAAGTTGTCAGTATTTGTGTATTGGCCGCCCTCTTGTGGACGTTTTACAATCAGGAACTAGAAATGAAAATAGAAAATGATCATTAATTCCACGCAATTTAAGGAAAAATGCTGGTCTTTCTTTAAAATTATCTTATTTTTTGGAGGAATTTTTTTTTTTGTACTCTTGGTATTGGTGACTACAGAATATTTGAGTATTCATAGTGGTTGGTCTGAAAAAACAAACAAACCAAAAAAAAAAAACATGGTTTCAAACATCCATATATTTGTGTGCTCTGTTATGTAAACAGTTATTGTTTTCCAGCCCTTATTGAGAAGGAGAATCTACAATGTGCATAGTCATGAAAATAAAGCTAATGTATTGAATAAGAAGGTTTACAAACTTTTGGCCTGTACTGTATGTTATTAGCATAGAGAGATAGATGAATATTGATCCAATGAAGTGAAAATGGATCATTTGCCAAGATCTTCTTGGCACACCCTGGTTGTGAATCACTTGGTCTGAGCGTTCTTCATGTGTTGTCACATCAGGACACAGTATGGCTGAGACGCTCACGGTCGCGTTGCGCGTTGCTGAGGAAGCCATAGAGGAAGCCATTGCCAAGGCAGAGGAGTTCAGCGACAGTTTGGTGAGACCTTTGACCTCTCTTACTCCCGTCAGTCTCTCTCTTCGCTGTGATCAGCAGAAAGTCTGCTTTTTCTACATAAAAAAAAAAATAACCGTAATTACCGTATTTTCCGCACTATGCGGCGCACCGAAAAGCCTTCAATTTTTTCAAAAGCTGACCTTATAATCCAGTGCGCCTTATATATGGATTAATATTGAGCCGCAACAGGTCTCGCTGTCGACGCTATCAGTGACCCTGCACGATCGGCAGAAGATCCCGCCATCTTGGATCGCTAGCTAATACTAATACTTGACCTCAGAGAAAATAATAAAACAGCTGTTTGTTTATTCATTTTGGGAGTGAATGGAGTTGTCAGAAAGCTGGTTTCTAATCTATGAATAAAGTTTGACTGACCTATCTGACTGTTTTGTTGACATTCCCTTTAGCGCAGCACCATCTAATGGATGCATAACGTAACCCCAGCCTCTACTGTAGCGCCTTAGATATGGAAAAAGTTTTAAAAATATGTCATTCATTGAAGGTGCGCCTTATAATGCGGAAAATATGGTATATGTTTTGGTGACCGCTAAATTGTGCTAACATTTTTAATGGTTATATGTGCGGATAGGAGAAGCAGAATGAAGCTCGGTATCTGCGGGACCATAAAGAAGAACTGATAGAGGAACTTGCCACAACCATTGTACAAAAGGTATTTTGAGTTGGTTTATTTCCTCGTGTTTTTTTTTTTTAATATAGCGCTCTCTAATAGGTAGAGAAGTAAACACAAGCTTGGCTAACTCTATTAAAATGTAAATTCACAGTGAAGACATAAATGTAATAGCTAAAATGGAGTTCTCCCCAGACTTTTGCATTGCATTTTTGCTGTAACTTCTTCTTAGTATAAAGTTGTGCACAAAATTGTAATGCACCCCCCGCCCACCACAACCCCCCCGTTTTGGCTAGATCATCCAAAGGAGGAAGCGCTCGGAAATGCAGACAGAGTATGACTTTGTCTGGTCTCAGCCTCAGTCCGTGATTCAGACCAGTGATCAAGCCTCACCGTCGCAACCTCAAACGTCTTCGCAAGGATCTTCGGACCCCCTCAAAGCATCCTCCACCCTCTCGGTGAGTCAACGCCTCCACACGATGCACGCCATGCAGACGGATCCCAAGCAACGCAAAGTCCGTCTTTGAGTGTGAAGTTGTGCGTTGTTGTTAATTAACTCATTCACTGCCATTGACGGAAAAATACGTCAAATGATGCTTTTTTTTATTTTTTGCTTTTTATTTTTTGCTTTTTTTTTTTTTTTTTGCTGGTCTGGCAATGAATGTGTTAATTGTCTGGATGATTTTGTGAGTGGTTGATAGGGGTTAGAATCAAAGGCCAGTTTGACGTTTCCTTGTTGCAACAATAAAAAACAACATTTTTTTTAAAAAAAGAGCAGGGTGTCCAAACTACGGCCCGGGGGCCATTTGTGGCCCGCCGTCCATTTTTTTTGTGGCCTGAGACGTATGCTAAAAATGGCATTTGACTCAGTTCAAATAAAATAAAAACAAAAATGTTTGGAGATAGGCAACATAAGAAGGGAGGGTGTCGAAAAACACAGGTGCCACTAAAGTTTATTTTAGTTAACTAAAACTAATGAAAAAACAAAAATTCAAAACAATTTTGTTCACAAAATAAATTAAAAACGAAGATGCTTTAAAAAAAAAAAAAAAACTAACAGAAACTACATTTTATGTTTACAAAACTAACTATAATTATAGCAAAAATGTCCTTTGTTTTAGTCTAATTAATATAATAATTAATTAATTTAACTCATGAGCCTTTGGGGATGATTTTAAATGGGATTTTTAGTAGATTAATGTTGATATAAACCGAAATAATGACGTTGCGCTCATGGTGTTTTTTTTAAATATTGCGCACAAGTACTACACATAAAAAATAATAATAAAAGAATAAAAAATAAAAATAAGCATTTATTAAAGAACTAAAACTAATTAAAAAAAACCAACAGACCCACCTTGAAAACTAATTAAAATTAACATTTAAAAAAGCAAAACTCAAAACAAAATAAAAACTAAAAAATTTTTTTCCCCCAAAACTATAATAACCCTATTGCCATATTACAAATGAATTGGAATAAATTGGTTTATATAATGTAGCATTTTTAAATGCTGATTAAAAAAAAATATATAAAATATTAAAATAACTTAGCAAGTGGGAGGCATTGAGAAAAAAAAAACCTACAGGTGTCTAACACCTGTTATTTTCCCTTTGCATATTATGTTTTAAATCACATTTCACAAAAAAAAAACAATTAAAAAAAAAATGGATGGAGGCCACAATAAAACAGTTGAATCGAAATATGCAGCACACGCTTTCCAGTTGCACATAAACACTTATTACATTCTCGCAACTTTGCCGGCAGGGCCTTTTTTTTAATTTTTTTTTGTCAACAGTGACATTCGTCATCATCCCGTACTGAGCAAAGCATCAAAGCGGCACTCCCGGGGGCACTCCCTGCTCCGTTTCCCGCTGTTTTAACTGCGTGGTGATCAAAGTCGCGCGGAACGCGCTTGGATCCTTCCATCGGCAGCTCAGCCCGCCGCGGGACGGCCTTCCTGTTTATCAGCTTTCCCTTCGGGCGCGCTCAATTGAAGACACGCTTGCATGCAAATATGCTTTCGGTTACTTGTGTTTATTGGCTTGCTTTTAGCGCCACCTACTGAAATTTTAGGCTCACTGAGTTTCTCCTTCTTAGTGGATGTATTGAGATGAATTGTTCATGTGCATTTCTACCTGTGTTTTTATGTGTGTGTGTGTATTTTCAGCGCTCACGCTCAGCCTTCTCCCTCACCAGTGACGACTCTCCCGAAAAAGTTCCTCAGGACGAGGCTGTCGGCGCAGGCGGCAGCCCGCAGGAGTACTCGTCTCTGAAGAGAGAAGCCAAGGCCACGTCCCTGCCCACCTGGAAGAGTGTCGACCGTCTGGACAATTCCAGTAATGACAGTTTCTTTTTTTTTTTTTTTTTTGTAGCCTAACCAAGTTTTATAGTCGAGATTTAGAGCCATCATTTTAGTGTCTGTGTGTAAAATATAAGCGATGGTATTATTTTTAACTCATTTGCTCCCAATAACGTGTAAATACGTTGTTGTTTTTTAATGTTCTAAGTGTCCCAAAGACGTATTTATACGTTTTTTTTTTTGTTTGGCTTTGATGCAGCCTCTCAACTGCAAAGAACGGTTGCAGAAATGGTAGTTATTACACAAACGGCCAGCAGGTGGCAGCAGAGCAAAGGAGATCAACCAGGGCCATGTAGAAAAAAAAAGCTCAATTACTTACAATTTGGAATAGATTTTTTAGATTTTTTTTATTTGTCAAAATGAACTACTGGTATCGGCTAGTGGTGTTCCGATACGGTTTTTTTGGCCCCCGATACCGATACCCAGTTTTGCAGTATCGGCCGATACCGATACTTAAGTTTTTTTTTTCCCAAGATGAAAAAGCTGTCCTGCTATTGGTTCAGAGCATTCAAGGGCCAATAGGATATCTTAGATCGGCATGCAGTGAACATGTCACATACCAGTGAATGTCGTGCAACGAGCAAGACACAAGATGCTGCATCCAAAGTCCTATATTAGCGTTGGAATTAATGGTATCGGCATGTTACTTGTGAGTAGTCACCGATACCGATACCACTGTTTTAATGCAGTATTGCCGATACCAGTATCGGTATCGGAACAACACTAGTATCGGCAGTTGGTATCGTTATCGGTGAGTACTGAGGGTCTGAGTATCGGTCTGAAAAAAAGTGGTATTGAACATCCCTAGTATTATATATATATATATATATATATATATATATATATTATTTTTATTTTTTTTTGTTATTTTTGTTGTATGAGCTTTTTTTTTTTTTTTTAACAATATTCTGACCTTCTTTTGCCTCCTTTTTTTTAAAATTTTTATTTATTTATTTTTTTAATCATTTTGGTCATCTACCATGCATTTCTACTCCAATTAAAGTTTTTTTTTCCTCTCTCTCTCTCTCTCTCTCTCTCTCTCTCTCACTTGTGTAAGCTCTTTTGTTATGGATGAAACGCGTCCTTCCTGTTTTGCCTTTTTTTTTTTTTTTCATCCCAGGCGCATCCTCAGTCCTCCAAAGTCCGGACGGCAACTGGATCGCCCTCCACAGCTCGCAGCTCTCTCGTCCCAGCCTCCTGACCAAGCGGAAAAGCCTGGTGTTCAGCGTCTTGGAAAAGGAGTCCGGCGTGGTCTCGGCCTACGACGAGATGGGTTCCGACTCGGAGGACGACGACGACCACCGAGGCGGCAGCTGGGGCGCAGCGTTGCAACAGTTCCGCCGCAAGCTGTCGGACGAGACCTACTACACGGACTCGCAGCACGACCCGGAATGGACGTATACGCGGCACCCGCCCGTGACCTCGCCTTCCTCTGGGCAGTACACCAACACGGAGACCCTCAATTCCGACTCGGAGGCGTCATCGGCGCGCTCTTCGTGTCCTCGGAAGCCACCTCAAAACCCGCTTTGGAAAAAAGGACCATCGGACACGCACCTTCACCCTTACCACCAACCGCTGTACCAACAACACCTACACCAAAACCTCTCTCCATATCCGCTTCTCTCAGGGGCTTTGGATGTGAACTTTAACCCCAAGGTGTGTGCACAGATTCTGGTTTGGGGAAGAATCCAAAAACTATCTTCACCACCAGACATTATATTTGGTGGGGGGGGCTGCACTAGGCCTTATTTCAAGGCGTCGGAATTTGTGACGGTGGGGACCCCTTGTGGCCATCTTATGATCAGTATAAATTTGCCCTTAGTGTAATGCAAGGAAAATGCTATTTTGGAATATATAGTTTATTTAAAAAAAAAAAAAGAAGTCATTTTTAGGGAACATTTTAGGTATCAAAAAGTAGTAGTTGCAGTACTTTGTATCTGTATGAGTACTTGTGAGTACTCAAGTTGAATACTCGTACTGGTATCGGTCCGGAAAAAAAAGTATTGTATATACCTAGTATTAGACTTAGACTTAGACTTGACTTTATTGATCCCTTTGGGAAATTTACATGTCCAGCAGCAATGAGAACAGATAATAAAATAAAAATAAATAATTCAATCAATCAATAAATAAGGTTATTACACCAGAGATTGAATTAATAATAATAATAATAATAAAATGAGCAATAAAAATTAAATCAATCAATAAATAAGGTTATTACACCAGAGATTGAATTAATAATAATAATAATAATAAAATGAACAATAAAAATTAAATCAATCAATAAATAAGGTTATTACACCAGAGATTGAATTAATATTATTAATAATAATAATAAATAAAATGAAAAATACAAATTCAATCAATCAATAAATATGGTTATTACACCAGAGATTGAATTAATAATAATAAGAAAAATAAAGTAAAAAATATTAGGTATATTTACTAGGCCTGGGAATCTTTGACTGTCTCTCGATTCGTTTCGATTATGATTTTTGGGTCTACGATTCGATTCAAACGATTTCCGATTCAAAATGATTTGATTGACAAATGATTTCTGCTTCAATTGACAGATATGCACAACATTGTCATGATCGACTCCAGTCGGCTTTGCAAGACAAAAAGACAAATAGAGACATTAAAGTGTTTTTTTTTCTTTTTCTTTTTTTTTTTTTTAAACATTTATTAATTTTGTATTGTAAGTGCCTTTTCCCACAAAAACAGCATGTGGGCCACAACTGCCTTTTCCCCTTCTTCTTCGTTTCTAATTTAAACAAAATCGATTTTTGGATATTAATATCGATTCGATTAATAAATGAGAATCTCGATTCTTTTATGAATCGATTTTTTTGGCACACCCCTAATATTTACAATCTTTGATGCATTGCACTTCTACACTACTGCAATCTACAACCAATGATATTGTTAAAAATTCAATCGTTCAATGAAATACCTTTCTAACTTTGTCGATCACAACTGGAAGTGGCATTTCAGCAAATTGAATCAAATGATCAGATACTACAAAAAAAAGTCTTTGATCAGCCAAATGCTGACTCGTAAAGATGACGCTTACTTACCCCATCCACATTTGCAGGTGATGGGGGACAGCAGCGAGGCAGAAGAAAGGCAAAAGGAGCAAGTTCGAAGGTCACGGCGGCGGCGCAAAAGCAAGAGAGATTCATCAAACGACAGCAGGTCCGGGAGCCACAACTACTCGCAGTCCATTCAGGTAACACGACGGCAACTTCAAATGATGTACGTGAATGTTGAGAAATGCAGTTGAGCCAAAGGGCCAAAGGAATGAATAGAGGACCGCTTACCTCAATTTACACGGCGATATTGCTTTAAATTTGAAATGTTATTGTGAAACGACACCGGGAGGCGCAAAACATATACAGTTTCATTCTTTTTTTTCTTTTTTTTTTTTCTGGCAAAATGCATGATACTATCATCCATCCTTTATCTCACTTATCCCCATTAGGGTCGTATTTCTAGGTGAGCTTGAGCCTATCCAAGCCGAAATGAGGCGGCGGACAGGATACACTCTGAAATGCCCGCCTGATAATAATAGGGCACATATTTTAGGAATACATTTGAATTTTAAATTGAACAGATGGAACAGTTTTAATTTGAGGTGTATTATTATTTTTTTTTCATTGTAATTAATCACATGACTTCAATAGTTAATTCAGGATTCATGTCAAATTTTTCATCTGTTGTAAATGTACAATAAAATAATTTTTCCAAGTTTTTTTTTTTTTTTTTGGTTCATTTATTTCAGGCAATAATCAACATTAACAATATATCAATTTTTCTAGACAAATTTTTCTAAACCTAGCCTGAAAAGGAGTGGCAGGAAGAAAAACTTATTAAGTCCCACCCCCAATATATCATTAGTATCAAAAACAAATGTAGCTACTTCCCTACAAACTTGCACTAACCAACAGCGGTTGTCATAATACTGAAAAATTGTGTGTTTATAACAAACAATGTGTTCATTAACTAACATGACATCTCAGCACAAGTTTTCATCCTCTTGTTGAATTAAAAATAAAATAAAAGTGGGGAAAAAAATGTTCAACTAATAGAAATAGGTCTGCATCTTTCAGTCATTGATACAATAATTTCACAATCATTCATAAAATTGAGTTTAAATTAAAAAAGATGTAGTGTAAAAAAAAAAAGATTGATATTGATTTGTGTTGAGGTCATTTTTTTCATTTTTAATTGCATTTGTGCATTATTCTTTTTATATTAAGAGCTATCTAAAATTTTACATGAACTAAAACTTGTCCCCACTCTCCACAAATATATGCATTATTATTCAATTTATTACTGCTATATTTTTGATGTGGACATGTCAACTAGGAATTCCCCCAGTACAGGCTTTTCCAGAAATTAATTAATTAATCATTAATCAATGTCATTAATCACACGTTAAAATTTTTTAGTGGCGAATAAATTTAAATTAACTCCAAATTAACACACTAATTTTGACACCCGTAGTTTTAATATTATAATTTGTGATCAATTTTGTTACAGATCCTGACTTTTTTGTCACTAAAAGTCTTTATTGTTGAATATTTAATTGTTTAACTCATTTGCTCCCAATAACGTGTAAATACGTTTTTTAATGTTCTAAGTGTCCCAAAGACGTATTTATACGTTTTTGTTTTTTTGTTTTTTAATGCTAGAGCATACAGAAGGCTTTGATGCAGCCTCTCAACTGCAAAGAACGGTTGCAGAAATGGTAGTTATTAAACAAACGGCCAGCAGGTGGCAGCAGAGCAAAGGAGATCAACCAGGGCCATGGAGAAAAAAAGCTAAATTACTTACAATTTAAAATAGATTTGTGAAAACTGATGAAACTTAGCTCTCTTCTAATGCTAATTGCTGCAAAACAGAAACAGATAGAAACATACTTTTTTTCCTGATGAAAGAAGAGACTTTAATCTTTCTTTTGGTAGGTTCCATGCTTTTATAGCAATTGAACACAATATTCTGTGGGCCTTGCAAAAATCAGTCCAAATCCAGTAAAACAGCCGGGAGCGAACGGGATTGCGAAATGTGAAAATGGCGGCGGGTGAATGAGTTAATTTGTGTGCTGATGCTTTACCCCTGAAGGAGAGCAGCGGTTTTCTTCTCAATGACCTACTGAAGAGGAGCTTAAGCGAGGATAAGCCTGCACCTGACACAGTGCCAATGAGCACAGCAGCACCAGATGCCTTCACGTTAGACGCCATCACACCCGAGTCCCAAGACTTGGACAAAGCCGCCCCGGACGCGGCGGACCCCAACAGCCCCGTTTCGCCGCCGGGGCCCCGTCGTGCCGGGTCGGGGCCCGCGTCTGGCACCGGCGACCCACTGGAGGAAGAACTGCGGTCCAGGATCAGTCGGCTGGTCAGGAGCCGCACCAGCAGCAGAGAGAGCAGCTCGTCGTCGGCGGCGGAGGAGGCGGAGGAGGAGGAGGAGGAGTGGCCCGCACGCAGACAGACGGAGAAAGAAAGCGGCAAGCCAAAGCCGAAAGACACGGAACGAGAGAAGCCGAGGTCGAGCGTCAGATTAAGAGAAAAGGCAAGCGACGTGAACGGTCAAGAGATGACAAGAAGCGAGAGGTCGGTCAAAGGTCCAACGGCGAGCGGGGACGGCCGAGCGACAGAGAGGAGGTTGGATTTGCGAGCGGGGAGTTCGGAGGAGGCGCTCGATGAGAAGGAGCAGAAGAGAGGAGAGAGAAGGAAAAGCAAGCGACAACATCGGCGAGATTTGGAGAAGGAGATGACAGAATGGAAGAGCGCCGCCGGCGCGGTCGGCTCGCCCGCTGTTACGCCATCTTCCCAGCAGGTGGTGCTGTCTGACAACCAGGTAGAGTTATGCTGCTTCTCTGTTTGTCTTGCTGTCTGTTTGAAATATATCTTCTTTGTACCTTTCCTTTACAGCAGGCGTGTCCAAACTTTTTTTTCATTTGAGGGCCACGTACAGAAACTCAGAAGGACGCAAGGGCCACATCATGTTATGAAGAGAAATTGTGTTTAGTCCTAAAAATTGCACAAATAATTTATTTGTTCTTTTGCATATTTAGAAAAATGCTACAGTATATAAACCAATTTATTTGTAATATGGCAGTCGGGTTATTATAGTTTTGGAATTTTTCATTTTAGTTTTTTTTTTTTTTTTAGTTAGTTTTAATTAGTTTTCAGGGTGGTTCTGTTAGTTTTTGTATTAGTTTTAGTTCTTTAATAAATGCTTAGTTTTAGTTTAGTTAGTTTCACTATTAGTTTTTTTTTTTTTTAAATGTGTATTACTCATGCGCAAAATTAAAAAAAACAAAAAAAAACATGGGAGCGATGTCATTATTCCAGTTTATATCAAAAATAAATCTACTAAAAGTCACATTTAAAATCATCCCCAAAGGCTCATGCATTAAATTAATTACCAAAGACTAAAACGAAGGACGTGTTTGCTATAATTATAGTTTTATTTTACTTTTTTTCTTTTTTTTTTAGCATCTTCGTTTTTATTTTAGTTCGGTAACAATATTGTTTTTGGAATTTTATTTTTTTCATCAGTTTTAACTCAAATAACCTGTAATGGCACCTGTTTTTCGACACCTTCCCTTCTTCCTTTGACCATCTCCAAACATTTTTGTTTTTATTTTATTTGAACTGAGTCAAATGCCATTTTTAGCATATGTCGCGGGCCACTAAAAAATGGACGGCGGGCCGCAAACGGCCCCCGGGCCGTAGTTTAGATACCACTGATATAGGCTATTGTAAAGTTTGATTGAAAAAAATACAAATAAATATAATTTAAAAAAAAATAATAATAATAAATTGAATCAGCCTGTTAATTTTAATACTCATGTTGAGGGCAGCTGTGAAGTCACCTGCAAGCACTATTTTGCTCGGCTCGTCAATGAACGAGCTTCTTCTTGACCTCCTTCCGCCTTGAGCTGCTGAAGTCACGTGGCCTTTTGCGTTCTAAAAATAGCTTTCGTGCGGTTCCCCATTGACTCTGGAGAGTCGTGAATGGCTCACATTCGTCAAAAAAAAATAAAAAAATGGCGCGTTTAATCGGGGGAAGTCGGTCGAGCCGAGACCGGCGTTCGACGAGGTGACGTCACTGCTTGGCCCCTCGCCGGTGAATATGGCTGCGAGTAGTCGCTGGCATGGCCGACAAATACGTTCCGGGAGCTATTACAAGCTTTAGTACAAGTAGTGGAACAAAAATAACACTTTTGAATGCAGTTTTTCTTGATAAATCAAATGTATTTCTCCTTCTGAGCACCACAGGTACACTTCGACGTGTCAGTATCGTTCCCTCTATGGCGTCACTGATTTTTCTCAGGTGGCAATGACTCAGCCTTACCTCAAATGTGGTCCCGCAGTTGGCAACGGGTTCACATCGGGAGGAGACGGAGTAGTCCAGGGTGTTACGGTTCTCATCCGCACCTAAGAAATAACGCAACCGTCACAATGTGGCAGCCATGTTGTTCACATTATTCTCTCAAAGAAAATAGTCAAATGATTTCTATCAAAAATGAATTGAATACCAGATTATTATCCTTGGGAGCAAAACTGTGATTGTTTCATTAATTGTTTCTAAAATTAAAATAAAAAATAAATAAATGTATTGTTACCGAAATAAAATAAAACAAAGGCTTTTAAAAAAAAAACTACATTTTATGTTTACAAAACTAAAACTAACAATAATGATAGCGAACATGTCCTTTGTTTTTGTCTTTGGTAATTAATTTAATGCATGAGCCTTTGGGGATGATTTTAAATGTGATTTTTAGTAGATTTATTTTGATATAAACCAGAATAATGACGTTTGAAAGTATGTCACACAGCAGTGACGTCATCTAGCGGCAGCCAATAGAAAAGCACCAAAAGATGACGTTGCTCCCATGATGTTTTTTAAATATTGCGCACAAATAATACACATTTAAAAAAAATAATAATAATATTAATACTGAAACTAACAAACTAAACTAAAACTAAGCATTTTTTAATGAACTAAACTAATAAAAACTAACAGAACTACCCTGAAAACTAATAAAAACTAACTAAAATGAAAAATTCCAAAACTATAATAACCCTACTGCCATATTACAAATAAAATGTTTTATATACTATAGCATTTTTGCAAAAGCACAAATAAATTATTTGTACAATTTTTAGGACGAAACACAATTTCTCTTCATAACATGATGTGGCCCTTGCGTCCTTCGGATTTTCTGTATGTGGCCCTCAAATGAAAAAGTTTGGACACCCCTGTTCTAAGTAAAGCAGACATAGTACAAAGCAAACATAGTACAATACATAAACTGCAGGTTATCAACACTAATCGCATTTACTCATTAGCTCCCAAAAACATAGAAATACGTTTTTTTTATGTTTTAATTGCCCAAAGACGTATTTATACGTTGTTGTTGTTTTTTTTTGTTGTTTTTTTTTGCTTTTATGCTGCGAGAGCATACAGAAGGCTTTGATGCAGCCTCTCAACTGCGGTTCCAGAAGTGGTAGTTATTACACAAACGGCCAGCAGGTGGCAGCAGAGCAAAGGAGATCCACCAGGGCCATGTTGAAAAAAGCTCAGTTTCTCAAAATTGTAAATAGATTTATGAAAATTGATGAAACTTAGCTATATTCTTATGCTAATTGCTGCCAAACGGAAATTGATTAAAATATCCTTTTTTTTTTTTTTTCCCTGATGAAAGAAGAGACTTGAATCTTTCTTTTGATAGGTTCCATGTTTTTTATAAGCAATATTATGTGGGCCTTGCAAAATCAGTCCAAATTCAATAAAACAGCCGGGAGCGAACAGGATTGCTTCCGTGAAAATGGCGGCGAGCGAATGAGTTTTAATTCGACCAAAATATGCCTTTCCTAAACATAGGAAACCGCTCATACTTTGCTAATGCGACGTGTCTGCGCTTCTCCGCATCCTCCCTTCCATCTTCGCAGCTCAAGCCGTGCCTTTTTTTTTTTTTGTCACATTAACAGTGCGTGCTGAGAGTGATCAATACATCTACTGATTAAAGCTTCAGCCAGTGATTCATTTCATATTGAGCAAAGATCTGCCTCGCTTCCCTTTCATGTTCGGTTGTTTGTTTTTCGTGAGCATGAAACATCATAAAGCAAGACACGGTGTACTTACGGAAGTGGATACCCGCCATATTGACTGTTTGAACACTGTCGACTTATGATAGTTTTTCATCTTGTGACTATTGGAGGCTTGTTGGCAATGATTGATCCATTTATTGACCGCACTCCATTATTGCATTATGGCCTGCTACGGTTTTTAGCCTCAGGTACATATGAACTTTATGCCTGAAAACTTCATTTTGAGTGTTTTTTTTGTGGATACCCTTGTAATAAAATGCCAATGTTGTTGTTGTGTGTTCCTCAAATGAAGCAGAAGTACTCGGCGGCTTCTCTCTGCAGCATCACCACGGAGGTGCTGAAGGTTTTGAACGCCACCGAGGAGCTGATCAGCGAGGCGGGGGGGGACGGCTGCGCACCCGCGGAACCTCAAAGCGTGACCGCCGTCTCCAGCAACTCGGAGACCCGCAAACTGGACCAGAGGCTCACCAAGATGGAGGAGAATGTAACTCGAAATGCTTTTGGTCTCACCTCAATGGCTCTCGAAATTGTTTGCCCAGTCCGAACTCGAGATGTCACGATAAGGGCAATAATATCGTGATATCGTGATATGAAAACTGCCACAATATCGCCGTCGTCATGTTCACAATATTGAAAAGGAACACATCTGATTTAAAAAAAAAAAAAAAAAAAAAAAGTCAGGTTGATTTCCATTTGTGCGGTTCTAGCACCCTCTAGTGGCTAATTTATTAGTGCAATTTAATTTTCATTAGGGATGTTTTGGCCTTCTATGTTTAAAATCCATGCTAATTGTCAGATGAAGGGGAACCTAATTTGCCCATGAAGCGATCAATGAGCCTCACTGTTGTTATTAGAGATTGTAGGTGGTTTATATGCATTGCTGTTATGTACAAAAGCACAATATTGTGCTTTTTTTTTTTAGTATGAGCTCTTTTTTTTTTTTTTTACAATATTGAGATCTTTTTTAACTCATTTGCTCCCAATAACGTGTAAATATGTTTTTTTGTTTTGTTTTTTAATGTTTTAAATGTCCCAAAGACGTATTTCTACGTTTTTTTTGTTTGTTTGTGTTTTATGTTAGAGCATACAGAAGGCTTTGATGCAGCCTCTCAACTGCAAAGAACGGTTGCAGAAATGGTCGTTATTACACAAACGGCCAGCATGTGGCAGCAGAGCAAAGGAGATCAACCAGGGCCATGTCGAAAAAAAACTAAATTACTTTGAATTTTAAATGGATTTGTGAAAGCTGATGAAACTTAGCTCTCTTCGAATGCTAATTGCTGCAGAACGGAATCAGATAGAAACATACTTTTTTTTTCCTGATGAAAGAAGAGACTTTAATCTTTCTTTTGCCTTTATAGCAATCGAACACAATATTCTGTGGGCCTTGCAAAATCAGTCAAACAAAATCCAGGAAAACAGCCGGGAGCGAATGGAATTGCTTCTGTGAAAATGGCTGGGAGTGAATGAGTTAAATATCACAATGTCATAATAATTATCGTATCGTGATATCGTTTCGTGATGTTTGGATATCGTTACATCCCTAGTCCTAACAGGGCCTCATTGGTTCAGGTTTACCTGGCTGCTGGTGCTGTGTATGGCCTCGAGGGGGCGCTGGGGGACTTGGAGCAGTGTGCCCGCAATATCAGCAGTGGGACCACAGACACGGAACTGGCTTTCCTGGAAGACCAGGTGGCGACTGCTGCTGCTCAGGTCCAACAATCTGAAATGCAGGTACGGATGGAGATGGAGATTTGCCATATGTGCCTTACGTCTTATTCAATTATCTTTCCTGTTACGTCCACTTTTAGATATCCAACATTGAGGCCAGGATATCAGCTCTCAAAACTGCAGGGTTAAATGTGACTGTTTGCAATCATTTCTCCAAGTTCAAGCCAACAGCAAAGGTATGGAATCACGGAGCCGTACGTTCATAATTGACGACGAGTAACGTACGTCGTTTTCCCGACAATGCAGCCGCAAACCCTGGATTCATCGCGCCATCAGAGGAGGAAGCTGCCAGCCCCTCCACTTCAAGGTAACAATAAAGTGCTTCCTGTTTCAATGAGCGCTGTCACTAATCAATTATTTTTAGGATCACTTATTCTGTCGATTAACTTGATCAAGCGAATCATCAGATTTGTTTTTATTTTGCATTACGGTGTATTATAATTAGAAAGTGTTTTATTAGGCAATGATTGTTTATTTTGTACTGTTTTGTACAGTAATTAAAAAGGGGGATTGATGTCGTACTCGCCAACATTTTTTTTAAACTGACTAGCAGAAACAGATATTTGCAAATCTCCTATATTGATTAAACATTTTTTTTTTCAAGTGCAACACAAATAGCACTGCAACATTTTTTTTTTAGATTTTCACTTTCATTTGGAGTATTTTATTTATTTTTAAAAAGATTTTAATGTAACCTACACAATATGTGCTTACTTGTTTCTCTTTGTCTTTTTCCTTTTTCTTATTCAACTCATTTGCTCCCAATAACTTATAAATACGTTTTTTTTAAATAAGTCTCCCAAAGACGTATTTATACGTTTTTTGTTTTTTTTGTTTTTTGTTATGCTAGAGCATGCAGTAGGATTTGATGCAGCCTCTCAACTGCAAAGAACGGTTGCAGAAATGGTAGTTATTACACAAACGGCCAGCAGGTAGCAGCAGAGCAAAGGAGATCAACCAGGGCCATGTTGAAAAAAAGCTCAATTACTCACAATTTTAAATAGATTTGTGAAAATTGTGCAGTTGAGAGGCTGCATCAAAGCCTTCTGTATGCTCTAGCATAAAAAAAAACAAAAACGTATAAATGCGTCTTTGGGATATTTAGAACATAAAAAACGTATTTATACGTCATTGGGAGTAAATGAGTTAAGGGAAATGCAATTTTGTGATAAATATGTCTTTCTTTAAAATGATGTCACTGTTTTTTGGGGTAAATTTATGTATCGAAAGTAATATTAGTGTTGGTACTTGGTAAGTGCATACGTGCGAGTGTGCACGCATGTGTGTGCTCATATGTGTATCTTCGGTCAGCGTGTGACAGGGAGAGGCACTTTATTCACTTTTGCTGGATATTACAAATTTCCCTTATTGTGCAAAGACAAAAGCTTGCTTGCTGAATGGAAGTAAAAGTGAATGCATCTGCTGGCCAGTGGTCTAATTAGCTGAAAAGCTCCATTAGATGTAAAGCATCCAAATGGAAACTTGCACAACAAGAGACCAAGGCTGTTTTATCAACCAACAAGTCGTCGTTGCCTTTTAATACCAATGAATGGCTTTTTTTTTTTTTTTTTTTAAATAACCAGCATCATCTCATATGCAGCTCTGATTCATGCTAGTTGCATGAAACGAGCAGTGACCAAGGCATCTTAGTCACATGGCTGATTTTAGATTAATTACCTCCGCCAAAGCAGGAAGACAAGATGTTATTTTGATTACCGTTTCAATGATTTGATTTGTTTACAGCAACGGCCCGGGGGCCATTTGCGGCCCACCGTCCATTTTTCAGTGGCCCGCCACATATGCTAAAAAAAAAAAAATGGCATTTGACTCAGTTCAAATAAAATAAACAAAACAAAAATGTCTGGAGATGGTCAAAGTAAGAAGGGAGGGTATCGAAAAACTGCTGCCATTAAAGGTTATTTTAGTTCACTAAAACAAAACAAAAAACAAAAAAAACAGAAACTTAAAAAAAACAAAAAAAATAACAATATTGTTACCAAAATAAAATAAAAACGAAAAACCTTTTTTTTTTTTTAAATTATGTTTACAAAACTAACTATAATTATAGCAAACGTCCTTCGTTTTAGTCTTTGCTAATTAATTTAATGCATGAGCCTTTGGGGATGATTTGAAATGTGATTTATTTTGATATAAACCGGAATAATGACGTTTGAAAGTATGTCACACAGAAGTGACATCATCTTGCAGCAGCCAATAGAAAAGCACCAAAAGATGATGACGCTCCCATGCTGTTTTTTTGTTTTTTTTAAATATCGCGCACAAGTAATACACATTTAAGAAATAATAATAATAATACTAATGCTGACACTAACAAACTAAACTAAAACTAAGCATTTTTTAAAGAACTAAACTAATAAAAAATAACAGAACCACCCTGAAAACTAATAAAAACTAACTAAAATGAAAAATTCCAACAAAACTATAATAACCGTTACTGCCATATTACAAATAAATTGGTTTATATACTGTAGCATTTTTCTAAATATGCAAAAGAACAAATAAATTATTTGTACAGTTTTTAGGACTAAACACAATTTCTCTTTTTATGTGGCCCTTGCGTCCTTCTGATTTTCTGTATGTGGCCCTCAAATGGAAAAGTTTGGACACCCCTGGTTTAAAGTTATCCCCAGAATACAAATGGTCCCGGATGAAAATATTAAAACAAACAAAAAGCTCATTCATGAACACATTCCTTGATTTTTATCTGTAAATTCTGATGTTTTTTTTGTTTGTTTTTTTCTGCATTGTCACATTTCAGATAAGATGGAGCCAGAGCAGTCGGTGGAAATCTTTCGACCGTAGCGTCGTCGATGAGGAGCAGCAGCAGCAGCAGCAGCAGCAGCACAAGTCCCTCAGGGCCACGCACCAGAGCCCCGTGGACAAGGGCCCCCCACCCCACAATCATCCAGTGCCTTGCCAGAGCCTCCACCTGCCCTGTTGCGGCCCACGAAGCACTCGGCCCCTTTCACGCCATTGACAGGATTGCATACGGTAAAGATGAGTGGACAGTCTCTGCCTTAAAACTGCTACAAACAAAAAAAAATTCTGTGGTCAAATATACATCTTTCATTTCTACCGTGATTAAAATGGACAATGAAGTCAGAAATATGAGCCATTTATCCACCAGGGTTCCAACTGTTAAGCCCCCCTTTTGAGATTTCATCAATGATTGTAATTCCCATTCAGGATTGTTATTTTAAGCTCAGATCAGGCTGCTGGGAAGTTGGAAATCTCCAACTTGGAGCTGATATAAATATTTACAATTAACTCATTCCCTGCCAATGACGACTATAGACGTCAAAAATCCAAGCAAACAGCCAGTGCAAATTTTGACAAGAAATTTGAATTTAGTTTTAGTTATTCATTGTTTTCATTCATAGTTATTAATCATTGTTGTTCTGAATAACAACGATGACAACAATTTCATTGCGAAGTGCTACCATCGTGCGTACGGATTCCTGTTAGCCTACAACACGGGCGTTGACGTTCTTGTGATCGGTCTTGGTCTTACTGAGACCACATACTGGGTCTCGCCCTCCAAAAGCCAATTTTAGTCGACTAAAATTGCTCTTTATTTTTGTTGACTAAAATTGGATTAAAACTAAAATACAATCAGGTGACTGAGTTATGACTAAGGCGTTAATTAAATTTAGTCAGAAGACTATAACTAAAACTAAATTATTTTTTTAATTAACTAAAACTAAATTATTATTATTTTTTTTTTTTTTCAAAATTAACACTGCCTGTTTGCTTGGATTTTGACGTAGATAGTTGTCATTGGCAGTGAATGAGTTAATTATAATTCATCTTTTATAGCAGTGGTTTCCAAACTACAGCCCGGGGGGCCATTCGTGGCCTGCTGTCCTTTTTTTTTTCTCGCGACCCTCAGCATATGTAAATAAAAGAAAAGATTTTTGACACGGCCTGCAAATGTCTGCTTTTGGAAAAAGTGGTTGTTGCAACTACTGTAAATCATAAATTTGACTTTTACAGCTTTTCTCTATGAAAGAAAATTGCAAATAAAAGATCTCTTTTCTTAATTTTGATGAATTAAGATACAGTATTTTCTGGTTCAAACTATTATTTCCTCCACTTTTTTGCTGTCTGTCAAAGTCTAATTTGTGATCACATCGCACTTTAATGATTGACACTGCTTTCAAAAAAAATTGTCATCCTATTACTCTTGCTTTGGTTCTGAAGAGAGATCTGTTATGGACAGTGGTGGCTCTATTCTAGTGGTTGCAGGGCTTATTGGCCACCCCAAAATCACGAAATACCGAACCGTCATTTTCAACAGGTGTTAAAAAGAACTAAAAAAAAAAAACAACAACAATAACAAATGGCCTTCCTAAAATAAAACAATACAAAAAAAAATGTTTGGACACCCTTGCCGAGCGCTGTCACAAATAGAAAAAAGTGATGTGATTAACCGCCTCCTATCAGACTCAAAGCACTCATTGGCCTGTCCAAATGAAGCTCCTCCCCTTAACTTAAACACTATTTAGTGGGACTAAGACGCCACTAGATGGCAGCAAAGTAATGCAGATATGTGAGTATTCAAGTGAATAGCACAGGCTAGGTTAGCAAAAACGCCTGCGATTAAGTGAGAGTCGTGGTTCACAAATATGGGGAGGGGCAAAAATGTCTGACTTCTTTGTGTCAACAGGGGTCTGACGTCAACATTCTTTTCCTACCATGTAACAACAACAAAAAAAATGTTCTTGTAGAACTTTAGATGGGATTTCTAGCCAGTCGCTGGCTAGCTTAGCATGAAGCTAACAAATTACAATAATGACACCTGCGACGATTAGCTTATGATTGACCCATCATGTTGTTTTATATGTATTTTTATATTCAGACATATTTTCTAATTGTTTCCACTTTGTGCCGTGAGCTCTTCAGCATCATGTCACCTTTTCTCATCTAACGTTCCTACTCGAATGGAAATGGTCAAAATGATCAAGATGAATGAAATGCTAGCGGTTAATCAGAAGTAATTAAACCGCGATCGTCTGACATTCATCTTTAGCGTGAAAGTGAAACACGAGCCACCCATTCGCTGCAGTATTCTCTTCTCCTGCTCTCACTTTCCAACTTAGTGGCCTTTTGTTTGCGCGACGGATATTTTCCCGTCACACGGATTTTAATGGGCTGGTTTTGTCAGTGTCATGAAACCACCATTTTTTTGTTACAAGCAATTTATTTTTGTACTCACAGAACTTTTTTTTTTTTTTTTTATGCACATGATCGCAAATGACAAAGCTTTATTTTATCCTCAGTGAGACATTACGCCAAGTGCTTTCTGTCAACGTCTGCATTCAAAACTAGATTATCATCTTATTAAATGTGAGAATACTGCTTTATTTTCCCCCCCCCCCCCCCCCTCATAATAGTCATTAGCAAACCACAGGCGTGCAGTGTTGATTTCCTGACTGGCAGGTAAAAAAAAACAATAGCGATACTTCCTTGCAATCTTTTCCACATTTTGTTTATTTGCACATGCTGTTATCTTTTGTCATTCTTGGAAGTGTTGATACAGTATATAAAAAGCATGTTTGTGATGTACAATGTCATGATAAGCACAGCTGCAAGGGTCCAATTATCAACGTCCTGTATTTTTTGTAAAAAGAAATGTCAGAATTTAAAATACGGTATGCATATGTATGGAAAAAATAGATATGATATCAAATGTGTATCTTGCCCAATCATAGTTCAATGTAGTATGACGCAGGAAAACCGCATCCAAGGTTAATAACGAAGTTAATAATGAAATCACTTCCTGTTTCACCGCAGTGTGTCTGACGAGGTTGAAGTTTACCGTGCACAGTGCCACATTCACTTTATGTGCTGTTGTTTGTTGCCGTCCATTTGCCATGTTGGGGAAAATATTACCATGCAAAAAAAACAAAAAAACGTATATATAAATAATACACCTATATGTGCCACTGTGCACTTGGAGAAAGATGTATTATGAATGAAAATAAATTTGCAAGTTGAAACACGCTTTTGGATAAGTTCATATTTATTCATCAATATAAACGGCATTTCCGTATGTACACAACACATTTTGGCGGGTTGATTTTATTTTTTATTTTTTTTAACAACAATCACCATAGAGAACCACACAGAATGAGTGTTGTATAAAGCAAAGCCTCAGTTTGTCGGTTGATGCAAGGGAGAGATGCACGTTGTCATGGTAACCAGTCCCCGTCCTCGCCATGCAGCACCTTGCCAAGGTCCTCCTTGTTCCGCAGGCTGTCGAAGAGCAGCTCCAGCAACCTGACGACGGGCTCCATGCGCACGTCACCCGTCGCCTCCGCGCGGCTTTGTCGCTTGCCGAAACGCCCGATGGGTCTCACGCCGCGGCCCACGTACCAGAAGGGGTCAATCTCGGGACCTGGATGACAAAATCTCCGTTACTAAGATCATATGTTGAAGAGCGGAGTTTCACGGGGGGGTTCTTTCATATACTCAACTCAACTCAACTTTATTTATAAAGCGCTTTAAGAACAGGCGTTGTTGTATACAAAGTGCTGTACATAAACATCAGTATATATAAAATACACTCACTGTCAAAGTATATTGGGTAAAAAGTAATAAATAAATAAATAAATAAATACATACATA